>NW_027327257.1:0-356167 GCF_047675955.1 Chlorocebus sabaeus | reverse complement strand
AGAATTACAGCTTTCTCCACAAGAAGCCTTTCGCTAAGACTGTTCTTGTGGAATTTGCACTGTGATATTTGAAAGCCCAAAGAGGTCTATGGTGAAAAAGGTAATATCTTCAGTTAAAAACTGGAAAGAAGTCTTCTGAGAAAACGCTTTGTGTTCTGTTAATTCATCTCACAGAGTTACAGATATACCCTCAAGAAGCCTTTCAGTAAGACAGTTTTTGTGAAATTTGCAAACTGATATTTGGAAGCCCATAGAGGGCTATGGTGAAGAAGGAAATATCCTAAGATAAAAACTGAAAAGAAGCTTTCTGAGGAACTGCTTTCTGTACTGTTAACTCATCTCAGAGATTTACAGCTTTCTGTTCAAGAAGCCTTTCGCAAAGACTGTTCTTTTGGAATTTGCAAAGTGATATTTGGAAGCCCATAGAGAGCTATGGTGAAAATGGAAATATCCTAAGATAAAAGCCGAAAAGAAGCTTTCTGAGAAACTGCTTTGTCTTCTGTTAATTCACCTCACAGAGTTACAGCTTTCCTCTCAAGAAGCCTTTCTCTAGGACTGTTCTTGTGGAAAATGCAAAGTGATATTTGGAAGCCCATAGAGGTCTAAGCTGAAAATGGAATTATTCTAAGATAAAAACCGAAAAGAAGCTTTCTGGAAAATTGCTTTGTGTTCTGTTAGTTCATCTCACAGAGTTACAGCTTTCCCCTCAAGAAGCCGTTCACTAAGACAGTTTTTGTGAAATTTGCAAACTGATATTTGGAAGCCCATAGAGGGCTATGGCGAATAAGGAAATATCCTAAGATAAAAACTGAAAAGTAGCTTTCTGTGAAACTGCTTTGTGTTCTGTTAATTCATCTCACAGAGTTACAGCTTTCTCCTCAAGAAGCCTTTCGGTAAGACTTTTCTTGTGGAATTTGCAAAGTGATATTTGGGAGCCCACAGAGGGCTAAGGAGAAAAAGGAAATATCTTCCGTTAAAAACTGGAAATAAGTTATCTGAGAAACTGATTTGAGTTCTGTTAATTCAACTCACAGAGTTACAACTTTCCCCTCAAGAAACCTTTCCCGAAGACTGTTCTTGTGGTATTTGAAAAGTGATATTTGGAAACCCATAGAGATCTATGGTGAAAAAGCAAATATCCTAAGATAAAAACCCAAAGGAATCTTTCTGAGAAACTTCTTTGTGTTCTGTTAATTCATTTCAGAGAATTACAGCTTTCCCCTCAAGAAGCCTTTCAATAACGCAGTTGTTGTGGAATTTGCAAAGTCTTCCTTGAAACCCTTACCGGGCTATGGTGAAAATGGAAATATCCTAAGATAAAAACCGAAAAGAAGCGTTCTGAGAAACTGCTTTGTGTTCTGTTAGTTCATCTCACGGAGTTACACCTTTTCCCTCAAGAAGGCTTTCCCTAAGACTGTTCTTGTGGAATTTGCAAAGTGATATTGGAAGCCCTGAAGGGCTATGCTGAAAAGGGAAATATCTTCCGTTCAAAACTGGAAAGAAGATTTCTGAGAAACTGCTGTGGGTTCTGTTAATTCATCTCACAGAGTTACATCTTTTCCTTCAAGAAGCCTTTCGCTAAGACTGTTCTTGTGAAATTTGCAAAGTCATATTTGGAAGCCCATAGAGGACTATAGTGGAAAAGGAAATATCTTCCATTAAAAACTGGAAAGAAACTTTCTGAGAAACTACTTTGTATTCTGTTAATTCATCTCATAGAGTTACAGCTTTCTCCCAACGAAGATTTTCGCAAAGGCTGTTCTTGTGGAATTTGCACAGTGATATTTGAAAGCCCATAGAGGGCTATCGTGAAAAAGAAAACATCTTCCATTAAAAACTGAAAAGAAGATTTCTGAGAAACTGTTTTGTGTCTGTTAATTCATCTTACAGATTTACATCTTTCTCCTCAAAAAGCCTTTCGCTAAGTCTGTTCTTGTGGAATTTCAAATGTGATATTTGGAAGCCCTTAGAGGGCTCTGGTGAAAAAGAAAATATCTTCCGTTAAAAACTTGAGAGAAGATTTCTGAGAATCTGTTTCGTGTTTTCTTAAATGATCTCATAGAGTTACAGCTTTCCCCTCAAGAAGCCTTTCCCTAAAACTGTTCTTGTGGAATTTGCAAAGAGATAATTAGAAGCCCATAGAGAGCTGTGGCAAAAAAGAAAATATCTTCCGTTAAAAACTGAAAAGAAAATTTCTGAGAAACTGCTTTGTCTTTGATAATTCATCTCACAGAGTTACAGCTTTCCCCTCAAGAAGCCTTTTCCCCAAGACTGTTTTTGTGGAATTTGAAAGTGATTTTTGAAAGCCCATGGAGGTCGAAGGTGAAAAAGGAAATATCCTAAGATAAAAACTGAAAAGAGGCTTTCTGAGAAACTGTTTTGTGTTCTGTTAATTCATCGCACAGAGTTTCAGCTTTCCCCTCAAGAAGACTTTCTCTAAGACTGTTCTTGTGGAATTTGCAAAGTGATATTTGGAAGCCCATAGAGGGCTACGGTGAAAAAGGAAATATCATAAGATAAAAACTGTAAAGAAGCTTTCTGAGAAACAGTTTTGTGTCTGTTAATTCATCTTACAGATTTACAACTTTCTCCTCAAAAAGCCTTTCGCTAAGACTGTTCTTGTGGAACTTGAAATGTGGTATTTGGAAACCCATAGAGGGCTATAGTGAAAAAGGAAATATCTTCCGTTAAAAACTAGAAAGAAAAATTCTGAGAAACTGCTTTGTGTTTTGTTAATTGATCTCAGAGAGTTACAGCTTTCCCCTCAAGAAGTCTTTCCCTAGGACTGTTCTTGTGGAATGTGAAAGGGATATTTGGAAGCCCATAGGGGGCTCTGGCGAAAAAGAAAATATCCTAAGATAAAAACCGTAAGGAAGCATTCTGAGAAACTGCACTGTGTTCTCTTAATTCATCTCGGTGAAAAGAAAATATCTTCCGTTAAAAACTGGAAAGAAACTTTCTGATTAACTGCTTTGTTGTCTGTTAATTCGCCTAACAAAGCTACAGCTTTCCCCTCAAGTGGTCTTTGGCTAAGACTGTTCTTGTGGAATTTGCAAAGAGATATTTGGAAGCCCATATAGGGCTATCGTGAAAAAGGAAATCTCTTCCGTTAAAAACTGGAAAGAAGCTTTCTGAGAAACTGCTTTGTGTTCTGTTAATTCATCTCACAGAGTTACAGCTTGCCCCTCAGGAAGGCTTTCGCTAAGACTCTTCTTTTGGAATTTACAAAGTGATATTTGGAAACCCTTAGAGGTCTATGGTGAAAAAGGAGATATATTCAGTAAAAAACTGGAAAGTAGCTTTCTGAGAAACTGCTTTGTGTTCTGTTAATTCATCTCACAGAGTTACAGCTTTCCCCTGAAGAAGTCTTTCGCTAAGACTGTTCTTGTGGAAATTGCAAAGTGACATTTGGAAGTCCCTAGAGGGCTATGGTGTAAAAGGAAATCTATTCCGTTAAAAACTGGAAAGAAGCTTTCTGAGAGACGGGTTTGTGTTCTCTTAATTCAACTCACAGAGTTACAGCTTTTCCCTCTAAAAGCCTTTCGATAAGACAGTTCTTGGGGAATTTGCAAAGTGATATTTGGAAGCCTATAGATGGCTATCGTGAAAAAGGTAATATCTTAAGTTAAAAACTGGAAAGAGGCTCTCTGAGAAACTCCTTTGTGTTCTGTTAATTCATCTCACAGAGTTACAGTTTCCCCTCAAGAATCCTTACGCTAAGACTGTTCATGTGGAATTTGCAAAGTGATATTTGGAAGCCCATAGAGGGCTATGGTGAAAAAGGAAATATCTTCAATTAAAAACTGGAAAGAAATTTTTTGAGAAACTGCTTTGTGATCTGTTAATTCACCTCGCAGAGTTACAGCTTTCCCCTCAAGAAGCCTTTCGCTAAGACTGTTCTTGTGGAATTTGCAAAGTGATTATTGTAAGCCCAAAGAGGGCTATGGTGAAAAAGGAAATTCCTTCCGTTAAAAATTGGAAAGAAGCTTTCTGAGAAACTGCTTTGTGTTCTGTTAAGTCATCTCACATAGTTACCGCTTTCCCCTCAAGAAGAGTTTCGCTAAGACTGTTCTTGTGGAATTTGCAAAGTGGTATTTGGAAGGCCCTAGAAGGCTATGGTGAAAAAGGAAATATCTTCTGTTAAAAAGTGGAAACAAGCTTTCTCAGAATCTGTTTTGCGTTCTGTTATTGCATCTCACAGAGTTAGAGCTTTCCCCTCAAGAAGCCTTTTGCTAAGACTGTTCTTGTGGAATATGCAAAGTGATATTTGGAGCCCATAGAGGGCTATCGTGAAAAAGGAAATATCTTCAGATAAAAAGTGGAAAGAACCTTTCTGAGAAACTGCTTTGTGTTCTGTTAATTCATCTCACAAAGTTACTGCTTTCCCCCAAGAAGCCTTTCGGTAAGACTGTTCTCGAGGAATTTGCGAAGTGATATTTGGAAGCCCAAAGAGGTCTACCATGAAAAAGAAAATATCTTCTGTTAAAAACTGGAAAAAAGCTTTCTGAGAAACTGCATTGTGTTCTGTTAATTCATTTCACAGATTTACAGCCTTCCCCTCAAAAAGCCTTTCGATAAGACTGCTCTTGTGGAATTTTCAAAGTGATATTTTGAAGCCCTTAGAGGGCTATGGTGAAAAAGGAAATATCTTCCGTTAAAAACTGGAAAGAAGCTTTGTGAGAAACTACTTTGTGTTCTTTTAATTCATCTCACATAGTTACAGCTTTCCCCTCAAGAAGCCTTCCGCTAATACTGTACTTGTGCAATTTGCAAATTGGTATTTTGGAGCCGACAGAGGGCTACGGTGAAAAGGGAAATATCTTAAGATAAAAACCTGAAAGAAGCTTTCTGAGAAACTACTTTGTGTTCTGTAAATTTATCTCAAAGAGATACAGCTTTCCCCTCAAGAAGCCTTTCGCTAAGACTATTCTTGTGCTATTTTCATGGTGATATTTGGAAGCCAGAAGAGGGCTATGTTGAAATAGGAAATGTCTTCAGTTAAAAAGTGGAAATAAGCTTTCTGAGAAACTGCTTTGTGTTCTGTTAATTCATCTCACATAGTTACAGGTTTCCCCTCCAGAAGCCTTTCACTTAGACTGTTCTTGTGGAATTTGCAAAGTGATATTTGGAAGCCCATAGAGGGCTATGGTGAAAAAGGACATATCTTCCATTAAAAAGTGGAAAGAAATTTTCTGAGAAACTGCTTTGTGTTCTTTTAATTCGTCTCACAGAGTTAAAGCTTTCTTCTCAAATAGCCTTTCGGTAAGACTGTTCTTGTGGAATTTGCAAAGTGATATTTGGAAGCCCATAGAGGGCTATGGTGAAAAAGGACATATCTTCCGTTAAAAACTGGAAAGATTTCTGAGAAACTGCTTTGTGTTCTGTTAATTCATCTCACAGAGTTAAAACATTCCCCTCCAGAAGCCTTTCGCTAAGACTGTTCTTGTGGAATTTGCAGAATGATATTTGGAAGCCCAAAGAGAGCTATGGTGAAAAAGGAAATATCCTAAGATAAAAACTGAAAAGAAGCTTTCTGAGGAACTGCTTTGTGTTCTCTTAGTTCGTATCACAGAGTTACAGATTGTCCCTCAATAAGCGATTCGCTACGACTGTTCTTATGCAATTTGCAAAGTGATATTTGGAAGCCCATTGAGGGCCATGATGAAAAAGGAAATATCTTCAGTGAAAAACTGGAAAGAGACTTTCTGAGAAACTGCCGTGTGTTCTGTTAATATATCTCACCGAGTTACAGCTTTCCCCTGAAGAAGCCTTTCGCTAAGACTGTACTTGTGGGATTTGCAAAGTGATATTTGGAAGTCTATAGAGGGCTATGGTGAAAAAGGAAATATCTTTCGTTAAAAACTGAAAAGAAGCTTTCTGAGAAACTGCCATGTGTTCTGTTAATTCATCTCAAAGAGTTACAACATTCCCCTCAGGTAGCCTTCAGCTAAGGCTCCTCTTGTGTAATTTGCAAAATGATATTTGGAAGCCGATAGAGGTCTACTGTGAAAATGGAAATATCCTCAGATAAAAAACGAAAAGAAGCTTTCTGAGAAACTGCTTTGTGTTCTGTTAGTTCATCTCACAGAGATACAGCTTTCCCCTCAAGAAGCCGTTCACTAAGATTGTTTTTGTGAAATTTGCAAAGAGATAGTTGGAAGCCCATAGAGTGCTACGGTGAAAAAGGAAATATCCTAAGATAAAAACTGAAAAGAAGCTTTCTGAGAAACTGCTCTGTGTTCTGTTAATTCATCCCACAGACTTACAGCTTTCCAATCAAGAAGACTTTCGCTAAGACTGTTCTTGTGTAATTTGGAAAGTGATATTTAGAAGCCCCTACAGGGCTATAGAGAAAAAGGAAATATCTTCCGTTAAAAACTGGAAAGAAGCTTTCTGAGAAACTGCTTTCTGTTCTGTTAATTCATATCGAAGAGTGAGAGTTTCCCCTCAAGAAGCCTTTCACTAAGAGTGTTCTTGTTGAATTTGCAAAGTGATATTTGGAAGACCATAGAGAGCTATTCTGAAAAAGGAAATATCCTAAGAAAAAAACTGAAAAGAAGTTTTCTGAGAAACTGCTTTGTGTTCTGTTAATTCATCTCAAAGAGTTAGAGCTTTCCTCTCAAGAAGCCTTTCGCTAAGACTCTTCTGGTGGAATTTGCAAAGTGTTATTTGGAAGCCCATAGAGGGTTATGGTGAAATTGGAAATATCCTAAGATAAAAACCGAAAACAAGCTTTCTGAGAATCTGCTTTGTGTTCTGTTAGTTCATCTCACAGGGTTACAGCTTTCCCCTCAAGAAGCCGTTCACGAAGGCTCTTCTTGTGTAATTTGCAAAGAGATATTTGGAAGACCATAGAGGGCTATGTTGAAAAAGGAAATATCTTCCGTTAAAAACTGGAAAGAAGCATTCTGAGAAACTGCCATGTGTTCTGTTAATACATCACACCGAGTTACAGCTTTCCCCTCAAGAAATTTTTCGCTAGGTGTGTTCTTGTGGAATTTGCAAAGTGATATTTGGAAGCCCATAGAGGGCTACGGTGAAAAAGGAAATATATTCCCTTAAAAACTGGAAAGAAGATTTCTGAGAAACTATTTAGTGTTCTCTTAATTCATCTCACAGTGTTACAGCTTTCCCCTCAAGAAGCCTTTTGCTAAAACTTTTCTTGGTGAATTTGCAAAGTGATATTTGGAAGCCCATAGAGGGCTACGGTGAAAAAGGAAATATCTTCGGTGTAAAACTGGAAAGAAGGTTTCTGAGAAACTGATATGTGTTCTGTTAATTCATCTCACAGAGTTACAGATTTTCCAACAAGAAGCTTTTCTCAAAGACTGTTCTGGTGGAATTTGCATAGTGATATTTGGAAGCCCCGAGAAGTCTATGGTGAAAAAGGAAATATCATCCGTTAAAAACTGGAAAGAAGATTTCTGAGAAACTGTTTTGTGTTCTGTTAATTCATCTCACAGTGTTAGATATTTCCCCTCCAGAAGCCTTTCGCTAAGACTGTTCTTGTGGAATTTGCAAAGTGATATTTGGAATCCCATAGAGAGCTATGGGGAAAACGGAAATATCTTCTGTTAAAAACTGGAAAGAAGCTTTCTGAGAAACTGCTTTGAGTTCTGTTAATTCATCTCACAGAATTACAGCTTTCCCTGAAAGAAGCCTTTCGCTAAGACTGTTCTTGTGGAATTTGCGAAGTGATATTTGGAAGACTCTAGAGGGCTGGGTGAAAAAGGAAATATTTTCCGTTAAAAACTGGAAAAAAGATTTCTGAGAATCAGTTTTGTGTTCTGTTAATTCAACTAACAGAGTTACAGCTGTCCCCTACAGAAGCCTTTCGCTAAGATTTTTCTTGTGGGATTTGCAAAGTGATATTTGGAAGCCCTTAGAAGGCTATGGTGAAAAAGGAAATATCCTAAGATAAAAACTGAAAAGAAGCTTTCTGAGAAACTGTTTTGTGTTCTGTTAATTCATGTCACAGAGATACAGCTTTTACCTCAAGATGCCTTTTGCTAAGACTGTTCTTGTGCAAATTGCAAAGCGATATTTGGAAGCACATAGAGAGCTATGTTGAACAATTAAAATCTTTCTGAGAAACAGCTTTGTGTTCTGTTAATTCATCTCTAAGAGTTACAGTCTCTCCTCAAGAAGCCTTCCGCTAAGACTGTTCTTGTTTAATTTGCAAAGTGATATTTGGAAGCCCATAGAGGGCTATGGTGAAAATTCAAATATCCTAAGTTAAAAACCGAAAAGAAGCTATCTGAGAAAGCACTTTGTGTTCTGTTAGTTCATCTCAAGGAGTTACAACCTTCCCCTAAAGAAGCCATTCTCTAAGACTGTTCTTGTGAAATTTGCAAAGTGATATTTGGAAGCCAATAGAGGGCTATGGTGAAAAAGGAAATATCTTCAGTTAAAAACTGGAAAGAAGCTTTCTGAGAAATTGCGTTGTGCTCTGTTAATTCATCTCACAGAGTTACAGCTTTCCCCTCAAGAAAAGTTTTGCTAAGATTGTTCTTGTGGAATTTGCAACGTGATATTTGGAAGCTCATAGAGGGCTACGATTAAAAAGAAACTATCCTAAGATAAAAACTGAAAATAAGCTTTCCGAGAAACTGCTTTGTGTTCTATAAGTTCATCTCACAGAGTTAGAGCTTTCTCCTCAGTAAGACTTTCGCTAAGACCGTTCTTGAGGAATCTGCAAAGTCATATTTGAAAGCCCAAAGAGCGCTAAGGTGAAAAAGGAAATATCTTCCGTTAAAAACTGGAAAGAAGGTTTCTGAGAAACTGCTTTGTGTTCTGTTAATTCATCTCACAGAGTAACAGCTTTCCTCTCCAGAATCCTTTCTCTAATACTGTTACTGTTTAATTTGCTAAGTGATACTTGGAAGAGAGTAGAGGGCTATGGCGAAAAAGGAAATATCTTCAGTTAATAACTTGAAAGAAGCTTTCGGAGAAACTGCTTTATGTTCTGTTAATTCATCTCACAGAGTTACAGCTTTCCCCACAAGAAGCCTTTCGCCAAGACTGTTCTTGTGGAATTTACAAAGTGAAATTTGGAAGCCCTTAGAGGGCTATGGTGAAAAAGGAAATATCTTCCGTTAAAAAGCGAAAAGAAGCTTTCTGAGAAACTGCTTTGTGTTCTGTTATTTCATCTCACAGAGTTACAGCTTTCCCCTCAAGAAGTCGTTCACAAAGACTATTCTTGTGAAATTTTCAAAGTGATATTTGGAAACCCATAGAGGGCTATGGTGAAAAAGGAAATATCCTAAGATAAAAACTGAAAAGAATCTTTCTGAGAAACTGCTTTGTGTTCTGATAATTCATTTCACAGAGAGACAGCTTTCTCCTCAAGAAGCCATTCGCTAAGTCTGTTCTTGTGGAATTTGCCAAGTGATATTTGGAAGCCTATAGACGGCTATGGTGAAAAAGGAAATATCTTCAGTTAAAAACTGGAAAGAAGCTCTCTGAGAAACTACTTTTTGTTCTGCTAATTCATCTCACAGAGTTACAGCTTTCCCCTCAAGAAGCCTTTCGCTAAGACTGTTCTTGTGGAATTTGCAAAGTGATCTTTGGAAGCCCATTGAGGGCTATGGTGAAAAAGGAAATATTTTCAGATAAAAACTGGAAAGAAGGTTTCTGGAAACTGCTTTTGTTCTGTTAATTCATCTCACAGAGTTACAGATTTCCCCTAAAGAAGCCTTTCGCTAAGATTGTTCTTGTGGAATTTGCAAAGTGATATTTGGAAGCCCATAGATGGCTATGGTGAAAAAGGTAATATCTTAAGTTAAAAACTGGAAAGAAGCTTTCTGATCAACTGCTTTGTACTCTGTTAATTCATCTCACAGAGTCACAGCTTTCCCCTCAAGAAGCCTTTCGCTAAGACTGTTCTTGTGGAATTTGCAAAGGGATATTTGGAAGAGCAAAGAGGGCTATGGTGAAAAAGGAACTATCTTCAGTTAAAAACTGGAAAGAAGCTTTCTGAGAAACTGCTTTGTTTTCTGTTAATTCATCTCACAGAGTTACAGATTTACCCTAAAGAAGCCTTTCGCTAAGACAGTTCTTGTGCAATTTGAAAAGTGATATATGGAAGCCCATAGAGGGCTATGGTGAAATAGGAAATATCTTCCGTTAAAAACTGGAAAGAAGCTTTCTGATTACAGCTTTCCCCTCAAAAGCCTTTCGCTAAGACTGTTCTTGTTTAATTTGCAAAGTGATATTTGGAAGCCCATAGAGGGCTATGGTGAAAATGCAAATATCCTAAGTTAAAAACCGAAAAGAAGCTATCTGAGAAAGCACTTTGTGTTCTGTTAGTTCATCTCAAGGAGTTACAACCTTCCCCTAAAGAAGCCGTTCTCTAAGACTGTTCTTGTGAAATTTGCAAAGTGATATTGGGAAGCCAATAGAGGGCTATGGTGAAAAAGGAAATATCTTCAGTTAAAAACTGGAAAGAAGCTTTCTGAGAAATTGCGTAGTGCTCTGTTAATTCATCTCACAGAGTTACAGCTTTCCCCTCAAAAAACGTTTTGCTAAGATTGTTCTTGTGGAATTTGCAAAGCGATATTTGGAAGCTCATAGAGGGCTACGGTTAAAAAGGAACTATCCTAAGATAAAAACTGAAAATAAGCTTTCCGAGAAACTGCTTTGTGTTCTATAAGTTCATCTCACAGAGTTACAGCTTTCTCCTCAGTAAGACTTTCGCTAAGACCGTTCTTGTGGAATCTGCAAAGTCATATTTGAAAGCCCAAAGAGCGCTAAGGTGAAAAAGGAAATATCTTCCGTTAAAAACTGGAAAGAAGGTCTCTGAGAAACTGCTTTGTGTTCTGTTAATTCATCTCACAGAGAAACAGCTTTCCTCTCCAGAATCCTTTCTCTAATACTGTTACTGTTTAATTTGCTAAGTGATACTTGGAAGAGAGGAGAGGGCTATGGCGAAAAAGGAAATATCTTCAGTTAATAACTTGAAAGAAGCTTTCGGAGAAACTGCTTTATGTTCTGTTAATTCATCTCACAGCGTTACAGATTTCCACTCAAGAAGCCTTTCTTTACGACAGTTCTTGTGGAATTTGAAAAGTGATATTTGGAAGCCCTTAGAGGGCTATGTTAAAAAAGGAAATATCTTCAGTTAAAAACTGGAAAGAAGCTTTCTGAGAAACTGCTTTGTGTTCTGTTAATTCATCTCACAGAGTTACAGCTTTCCCCACAAGAAGCCATTCGCTAAGACTGTTCTTGTGGAATTGGCAAAGTGATATATGGAAGCCCATAGAGGGCTCTTTGAAAAAGGAAATATCTTCAGTTTAATACTGGAAATAAGCTCTCTGAGAAACTTCCTTGTGTTCTCTTAATTCATCTCACAGTGTTACAGCTTTCCCCACAAGAAGCCTTTCGCTAAGACTGTTCTTGTGGAATTTACAAAGTGAAATTTGGAAGCCCTTAGAGGGCTATGGTGAAAAAGGAAATATCTTCCGTTAAAAAGCGAAAAGAAGCTTTCTGAGAAACTGCTTTGTGTTCTGTTATTTCATCTCACAGAGTTACAGCTTTCCCCTCAAGAAGCCGTTCACTAAGACTATTCTTGTGAAATTTTCAAAGTGATATTTGGAAACCCATAGAGGGCTACGGTGAAAAAGGAAATATCCTAAGATAAAACCTGAAAAGAATCTTTCTGAGAAACTACTTTGTGTTCTGATAATTCATTTCACAGAGTGACAGCTTTCTCCTCAAGAAGCCATTCGCTAAGTCTGTTCTTGTGGAATTTGCCAAGTGATATTTGGAAGCCTATAGACGGCTATGGTGAAAAAGGAAATATCTTCAGTTAAAAACTGGAAAGAAGCTCTCTGAGAAACTACTTTTTGTTCTGCTAATTCATCTCACAGAGTTACAGCTTTCCCCTCAAGAAGCCTTTCGCTAAGACTGTTCTTGTGGAATTTGCAAAGTGATCTTTGGAAGCCCATTGAGGGCTATGGTGAAAAAGGAAATATTTTCAGATAAAAACTGGAAAGAAGGTTTCTGGAAACTGCTTTTGTTCTGTTAATTCATCTCACAGAGTTACAGATTTCCCCTAAAGAAGCCTTTCGCTAAGATTGTTCTTGTGGAATTTGCAAAGTGATATTTGGAAGCCCATAGATGGCTATGGTGAAAAAGTTAATATCTTAAGTTAAAAACTGGAAAGAAGCTTTCTGATCAACTGCTTTGTGCTCTGTTAATTCACCTCACAGAATCACAGCTTTCCCCTCAAGAAGCCTTTCGCTAAGACTGTTCTTGTGGAATTTGCAAAGGGATATTTGGAAGAGCAAAGAGGGCTATGGTGAAAAAGGAACTATCTTCAGTTAAAAACTGGAAAGAAGCTTTCTGAGAAACTGCTTTGTTTTCTGTTAATTCATCTCACAGAGTTACAGATTTACCCTCAAGAAGCCTTTCGCTAAGACACTTCTTGTGCAATTTGAAAAGTGATATATGGAAGCCCATAGAGGGCTATGGTGAAAAAGGAAATATCTTCCATTGAAAACTGGAAAGAAGCTTTCTGATTACAGCTTTCTCCTCAAAAGCCTTTTGCTAAGACTCTTCTTGTGGAATTTGCAAAGTGATATTTGGAAGCCCAAAGAGGGCTTTGGTGAATAAGGAAATATCTTCAGTTAAAAACTGGAAAGAAGCTTTGTGAGAACCTGCTTTGTGTTCTCTTAATTCATCTCACAGAGTTACAGCTTTCCCCTCAAGAAGCCTTTCGCAAAGAGTGTTCTTGTGGAATTTGCAAGGTCATATTTGGTAGACCAATGAGGGCTTTGGTGAAAAAGGAAATATCTTCATTTAAAAACTGGAAAGCAGCTTTTTGAGAAACTGCTTTGTGTCCTCTTAATTCATATCACAGAGTTACAGCATTCCCTTCAGGAAGCCTTTCGCTAAGACTGTTCTTGTGGAATTTGCAAAGTGATATTTGTAAGCCCGTAGAGGGCTATGGTGAAAAAGAAAATATCTTTAGTTAAAAACTGGTAATAAGCTTTCTGAGAAACTGCTTTTTGTTCTGTTAATTCATCTCACAGAGTTACAGCCTTCAACTCAAGAAGCCTTTCGCTAAGACTGTTCCTGTGGAATTTGCAATGTGATATTTGGAAGCCCATGGAGGGCTATGGTGAAAAAGGAAATATCTTCCAATAAAATCTGGAAAGAATCTTTCTGAGAATCTGCCTTGTGTTCTGTTAATTCACCTCACGGAGTTACAGCTTCCCCCTCAAAAAGCCTTTCGCTACGACTGTTCTTGTGGAATTTGCAAAGTGATATTTGGAAGCTCCAGAGGGCTATGTTGAAAATGAAATATCTTCCGTTAAAAACTGGATAGAAGCTTTCTGAGAAACTGCTTTGTGTAATGTTAATTCATTTCACAGGTTTACAGCTTTCCCCTCAAGAAGCCATTCGCTAAGACGGTTCTTGTGGAATTTGCAAAGTGATATTTGGAAGCCCATAGAGGGCTATGGTGAAAAACGAAATATCCTAAGATAAAAACTGAAAAGAAACTTTCTGAGAAACTGCTTTGTGTTCTGTTAATTCATCTCACAGAGTTACAACTTTCCCCTCAAGAAAACTTTCGCTAGGACTGTTCTTGGGGAATTTGCAAACTGATATTTGGAAGACCATAGAGGGCTATGTTGAAAAAGGAAATATCCTAAAATAAAAACTGAAAAGAAGCTTTCTGAGAAACTGCTTTGTGTTCTATTAATTCATTTCACAGTGTTACAGCTTTCCCCTTAAGAAGCCTTTCACTAAGACTATTCTTGTGGAATTTGCAAAGAGATTATTGGAAGCCCATTGAGGGCTATGGTAGAAAAGGAAATATCTTCCGTTAAAAACTGGATGGAAGCTTTCTGAGCAACTGCTTTGTGTTCTGTTAATTCATCTCACAGAGTTACAGCTTCCCCCTCAAGAAGCCGTTGGCTAAGATTCTTCTTGTGGAATTTGCAAAGTGATATTTGGAAGCCCATAGCGGGCTACGGTGAAAAAGGAAACATCTTCAGTTAGAGACTGGAAAGAAGCTTTCTGAAAACTGCTTTGTGTTCTGTTAGTTCATCTCACAGAGTTACAGCTTTCCCCTCAAGACGCCTTTCGCTAAGACTGTTCTTTTGGAATTTGAAAAGTGATATTTGGAAGCCCAAAGGGGTCTATGGTGAAAAAGGAAGTATCCTAAGATAAAAAATGATAAGAAGCTTTCTGGTAAAGTGTTTTGTGTTCTGCTAATTCATGTCACAGAGTTACAGCTTTAACCTCAAGAAGCCTTTCGCTAAGACTAGTCTTGTTGAATTTACAAAGTGATATTTCGGAGCCCTTAGAGGGCTATAGTGAAAAAGGAAATATCTTTAGTTAAAAACTGGAAAGAAGCTTTCTGAGAAACTGCTTTGTGTTCTATTAATTCATCTCACAGAGTTACAGCTTCACCCTCAAGAAGCCTTTCATTAAGACTCTTCTTGTGGAATTTGCAAAGTGATATTTGGAAGCCCGTAGAGGGCTAAGGTGAAAAAGGAAATATCTTCAGTGAAAGACTGAAAAGAAGCTTTCTGAGAAGCTGCTTTTTGTTTTGTTAATTCATCTCACAGAGTTGCAGCTCTCCACTCAAGAAGCCATTCGCTAAGACTGTTCTTGTGGAATTTCCAAAGTGATATTTGGAAGCCAATTGAGGTCAAAGGTGAAAAAGGAAGTATCTTAAGATAAAAACTGAAAAGAAGCTTTCTGAGAAACTGCTTCATGTTGTGTTAATTCAACTCACAGACTTACAGCTTTCTCCTGAAGAAGCCGTTCACTAAGACTGTTCTTGTGAAATATGCAAAGTGATATTTGGAAGCCCATAGCGGCCTATGGTTAAAAAGGAAATATCTTCAGTTAAAAACTGTAAAGAAGCATTTTGAGAAACTGTCCTGTGTTCTGTTAATTCATCTCACAGAGTTACAGCTTTCCCCTCAAGAAGTCTTTCGCTAAGACTGTTCTTGTGGAATTTGCAAAGTGATATTTTTGAAGTCCATAGAGGGCTATGGTGAAAAAGGATATATCTTCCGTTAAAAACTGCAAAGAAGCTATCTGATTAACTGCTTTGTGTTCTGTTAATTCATCTCACAGAGTTGCAGCTTTCCCCTCAAGAAGCCTTTCGCTAAGAGTGTTCTTTTGGAATTTGCAAAGTGATATTTGGAAGCCCATAGAGGAATATGGTGAAAAAGGAAATATCCTAATATAAGAACTGGAAAGAAGCTTTCTGAGAACCTACTTCGTGTTCCGTTAATTCATCTCACAGGGTTACAGCTTTCCAGTCAAGATGTCTTTCGCTAAGACAGATCTTGTGGAATTTTCAAAGTGATATTTGGAAGCCCATAGAGGGTTATGGTGAAAAAGGAAATATCTTCAGTTAAAAACTGGAAAGAAGCTTTCTGAGAAACTACTTGGTGTTCGGTTAATTCATCTCACAGAGTTGCAGCTTTCTCCTCAAGAAGCCTTTCGCTAAGACTTCTTGTGGAATTTGCAAAGTGATATTTGTAAGCCCGTAGAGGGCTATGGTGAAAAAGAAAATATCTTCAGTTAAAAACTGGTAAGAAGCTTTCTGAGAAACTGCTTTTCGTTCTCTTAATTCATCTCACAGAGTTACAGCCTTCAACTCAAGAAGCCTTTCGCTGAGACTGTTCTTGTGGAATTTGCAATGTGATATTTGGAAGCCCATGGAGGGCTATGGTGAAAAAGGAAATATCTTCCAATAAAATCTGGAAAGAATCTTTCTGAGAATCTGCCTTGTGTTCTGTTAATTCATCTCACGGAGTTACAGCTTCCCCCTCAAAAAGCCTTTCGCTAAGACTGTTCTTGTGGAATTTGCAAAGTGATATTTGGAAGCTCCAGAGGGCTATGTTGAAAATGAAATATCTTCCGTTAAAAACTGGATAGAAGCTTTCTGAGAAACTGCTTTGTGTAATGTTAATTCATTTCACAGAGTTACAGCTTTCCCTTCAAGAAGCCATTCGCTAAGACCGTTCTTGTGGAATTTGCAAAGTGATATTTGGAAGCCCATAGAGGGCTATGGTGAAAAACAAAATATCCTAAGATAAAAACTGAAAAGAAACTTTCTGAGAAACTGCTTTGTGTTCTGTTAATTCATCTCACAGAGTTACAACTTTCCCCTCAAGAAGCCTTTCGCTAAGACTGTTCTTGGGGAATTTGCAAACTGATATTTGGAAGACCATAGAGGGCAATGGTGAAAAAGGAAATATCCTACAATAAAATCTGAAAAGAAGCTTTCTGAGAAACTGCTTTGTGTTCTATTAATTCATTTCACAGTGTTACAGCTTTCCCCTTAAGAAGCCTTTCACTAAGACTATTCTTGTGGAATTTGCAAAGAGATTATTGGAAGCCCATTGAGGGCTATGGTAAAAAGGAAATATCTTCCGTTAAAAACTGGATGGAAGCTTTCTGAGCAACTGCTTTGTGTTCTGTTAATTCATCTCACAGAGTTACAGCTTACCCCTCAAGAAGCCGTTGGCTAAGATTCTTCTTGTGGAATTTACAAAGTGATATTTGGAAGCCCATAGCGGGCTACGGTGAAAAAGGAAACATCTTCAGTTAAAGACTGGAAAGAAGCTTTCTGAAAACTGCTTTGTGTTCTGTTAGTTCATTTCACAGAGTTACAGCTTTCCCCTAAAGACGCCTTTCGCTAAGACTGTTCTTTTGGAATTTGAAAAGTGATATTTGGAAGCCCAAAGGGGTCTATGGTGAAAAAGGAAGTATCCTAAGATAAAAAATGATAAGAAGCTTTCTGGTAAAGTGTTTTGTGTTCTGCTAATTCATGTGACAGGGTTACAGCTTTAACCTCAAGAAGCCTTTCGCTAAGACTAGTCTTGTTGAATTTACAAAGTGATATTTCAGAGCCCTTAGAGGGCTATAGTGAAAAAGGAAATATTTTTAGTTAAAAACTGGAAAGAAGCTTTCTGAGAAACTGCT
The DNA here is from genome assembly GCF_047675955.1 of Chlorocebus sabaeus. NCBI lineage: Eukaryota > Metazoa > Chordata > Mammalia > Primates > Cercopithecidae > Chlorocebus > Chlorocebus sabaeus. Next base: position 339,214 of record NW_027327257.1, on the reverse strand, counting down.
TTGTGTTCTATTAATTCATCTCACAGAGTTACAGCTTCACCCTCAAGAAGCCTTTCGTTAAGACTCTTCTTGTGGAATTTGCAAAGTGATATTTGGAAGCCCGTAGAGGGCTAAGGTGAAAAAGGAAATATCTTCAGTGAAAGACTGAAAAGAAGCTTTCTGAGAAGCTGCTTTTTGTTTTGTAAATTCATCTCACAGATTTGCAGCTCTCCACTCAAGAAGCCATTCGCTAAGACTGTTCTTGTGCAATTTCCAAAGTGATATTTGGAAGCCCATTGAGGTCAATGGTGAAAAAGGAAGTATCTTAAGATAAAAACTGAAAAGAAGCTTTCTGAGAAACTGCTTCATGTTGTGTTAATTCAACTCACAGACTTACAGCTTTCTCCTCAAGAAGCCGTTCACTAAGACTGTTCTTGTGAAATATGCAAAGTGATATTTGGAAGCCCATAGCGGCCTATGGTGAAAAAGGAAATATCTTCAGTTAAAAACTCTAAAGAAGCATTTTGAGAAACTGTCCTGTGTTCTGTTAATTCATCTCACAGAGTTACAGCTTTCCCCTCAAGAAGTCTTTCGCCAAGACAGTTCTTGTGGAATTTCCAAAGTGATATTTGGAAGCATATATTTGGCAGGGGTGAAAAAGGAGACATCTTCAGTTAAAACTGGAAAGAAGCTTTCTGAGAAACTGCTTTGTTTTGTGATAATCCATCTCACAGAGTTACAGTTTTCCCCTCAAGAAGCCGTTCACTAGGAGTGTTCTTGTCAAATTTGCTAAGTGATATTTGGAAGCCCAAAGAGGGCTATGGTGAAAAAGGAAATACCTTGGGTTAAAAACTGGAAAGAAACTTTCTGAAAAACTTCTTTGTGTCCTGTTAATTCATCTCACAGAGTTACAGCTTTTCCCTCAAGAAGGCTTTCGCTAAGATTGTTCTTGTGGAATTTGCAAAGTGATATTTGGAAGCCCATAGACGGCTACGGTGAAAAAGAAAATGTGTACAATTAAAAACTGCAAAGAAGAATTCTGAGAAACTGCTTTGTGTTCTGTTAATTCATGTCACAGAGTTACAGTTTTACCCTCAAGAAGCCTTTCGCTAAGACTGTTCTTGTGGAATTTGAAAAGTGATATTTGGAAGCCCATAGAGGGCTATGCTGAAAAAGGAAATATCCTATGATAAAAACTGAAAAGAAGCTTTCTGAGAAAGTGCTTTGTGTACTGATAATTCATCTCACAGAGTTACAGCTTTCCCCTCAAGAAGCGTTTTACTAAGACTCTTCTTGTGGAATTTGCAAAGTGATATTTGGAAGACAATAGAGGGCTATGGTGAAAAAGGAAATATCTTCAGTTAAAGACTGAAAGGAAGCTTTCTGAGAAACTGCTTTGTATTCTGTTATTTCATCTCACAGAGTTTCAGCTCTCCCCTCAAGAAGCCATTCGGTAAGACTGTTCTTGTGGAATTTCCAAAGTGATATTTGGAAGCCCATAGAGGGCTATGGTGAAAAAGGAAATATCCTAAAATAAAAACTGAAAAGAATCATTCTAATAAACTGCTTTGTGTTCTGTTATTTCTTATCACAGAGTTACAGCTTTTCCCTTAAGAAGCTTTTCGCTAAGACTGTTCTTGTGTAATTTGCAAAGTGATATTTGGAAGCCCATAGAGGTCCATGGTGAAAAGGGAAATATCTTCCGTTAAAAACTTGAAAGAAGCTTTCTGAGAAACTGCTTTATGTTGCGTTAATTCATCTCACAGGCTTACAGATTTCTCCTCAAGAAGCGTTTCAATAAGACTGTTCTTGTGAAATTTACAAAGTGATATTCGGAAGCCCATAGAGGGCTATGGTGAAAAAGAAAATATCTTCAGTTAAAAACTGGAAAGAAGCTTTCTGAGAAACTCCTTTGTGTTTTGATAATTCATCTCACAGAGTTACAGCTTTTCCTTCAAAAAGCCTTTCGCTAAGACTGTTCTTGAGGAATTTGCAAAGTGATATTTGCAAGCCCCTGGAGGGTTATGGTGAAAATGAAATATCTTCCGTTAAAAACTGGAAAGAAACTTTCTGAGAAACTGCTTTGTGTTCTGATAATTCATCTCACAGAGCTACAGCTTTCCCCTCAAGAAGCCTTTCGCTGAGACTGTTCTTGTGGAATTTCCAAAGTAATATTGGGAAGCCCAAAGTGGGCCATGGTGAAAAAGGAAATATCTTCATTTATTCTGGGAAGAAGCTTTCTGGGAAATTGCTTTGTGTTCTGTTAATTCATCTAACAGAGTTACAGCTTCCCCCTCAAGTAGCTTTTCGCTAAGACTGTTCTTGTGGAGTTTTCAAAGTGATATTTGGAAGCCCCTAGAGGGCCACGGTGAAAAAAGAAATATCCTAAGATAAAAACTGAAAAGAAGCTTTCTGAGAAACGGCTTTGTGTTCTGTAAGTTCATCTCACAGAGTTACAGCTTTCTCCTCAGTAAGACTTTCGCTAAGACCGTTCTTGTGGAATCTGCAAAGTCATATTTGGAAGCCCAAAGAGCGCTAAGGTGAAAAAGGAAATATCTTCCGTTAAACACTGGAAAGAAGATTTCTGAGAAAGTGCTTTGTGTTCTGTTAATTCATCTCACAGAGTTACAGCTTTCCTCTCCAGAATCCTTTCTCTAATACTGTTACTGTTTAATTTGCTAAGTGATACTTGGAAGAGAGTAGAGGGCTATGGTGAAAAAGGAAATATCTTCAGTTAATAACTTGAAAGAAGCTTTCGGAGAAACTGCTTTGTGTTCTGTTAATTCATCTCACAGAGTTACAGCTTTCCACACAAGAAGCCTTTTTTAAAACAGTTCTTGTGGAATTTTCAAAGTGATATTTGGAAACCCATAGAGGGCTATGGTGAAAAAGGAAATATCCTAAGATAAAAACTGAAAAGAAACTTTCTGAGAAACTGCTTTGTGTTCTGATAATTCATTTCACAGAGTGACAGCTTTCTCCTCAAGAAGCCATTCGCTAATGCTGTTATTGTGGAATTTGCCAAGTGATATTTGGAAGCCCATAGAGGGCTATGGTGAAAAAGGAAATTCTTCCGTTAAAAAGTGGAAAGAAGCTTTCCGAGAAACTGCTTTGTGTTCTTTTAATTCATCTCACCGAGTTACAGCTTTCCCCACAAGAAGCCTTTCGCTAAGTCTGTTCTTTTGGAATTTGCAAAGTGATATTTGGAAGCCTATAGACGGCTATGGTGAAAAAGGAAATATCTTCAGTTAAAAACTGGAAAGAAGCTCTCTGAGAAACTTCTTTTTGTTCTGCTAATTCATCTCACAGAGTTACAGCTTCCCCTCAGGAAGCCTTTCGCTAAGACTGTTCTTGTGGAATTTGCAAAGTGATCTTTGGAAGCCCATTGAGGGCTATGGTGAAAAAGGAAACATTTTCTGATAAAAACTGGAAAGAAGGTTTCTGGAAACTGCTTTTGTTCTGTTAATTCATCTCACAGAGTTACAGATTTCCCCTAAAGAAGCCTTTCGCTAAGATTGTTCTTGTGGAATTTGCAAAGTGATATTTGGAAGCCCATAGATGGCTATGGTGAAAAAGGTAATATCTTAAGTTAAAAATTAGAAAGAAGCTTTCTGATCAACTGCTTTGTGCTCTGTTAATTCATCTCACAGAGTAACAGCTTTCCCCTCAAGAAGCCTTTCGCTAAGACTGTTCTTGTGGAATTTGCAAAGGGATATTTGGAAGAGCAAAGAGGGCTATGGTGAAAAAGGAACTATCTTCAGATAAAAACTGGAAAGAAGCTTTCTGAGAAACTGCTTTGTGTTCTGTTAATTCATTTCACAGAATTACAGCTTTAAGCTCAAGAAGCCTTTCGCTAACTCTGTTCTTGTGGAATTTGCAAAGAGATATTTGGAAGCCCATAGAGAGATTTGGTAAAAAAGGAAATATCTTCCGTTAAAAACTGGAAAGAAGCTTTCTTAGAAACTGCTTTGTTTTCTGTTAATTCATCTCACAGAGTTACAGATTTACCCTCAAGAAGCCTTTCGTTAAGACAGTTCTTGTGCAATTTGAAAAGTGATATATGGAAGCCCATAGAGGGCTATGGTGAAAAAGGAAATATCTTCCGTTAAAAACTGGAAACAAGCTTTCTGATTACAGCTTTCCCCTCAAAAGCCTTTCGCTAAGACTCTTCTTGTGGAATTTGCAAAGTGATATTTGGAAGCCCATAGACGGCTACGGTGTAAAAGGAAATATCTTACGTTAAAAACTGGAAAGAAGCTTTTTGAGAAACTGCTTTGTGTTCTGTTAATTCATTTCACAGAGTTACAGCTTTCCCCTCAAGAAGTATTTCGCTAACACTGTTCTTGTGTAATTTGTAAAGTGATATTTGGAAGCCCAAAGACGGCTTTGGTAAAAAAGGAAATATCTTCCGTTAGAAACTGGAAAGAACTTTCTGAGAAAATACTTTGTGTTCTGTTAATTCATCGCACAGTGTTACAGCTCTCCCCTCAAGAAGCCTTTCATTAAGACTGTTCATGTGGAATTTGAAAAGATATATTTGGAAGCCCATAGGGGGCTATGGTGAAAAAGGAAATATCTTCCGTTAAAAACTGGAAAAATGATTTCTTTCTTTATTTTTTTTTATTTTTTTATTTTGTTTATTTTATTTTATTTTTTTGATACGGAGTCTTGCTCTGTAGCCCGGACTGGAGTGCAGTGGCCGAATCTCAGCTCACTGCAATTTCCGCCTCCCGGGTTCACGCCATTCTCCTGCCTCAGCCTCCGGAGTAGCTGGGACTACAGGCGCACGCCACCTCGCCCGGCTAGTTTTTTGTATTTTTAGTAGAGACGGGGTTTCACCGTGTTAGCCAGGATGGTCTCCATCTCCTGACCTCGTGATCCACCCGTCTCGGCCTCCCTAAGTGCTGGGATTACAGGCTTGAGCCAACGCGCCCGGCCGAAAAAGAAACTGCTTTGTGTTCTGTTATTTCACCTCACAGAGTTTCAGCTTTCCCCTCAAAAAGCCTTTCCCTAAGACTGTTCTTGTGGTATTTGGAAAGTGATATTTAGAAGGACATAGAGGGCTATGGTGAAAAAGGAAATATTCTCCGTTAAAAACTGGAAAGAAACTCTCTGAGAAACTGCTTTGTGTACTGATAATTCATCTCACAGAGTTACAGCTTTCCCCTCAAGAAGCCTTTCGCTAAGACTGTTCTTGTGGAATTTGCAAAGTGATATTTGGAAGCCCATAGAGGGCTATGTAGAAAAAGGAATTATCTTCAGTTAAAAACTGGAAAGAAGCTTTCTGAGAAACTGCTTTGTGTTCTGTTAATTCATTTCAAAGAACTACAGCTTTCACCTAAAGAAGGCTTTTGCTACGACTGTTCTTGTGGAATTTTAAAAGTATTATTTAGAAGCCCATAGAGGGCTTTGTTGAAAAAGGAAATATCTTCCGTTAAAAACTGGAAAGAAACTTTCTCAGAAACTACTTTGTGTTTTGCTAATTCATCTCAAAGAGTTACAGCCTTCCCCCAAGAAGCCTTTCGCTAAGACTGTTCTTGTGTCATTTGGAAAGTGATATTTTGAAGCCCATAGAGGGCTATATGAAAAAGGAAATATCTTCGTTAGAAACTGAAAATAAGGTTTCTGAGAAACTTCTTTGTATTCTGTTAATTCATCTCACAGTGTTACAGCTTTCCCCTTAAGAAGCCTTTTGCTAAGACTGTTCTTGTGGAATTTAGAAAGTGATATTTAGAAGCCCCTAGAGGACTATGGTGAAAAAGGAAATATCTTCCGTTAAAAAGTGGAAAGAAGCTTTCTGAGAAACTGCTTTGTGTTCTGTGAATTCATCTCACAGAGTTACAGCTTTCCCCTCAAGAAGCCTTTCGCTAAGACTGTTCTTGTGGAATATGCAAAGTGATATTTGGAAGCCGATAGAGGGGTATGGTGAAAACTGAAATATCTTTAATTAAAAACTGGAAAGAAGCTTTCTGAGAAACTGCTTTGTGCTCTCTTAATTCATCTCACAGAGTTACAGCTTGTCCCTCAAGAAGCCTTTTGCTAAGACTGTTCTTGTGGAATTTAGAAAGTGATATTTAGAAGCCCATAGAGGACTATGGTGAAAAAGGAAATATCTACAGTTAAAAACTGGAAAGAAGCTTTCTGAGAACCTGCTTTGTGTTCTGGTAGTTCATCTCACAGAGTTACAGCTTTCCCCTCAAGAAGCCTTTCGCTAAGACTGTTCTTGTTTAATTTGCAAAGTGATATTTGGAAGCCCATAGAGATATTTCGTTAAAAAGGAAATATCTTCAGTTAAAAACTGGAAAGAAGCTTTCTGAAAAACTGCTTTGTGTTCTCTTATTTCATTTCACAGAGTGACAGCTTTCCCCTCCGGAAGCCTTTCGCTAAGGCTGTTCTTGAGGAATTTACAAAGTGATATTTGGAAGCCCATAGAGGGTTATGGCGAAAAAGGAAATATCCTAAGATAAAAACCGTAAAGAAGCTTGCTGAGAAACTGCTTTGTGTTCTGTAAATTCATCTCAGAGAGTTACAGCTTTCCCCTCAAGAAGTCTTTCACAAAAACTGTTCTTGTGTAATTTGCAAAGTGATATTTGGAAGACCATACAGGGCTATGTTGAAAAAGGAAATATAGTAAGATAAAATCCGAAAAGGTGCTATCTGAGAAACTGCTTTCTGTTCTGTTAATTCATCTCAAAGAGTTACAGATTTCCCCTCATGAGGCCGTTCACTAAGACTGTTCTTCTGAAATGTGGAAAGTGATATTTAGAATCTCATAGAGGGCTATGGTGAAAAAGGAAATATATTCCGTTAAAAAGTGTAAAGAAGCTTTCTGATAAACTGCTTTGTGTTCTGTTAGTAAATCTCACAGAGTTACATCTTTCCTTTCAAGAAGCAGTTCACTGAGACTATTCTTGTGAAATTTGCAAAGTGATATTAGAAAACTCATGGAGGGCTATGGTAAAAAAGGAAATATCTTCCGTTAAAAACTTGAAAGAAGCTTTTTGAGAAACTGCCGTGTGTTCTGTTAAAGCATCTCACTGAGTTACAGCTTTCTCCTCAAGAAGGCTTTCGCTAAGACTATTCTTGTGGGATTTGCAAAGTGATATTTGGAAGCCCATAGAGGTCTATGGTGAAAAAGGAAATATCTTCAGTTAAAAACTGGAAAGAAGGTTTCTGTGAAACTGTTTTGTGTTCTGTTAATTCATCTCACAGAGTTACAGCTTTCCCCTCCAGAATCTTTTCCTTAAGACTATTCTTGTGGAATTTGCAAAGTGATATTTGGAACCCCTAGAGGGCTATGGTGAAAAAGGAAATATCTTCAGTTAAAAACTGGAAAGAAGCTTTCTGAGAAACTGCTTTCTGTTCTGTTAATTCATCTCACAGAGTTACACCTTTCCCCTCCAGAAGCCGTTCACTAAGACTGTTCCTGTGGAATTTGCAAAGTGATATTTGGAAGCCCATAGAGGGCTATGGTGAAAAAGGAAACATCCTAAGATAAAAACTGAAAAAAAGCTTTCTGAGAAACTGCTTTGTGTTCTGTTAATTTGTCTCAGAGAGTTGCAGCTTTCCCATCCAGAAACCTTTCGCTAACACTGTTCTTGTGGAATTTGCAAAGTGATATTTGGAAGCCCAGAGAGAGCTATGGTGAAAAAGTAAATACCTTCAGTTAAGAAATGAAAAGAAGCTTTCCGAGAAACTGCTTTGTGTTCTATTAATTCATCTCAAAGAGTTACAGCTTTCCCCTCAAGAAGCTTCCGCTAAGACTGTTTTTGAGGAATTTCCAAAGTGATATGTGGAAGCCCATAGAGAGCTATTGTGAAAATGGAAATATCCTAAGATGCTAACCGAAAAGAAGCTGTCTGAAAAATTGCTTTGTGCTCTGTTAGTTCATCATACAGAGCTACAGCTTTCCCCACAAGAAGCCGTTCACTAAAACTGTTTTGTGAAATTTGCGAAGTGATATTTGGAAACCCGTAGAGGACTATGGTGAAAAAGGAAATATCTTCCGTTAAAAACTGGAAAGAAGCATTCTGAGAAAATGCCGTGTGTTCTGTTAATACGTCTCACTGAGTTACAGCTTTCCTCTCAAGAAGCCTTTCGCTAAGACTGTTCTTGTGGGATTTGAAAAGTGATATTTGGAAGCCCATAGAGGACTATTGTGAGAAAGGAAATATCTTCCGTTAAAAACTGCAAAGAAGGTTTGTGAGAAAATGCTTTGTGTTCTGTTAATTCATCTCACAGAGTTACATCTTTCCCTTCAAGAAGCCTTTCGCTAAGACTGTTCTTGTGGAATTTGCAAAGTGATATTTGGAAGTTCAAAAGGGCTATGGTGAAAAAGGAAATATCCTCAGTTAAAAACTGGAAAGAAGCTTTCTGAGAAACTGCTTTGTGTTCAGTGATTTCCTCTCACAGAGTTACAGCTTTCCCCTCAGGAAGCCGTTCACTAAGACTGTTCTTGTGGAACTGTAAAGTGATATTTTAGGAACATAGAGGGCAATGGTGAAAAAGGAAACATCCTAAGATAAAAACTGAAAAGAAGCTTTCTGAGAAACTGCTTTGTGTTCTGTTAATTCATCTCAAAGAGTTACAGCTTTTGCCTCAAGAATCCTTCCGCTAAGACTGTTTTTGTGGAATTTCCGAGGTGATATTTGGATGCCCATAATAGGCTATGGTGAAAATGGAAATATCCTAAGATAAAAATCGAAAAGAAGCTGTATGAAAAGCTGCTTTGTGTTTTGTTAGTTCACTCAAAGAGTTACAGCTTTTCCCTCATGAAGCCGTTCACTAAGACTGTTTTGTGAAATTTGCAAAGTGACATTTGGAAGCCCATAGAGGGCTAAGGTTAAAAAGGAAATATCTTCCGTTAAAAACTGGAAAGAACCATTCTGAGAAAATGCGGTGTGTTCTGTTAGTCCATATCACCGAGTTACAGCTTTCCTCTCTAGAAGCCTTTCGCTAACACTGTGCTTGTGGGATTTCCAAAGTGATATTTGGAACCCCTAGAGGGTTATAGTGAAAAAGGAAATATCTTCAGTTAAATACTGGAAAGAAGCTTTCTGAGAGACTGCTTTGTGTTCTGTTAATTCATCTCACAGTGTTACAGCTTCCCCCTCAAGAAGCCTTTCGCTAAGACTGTTCTTGTGGAATTTACAAAGTGATATTTGGAAGCCCATAGAGAGCTATTTTGAAAATGGAAATATCCTAAGATAAAAACCGAAAAGAAGCTGTCTGAGAAACTGCTTTGTGTTGTGTTAGTTCATCTCACAGTGTTACAGCATTCCCCTCAAGAAGCCCTTCACTAAGACTGTTCTTGTGAAATTTGCAAACTGATACTTGTAATCCCATTGAGGGCTATGGTGAAAAAGGAAGTATCTTTCTTTAAAAACTGGAAAGAAGCTTTTTGAGAAACTGCTTTGTGTTCTGTTAATTCATCTCACAGAGTTACAGTTTTCCCCTCTAGAAGTTTTTCGCTAACACTGTCCTTGTGGAATTTGCAAAGTGATATTTTGAAGCCCATAGTGGGCTATGGTAAAAAAGGAAATATCTTCCGTTAAAAACTGGAAAGAACCTTTCTGAGAAACTGCTTTGTGTTCTCTTAATTTAACTCACAGAGTTACAGCTTTCCTATCATGAAGCCGATTACTAAGACTGTTCTTTTGGAATATGCAAAGTGATGTTTGGAAGCCATAGAGGGCTACGGTGAAAAACGAAATATCCTAAGATAAAAACTGAAAAGAAGCTTTCTGAGAAACGGCTTTGTGTTCTGTTAATTCATCTCCAGCCTTACAGCTTTGCCCTCAAGAAGCCTTTCGCTAATACTGTTCTTGTGGAATTTGCAAAGTGATGTCAGAAGCCCGTAGAGGGCTATGGTGGAAAAGGAAATAACTTACGTTAAAAATTGGAAAGAAGGTTTCTGAGAAACTGACGTGTGTTCTGTTAAAATATCTCCCCGAGTTACAGCTTTCACCTCAAGAAGCCTTTCGCTAAGACTGTTCTTGTGGAATTTGCAAAGTGATATTTGGAAGCCCATGGAGGGCTATGGTGAAAAGGAAAATAACTTCCGTTAAAAACTGGAAGGAACCTTTCTGAGAAACTACGTTGTGTTCTGTTAGTTAACCTCACAGAGTTACAGCTTTCCTCTCATGAAGACTTTCACTAAGACTGTTCTTGTGGAATTTGCAAAGTGATATTTGGAAGCCCATAGACGGTTATGGTGAAAAGGAAATCTCCTAAGAAAAAAATTGAAAAGAAGCTTTCGGAGAAATTGCTTCGTGTTCTGTTAATTCAACTCACAGAGTTACAGCATTCCCCTAAAGAAGCCTAACGCTAAGGGTCTTTCTGTGGAATTTGCAAAGTGATATTTGGAAGCACATAGAGGGCTATGGTGAAAAAGGAACTATGTTCTGTTAAAAACTGCAAAGAAGATTTCTGACACACTGATTTGTAATCTGTTAAATCATCTCACAGAGATACAGCTTTCCCCTCCTGAAGCCTTTCGCTAAGACTGATCTTGTGGAATTTGCAAAGTGATATTTGGAAGCCCATAGAGGGCTATGGTGAAAAAGGAAAATCCTAAGATAAAAACTGAAAAGAAACTTTCTGAGAAACTGCTTTGTGTTGTGTTAATTCATCTCACAGAGTTACAGCTTTACCCTCAAGAAGTCGTTCACTAAGACTGTTCTTGTGAAATTTGCAAAGTGATATTTGGAAGCCCTTTGAGGCATATGGTGAAAAAGGAAATATACTAAGAAAAAAACTGAAAAGAAGCTTTCTGAGAAACTGATTTGTGTTCTGTCAATTCTTCTCACAGATTACAAATTTCCCCTCAAGAAGACTTTCGCTAGGACTGTTCTTGTGGGATTTGCAAAGTGATATTTGGAAGTCCGTAGAGGGCTATGGTGAAAAAGAAATATCTTCCGTTAAAAACTGGAAAGAAGATTTCTGAGAAATTGCTATTTGTTCTGTTAATTCATCTCACAGATTTACAGCTGCACCTCCAGAAGCCTTTCGCTAAGACTGTTCTTGTGGAATTTGCAAAGTGATATTTGGAAGCCCATAGAACGCTATTTTGAAAAAGGAATTATCCTAAGATAGAAACTGAAAAGCTTTCTGAGAAACTGCTTTGTGTTCTGTTAATTCAACTCACAGAGTTACAGCTTTCCTCTCAAGAAGCCTTTTGCTAAGGCTGTTGTTGTGAAATTTTCAAAGTGATATTTATAAGCCCATAGAGTGCTATGGTGAAAAAGGAAATATCCTCCGTTAAAAACTGGAAAGAATCTTTCTGAGAATCTGCCGTGTGTTATGTTAATACATCTCACCGAGTTACAGCTTTCCCCTCAAGAAGCCTTTCGCTAAGAGTGTTCTTGTGGGATTTGCAAAGTGATATTTGGAGGCTCATAGAGGGCTACGGTGTAAAAGTAAATATATTCCGTTAAAAACTGGAAAGAAGATTTCTACGAAACTGCTTTGAGTTCTGTTAAATCATCTCACAGAGTTACAGCTTTTCCCTCAAGAAGCCTTTCAATAAGACTGTTTTTGTGTAATTTGCAAAGTGATATATGGAAGCCCATTGAGGGCTTTGGTGAAAAAGGAAATATCCTAAGATAAAAACTAAAAAGAAGCTTTCTGAGAAACTGCTTTGTGTTCTGTTAATTCATCTCACAGAGTTACAGCTTATCCCTACAGAAGACTTTCGCTAATACTGTTCTTGTGGAATTTGCAAAGTGTAATTTGGAAGCCCATGAAGGGCTATGGTGAAATAGGAAATATTTTCCGTTAAAAACTGGAAAGAAGCTTTCTGAGATACTGCTTTGTGTTCTGTTAATTCATCTTAGAGCCTTACAGCTTTCCCCTCAAGAAGCCTTTCGTAAGACTGTTCTTGTGGAATTTGCAAAGTGATATTTGGAAGCCCATAGATGGCTATGAAGAAAAAGGAAATATTCTTAGATAAAAAAAGAAACGAAGCTTTCTGAGAAACTGCTTTGTGTTCTCTTAATTCATTTCACAGAGTTACAGCTTTTCCCTCTAAAAGTCTTTCGATAAGACTGTTCTTGTGGGATTTGCAAAGTGATATTTGTAAGACCACAGATTGCTACGGTGAAAAAGGAAATATTTTCGGATAAAAACTGGAAAGAAGCTTTCTGAGAAATTGGTTTGTGTTCTGTTAATTAATCTCGAAGAGTTACAGCTTTCCCGTCAGGAAGCCTTTCACCTATCCTGTTCTTGTGGAATTTGAACAGTGATATTTGGAAGCCCATAGAGGGCTACGGTGAAAAAATAAATATCTTCCGTTAAAAACTGGAAAGAAGATTTGTGAGAAACTGCTTTGTGTTCTGTTAATTCATCCCACAGAGTTACAGTTTTCCCCTCAAGAAGCCTTTCGCTAAGACGCTTCTGTGGAATTTACAAAGTGATATTTGGAAGCCCATAGAGGGCTATGGTGAAAAAATGAACTATCTTAAGATAAAAACTGAAAAGAAGCTTTCTGAGAAACTGCTTTGGTTCTGTTAATTCAACTCACAGAGGTACAGCTGTCTCCTCAAGAAGCCTTTCGCTAAGGTTGTTGTTGTGGAATTTGCAAAGTGATATTTGGAAGCTCCTAGAGGGCTATGGTGAAAAAGGAGGTATCCTAAGATTAAAACTTAAAAGAAGCTTTCTGAGAAACTGCACTGTGTTTTCTTAATTGATCTCACGGAGTTATAGATTTCTCCTCCAGAAGCCTTTCGCTAAGACTGTTCTTGTGGAATTTGCAACATGATATTTGGAAGCCCGTAGAGGGCTATGGTGAAAAAGGAAATATCTTCCGTTAACAACTGGAAAGCAGATTTCTGAGAAACTCCTTTGTGTTCTGCTAATACATCTCATAGAGTTACAGCTTTCCCCTCAAGAAGCCGATCACTATGACTGTTCTTGTGGAATTTGTAAAGTGATACTTGGAAGCTCATAGAGGGCTATGTTGAAAAACGAAATATCTTCCCTTAAAAACTGGAAATAAGCTTTCTGAGAATCTGCCATGTGTTCTCTTAATGCACCTCACCGAGTTACAGCTTTCCCCTCAAGAAGACTTTCTCTAGGACTGTTCTTGTGGGATTTGCAAAGTGATATTTGGAAGTCCATAGAGGGCTATGGTGAAAAAGGAAATTTCTTCCGTTAAAAACTGGAAAGAAGATTTCTGAGAAATTGCTATTTGTTCTGTTAATTCATCTCACAGATTTGCAGCTTCACCTCCAGAAGCCTTTCGCTAAGACTGTTCTTGTGGAATTTGCAAAGTGATATTTGGAAGTCCATAGAAGGCTATTTTGAAAAAGGATTTATCCTAAGATAGAAACTGAAAAGAAGCTTTCTGAGAAACTGCTTTGTGTTCTGTTAATTCATCTCACAGAGTTACAGCTTTCTCCTCAAGAAGCCTTTCGCTAAGACTGTTATTGTGGAATTTGCAAGGTGATATTTGGAAGCCCCTGGAGAGCTATGGTGTTTAAGGAAATATCTTCAGGTAAAAACTCCAAAGATTTCTGAGAAAGTGCTTTGTGTTCTGTTAGTTCATCTCACACAGTTACAGCTTTCCCCACAAGAAGCCTTTCGCTAAGACTGTTCTTGTGGAATTTGCAAGTGATATTTGGAAGCCCATAGAGGGCTATTTGAAAAAGGAAATATCTTCAGTTTAAAACTGGAAATAAGCTCTCTGAGAAACTTTCTTGTGTTCTCTTAATTCTTCTCACAGAGTTACAGCTTTCCCCACAAGAAGCCTTTCGCTAAGACTGTTCCTGTGGAATTTGCGAAGTGATATTTGGAAGCCCATAGAGGGCTATGGTGAAAAAGGAAATATCTTCTGTTGAAAATTTGAAAGAAGTTTTCTGAGAAACTGCTTTGTGTTCTGTTAATTCATCCAACAGAGTTACAGCTTTCCCCTCAAGAAGCCTTTCCCTAAGAATGTTCTTGTAGAATTTGCAAAGTGATATTTGGAAGCCCATTGAAGGCTATGGTGAAAATGAAATATCTTTCGTTAAAAACTGGAAAGAAGCTTTCAGAGACTGCTTTGTGTTCTGCTAATTCATCTCAGAGAGTTACAGCATTCCCCTCAAGAAACGGTTCACTAAGACTCTTCTTGTGAAATTTGCAAAGTGTTATTTGGAAGCCCATAGAGGGCTATGGAGAAAAAGGAATTATCTTCAGTTAAAAACTGCAAACAAGCTTTCTAAGAATCTGCTTTGTGTTCCGTTAATTCATCTCAGAGAGTTATAGCTTTCCCCTCAAGAAGCCATTTGCTAAGACTGTTCTTCTGGAATTTGCAAAGTGATATTTGGAAGCCCATAGAGGGTTATGGTGAAAATGTAATATCTTTCTTTAAAAACTGCAAAGAAGCTGTCTGAGAAACTGCTTTGTGTTCTGTTAATTCGTCTCACAGAGTTACAGCTTTCCCCTCAAGAAGACGTTCACTAAGACTGTTCTTGTGAAATTTACAAAGTGATATTTCGAAGCCCATAGAAGGCTACGGTGAAAAAGGAAATATCTTCAGTTTAAAATTGCAAAGAAGCTTTCTGAGAAAATGCGTTGTGTTCTGTTAATGCATCTCCCACAGTTGCAGCTTTTCCCTAAAGAAGCCTTTCGATAAAGCTGTTCTTGTGGAATTTGCAAATTGATACATGCAAGCCCATAGACGGCTAAGGTGAAAAAGGAAATATCTTCAGTTAAAAATTGGAAAGAAGCTTTCTGAGAAACTTCTTTGTGTTCTGTTAATTCATCTCACAGAGTTACAGCATTCCCCTCAGGAAGCCTTTCGATGAGACTGTTCTTGTGAAATTTGCAAGGTGATATTTGGAAGCCCCTGGAGAGCTATGGTGTTTAAGGAAATATCTTCAGGTAAAAACTCCAAAGAAGATTTCTGAGAAAGTGCTTTGTGTTCTGTTAGTTCATCTCACACAGTTACAGCTTTTCCCTCAAGAAGCCTTTCGCTAAGACTATTCTTGTGGAATTTGCAAAGTGATATTTGAAAGCCCATAGAGGGCTATGGTGAAAGAGGAAATATCTTCCATTAAACACTGGAAAGGAGCTTTCTGAGAAACTGGTTTGTGTTCTGTTAATTCATCTCACAGAGTTACAGCTTTATCCTAAAGAAGCCGTTCACTAAGACTGTTCTTGTGAAATTATCAAGGTGATATTTTCAGCCCTTAGAGGGCTCTGGTGAAAAAGGAAATATCTACAGTTAAAAACTGCAAGGAAGATTTCTGAGACACTGCTTTGTGTTCTCTTAATACATCTCGGAGAGTTAGAGATTTCGCCTCAAGAAGCCTTTCGCTAAGTCTGTTCTTGTGGAATTTACAAAGTGATATTTGGAAGCCCATAGAGGGCTACGGTGAAAAAGGAAATATCTTCCGTTTAAAACTGGATAGAAGTTTTCCGAGAAACTGCTTTGTGTTCTGTTAATACATCTCAGAGAGTTACAGCTTTCCCCTCAAGAAGCCGTTCACGAAGACTGTTCTTGCAAATTTGAAACGTGATATTTGGTAGCCCATGGATGGCTATGGTGTAAAAGGAAATATCTTCAGTTAAACACTGCAAAGAAGATTTCTGAGAAACTGCTTTGTGTTCTGTTAATTCATTTCACAGAGTTACAGCTTTCCCCTCAAGAAGCCTTTCGCTAAGACTGTTCTTGTGGAATTTGCAAAGTGATATTTTTGAAGTCCATAGAGGGCTATGGTGAAAAAGGATATATCTTCCGTTAAAAACTGCAAAGAAGCTATCTGATTAACTGCTTTGTGTTCTGTTAATTCATTTCACAGAGTTACAGCTTTCCCCTCAAGAAGCCATTCGCTAAGACTGTTCTTGTGGAATTTGCAAAGTGATATTTGGAAGCCCATAGAGGGCTAGTGTGAAAATGAGATATCTTCCGTTAAAATCTGCAAAGAAAATTTCTGAGAAACTGCCCTGTGTTCTGTTAATATCATCTCACAGAGTTACAGCTTTCCCCTCAAGAAGCCTTTCGCTGAGACTGTTCTTGTGGAATTTCCAAAGTAATATCGGGATGCCCAAAGTGGGCCATGGTGAAAAAGGAAATATCTTCATTTATTCTGGAAACAAGCTTTCTGGGAAATTGCTTTGTGTTCTGTTAATTCATCTAACAGGGTTACAGCTTCCCCCTCAAGTAGCTTTTCGCTAAGACTGTTCTTGTGGAGTTTACAAAGTGATATTTGGAAGCCCCTAGAGGGCCACGGTGAAAAAAGAATTATCCTAAGATAAAAACTGAAAAGAAGCTTTCTGAGAAACGGCTTTGTGTTCTGTAAGTTCATCTCACAAAGTTACAGCTTTCTCCTCAGTAAGACATTCGCTAAGACCGTTCTTGTGGAATCAGCAAAGTCATATTTAGAAGCCCAAAGAGCGCAAAGGTGAAAAAGGAAATATCTTCCGTTAAACACTGGAAAGAAGATTTCTGAGAAACTGCTTTGTGTTCTGTTATTTCATCTCACAGAGTTACAGCTTTCCCCTCAAGAAGCCGTTCACTAAGACTATTCTTGTGAAATTTTCAAAGTGATATTTGGAAACCCATAGAGGGCTATGGTGAAAAAGGAAATATCCTAAGATAAAAACTGAAAAGAATCTTTCTGAGAAACTGCTTTGTGTTTTGATAATTCATTTCACAGAGTGACAGCTTTCTCCTCAAGAAGCCATTCGCTAATGCTGTTCTTGTGGAATTTGCTAAGTTATATTTGGAAGCCCATAGAGGACTATGGTGAAAAAGGAAATTCTTCCGTTAAAAAGTGGAAAGAAGCTTTCCGAGAAACTGCTTTGTGTTCTGTTAATTCATCTCACTGAGTTACAGCTTTCCCCAAAAGAAGCCTTTCGCTAAGTCTCTTCTTGTGGAATTTGCAAAGTGATATTTGGAAGCCTATAGACGGCTATGGTGAAAAAGGAAATATCTTCAGTGGAAAACTGGAAAGAAGCTCTCTGAGAAACTACTTTTGTTCTGCTAATTCATCTCACAGAGTTACAGCTTTTCCCTCAGGAAGCCTTTCGCTAAGACTGTTCTTGTGGAATTTCCAAAGTGATCTTTGGAAGCCCATTGAGGGCTATGGTGAAAAAGGAAATATTTTCAGGTAAAAACTGGAAAGAAGGTTTCTGGAAACTGCTTTTGTTCTGTTAATTCATCTCACAGACTTACAGATTTCCCCTAAAGAAGCCTTTCGCTAAGATTGTTCTTGTGGAATTTGCAAAGTGATATTTGGAAGCCCATAGATGGCTATGGTGAAAACGGTAATATCTTAAGTTAAAAACTGGAAAGAAGCTTTCTGAACAACTGCTTTGTGCTCTGTTAATTCATCTCACAGAGTCACAGTTTTCCGCTCAAGAAGCCTTTCGCTAAGACTGTTCTTGTGGAATTTGCAAACGGAGAATTGGAAGAGCAAAGAGGGCTATGGTGAAAAAGGAACTATCTTCAGTTAAAAACTGGAAAGAAGCTTTCTGAGAAACTGCTTTGTGTTCTGTTAATTCATTTCACAGAATGACAGCTTTAAGCTCAAGAAGCCTTTCGCTAACTCTGTTCTTGTGGAATTTGCAAAGAGATATTTGGAAGCAGATAGAGAGCTTTGGTAAAAAAGGAAATATCCTCCGTTAAAAACTGGAAAGAAGCTTTCTGAGAAACTGCTTTGTTTTCTGTTAATTCATCTCACAGAGTTACAGATTTACCCTCAAGAAGCCTTTCGCTAAGACAGTTCTTGTGCAATTTGAAAAGTGATATATGGAATCCCATAGAGGGCTATGGTGAAAAAGGAAATATCTTCCGTTAAAAACTGGAAAGAAGCTTTCTGAGAAACTGTTTTCCCTTCAAAAGCCTTTCGCTAAGACTCTTCTTGTGGAATTTGCAAAGTGATATTTGGAAACCCAAAGAGGGCTTTGGTGAAAAAGGAAATATCTTCAGTTAAAAACTGGAAAGAAGCTTTGTGAGAAACTGCTTTGTGATCTCTTAATTCATCTCAAAGAGTTACAGCTTTCCCCTCAAGAAGCCTTTCGCAAAGAGTGTTCTTGTGGAATTTGCAAGGTGATATTTGGTAGCCCAATGAGGGCTTTGGTGAAAAAGGAAATATCTTCCTTTAAAAACTGGAAAGCAGCTTTTTGAGAAACTGCTTTGTGTCCTCTTAATTCTTCTCACAGAGTTACAGCTTTCCCTTCATGAAGCCTTTCGCTAAGATTGTTCTTGTGGAATTTGCAAAGTGATATTTGGAAGCCCATAGACGGCTACGGTGAAAAAGGAAATATCTTAAGTTAAAAAGTGGAAAGAAGCTTTGTGATCTACTGCTTTGTGTTCTGTTAATTCATCTCACAGAGTTACAGCTTTCCCCTCGAGAAGCCTTTCGCTAAGACTGTTCTTGTGGAATTCGCAAGGTGATATTTGCAAGACCAAAGAGGGCTATAGTGAAAAAGGAAATATCTTCAGTTAAAAACTGGAAAGAAGCTTTTTGAGAAACTGCTTTGTGTTCTGTTAATTCATTTCACAGAGTTACAGCTTTCCCCTCAAGAAGTATTTCGCTAACACTGTTCTTGTGTAATTTGTAAAGTGATATTTGGAAGCCCAAAGACGGCTTTGGTAAAAAAGGAAATATCTTCCGTTAAAAACTGGAAAGAACTTTCTGAGAAAATACTTTGTGTTCTGTTAATTCATCGCACAGAGTTACAGCTCTCCCCTCAAGAAGCCTTTCGTTAAGACTGTTCTTGTGGAATTTGAAAAGAGATATTTGGAAGCCCATAGGGGGCTATGGTGAAAAAGGAAATATCTTCCGTTAAAAACTGGAAAAATGATTTATTTCTTTATTTTTTTTTATTTTTTTATTTTATTTATTTATTTTTTTTTTGAGACGGAGTCTTGCTCTGTAGCCCGGACTAGAGTGCAGTGGCCGGATCTCAGCTCACTGCAAGTTCCGCCTCCCGGGTTCACGCCATTCTCCTGCCTCAGCCTCCGGAGTAGCTGGGACTACAGGCGCACGCCACCTCGCCCGGCTAGTTTTTTGTATTTTTAGTAGAGACGGGGTTTCACCGTGTTAGCCAGGATGGTCTCAATCTCCTGACCTCGTGATCCACCCGTCTCGGCCTCCCTAAGTGCTGGGATTACAGGCTTGAGCCACCGCGCCCGGCCGAAAAAGAAACTGCTTTGTGTTCTGTTATTTCAGCTAACAGAGTTACAGCTTTCCCCTCAAAAAGCCTTTCCCTAAGACTCTTCTTGTGGTATTTGGAAAGTGATATTTAGAAGGACATAGAGGGCTATGGTGAACAAGGAAATATTCTCCGTTAAAAACTGGAAAGAAACTTTCTGAGAAACTGCTTTGTGTACTGATAATTCATCTCACAGAGTTACAGCTTTCCCGTAAAGAAGCCTTTCGCTAAGACTGTTCTTGTCGAATTTAGAACGTGATATTAGAAGCCCATAGAGGGCTATGGTGAAAAAGGAAATATCCTCCGTTAAAAACTGGAAAGCTTTCTGAGAAACTGATTTGTGTTCTGTTTATTCAGCTCACAGAGTTACAGCTTTTCCCTCAATAAGCGTTTCGCTAAGACTATTCTTGTGGAAGTTGCAAAGTGATATTTGGAAGCCCATAGAGGGATATGGTGAAAAAGTTAGCATCCTAAGATAAAAACTGAAAAGAAGCTTTCTGACATACTACTTTGTGTTCTGATAATTCATCTCACAGAGTTACAGCTTTCCCCTCAAGAAGCCTTTCACTAAGATTATTCTTGTGGAATTTGCAAAGTGATATTTGGAAGCCCATAAACGGCTATTGTGAAAAAGAAATATCTTCTGTTAAAAACTGGAAAGAAGCTCTCTGAGAAACAGCTTTGTGTTCTTTTAATTCAACTCCCAGTTACAGGTTTCCCCTCAAAAAGCCTTTCGCTAAGACTGTTCTTGTGGAATTTTCAAAGTGATCTTTGGAAGCCCATTGACGGCTACGGTGAAAAAGGAAATATCTTCAGTTAAAAACTGGAAAGAAGCTTTCTGAGAAACTGCTTTTGTCCTGTTAATTCATCTCACAGAGTTACAGATTTTCCCTCAAGAAGCCTTTCGCTAAGACTGTTCATTTGGAATTTGAAAAGTGATATTTGGAAGCCCATAGAGAGGTTTGGTGAAAAAGGAAATATCTTCCGTTAAAAACTGGAAAGAAGCTTTCTGAGAAACAGCTTTGTGTTCTGTTAATTCATCTCACAGAGTTACAGCTTTCCTCTCAAGAAGACTTTCGCTTAGAGTGTTCTTGTGGAATTCGCAAGGTGATATTTCGTAGCCCATAGAGGGCTTTGGTGAAGAAGGAAATATCTTCAGTTAGAAACTGTAAAGAAGCTTTCTGAGAAACTGCTTTGTGTTCTGTTAATTCATCTCACAGAATTACAGCTTTCTCCATAATAATCCTTTCGCTAATACTGTTGATGTGGAATTTTGAACGTGATATTTAGAAGCCCATAGAGGGCTATGGTGAAAAAGGAAATATCTTTAGTTAAAACTGGAAAAAGCTTTCTGTGAAACTGATTTGTGTTCTGTTAATTCATCTCACAGAGTTACAGCTCGCCCCTCAAGAAGCCTTTCGCTAAGACTGTTCTTGTGGAATTTGCAAAGTCTTATTTGGAGGCACATAGAGCGCTATGGTGAAAAAAGAATTATGCTAAGACAAAAACTGGAAAGAATCTTTCTGAGAAACTGTTTTGTGTTCTGTGTATTCTTCTCACAGAGTTACAGCTTTCCCCGCAAGAAGCCTTGTACTGAGACTGTTCTTGTGGAATTTGCAAAGTGATATTTGGAAGCCCTAAGAGGGCTTGGTGAAAAAGAAAATATCTTCCGTAAAAAACTGGAAAGAAGCTTTCTGAGAAACTGCTTTCTGTTATGTTAATTCATCTCACAGAGTTACAGCTTTCCCCTCAAGAAGCCTTTCGCTAAGACTGTTCTTGTGGAATTTGCAAAGTGATATTTGGAAGCCCATAGAGGGCTACGGTGAAAAACGAAATATCTTCCGTTAAAAACTGGAAGGAATCTTTCTGAGAAACTGCTTTGTGTTCTGTGAATTCATGTCACAGAGTTACAGCATTCCCCTCAAGAAGTCTTTCACTAAGCCTGTTCTTGTGGAATTTGCAAAGTGATATTTGGAATCCCATAGACGTTAATGAGAAAAAGGAAATATCCTAAGATAAAAACTGAAAAGTAGCTTTCCGAGAAACTGCTTTGTGTTTTGTTAATTCCTCTCACAGAGTTACAGCTTTCCCCTCAAGAATCCTTTCGCTAAGCCTGTTCTTGTGGAATTTGCAATGTGATATTTTGAAGTCCATAGAGGGCTATGGTGAAAAAGGAAATATCCTAAGATAAAAACTAAAAAGAAGCTTTCTGAGAAACTGCTTTGTGTTCTGTTAATTCATCTCACAGAGTTACAGCTTATCCCTGCCGAAGACTTTCGCTAATACTGTTCTTGTGGAATTTGCAAAGTGTAATTTGGAAGCCCATGAAGGGCTATGGTGAAATAGGAAATATTTTCCGTTAAAAACTGGAAAGAAGCTTTTTGAGAAACTGTTTTGTGTTCTGTTAATTCATCTCACAACGTTACAGCTTTCCCCTCAAGAAGCCGTTAACAATGACTGTTCTTGTTGAATTTGCAAAGTGAAATTTTGAATCCCATAGAGGGCTATGGTGAAAAAGGAAATATCTTCCATTAAAATCCGGAAAGAAGCTCTCTGAAAAACTGCTTTGTAATCTGTTAGTTTATCTCACAGAGTTACAGCTTTCGCCTGAAGAAGCCTTTCGCTAAGACTGTTCTTGTGGAATTTGTAAAGTGACGTTTGGAAGCCCATAGAGGGCTATGGTGAAAAAGGAAATATCTTCAGTGAAAAACTGAAAAGAAGCTTTCTGAGAAACTGCTTTGTGTTCCCTTAGTTCATCTGACAGAGTTACAGCTTTCCCCTCAAGAAGTCGTTCAATAGGACTGTTCCTGTGAAATTTGCAAAGTGATATTTGGAAGCCCATAGAGGGCTATGGTGAAAAACGAAATATCTTCAGTTAAAAACTGGAAAGAAACTTTCTGAGATACTGCTTTGTGTTCTGTTAATTCATCTCAGAGCGTTACAGCTTTCCCCTCAAGAAGCCTTTCGCTAAGACTGTTCTTGTGGAATTTGCAAAGTGATATTTGGAAGCCCATAGATGGCTATGAAGAAAAAGGAAATATTCTTAGATAAAAAAAGAAAAGAAGCTTTCTGAGAAACTGCTTTGTGTTCTGTTAATTCATTTCACAGAGTTACAGCTTTTCCCTCTAAAAGTCTTTCGATAAGACTGTTCTTGTGGGATTTGCAAAGTGATATTTGTAAGACCACAGATTGCTATGGTGAAAAAGGAAATATCTTCAGATAAAAACTGGAAAGAAGCTTTCTGAGAAATTGGTTTGTGTTCTGTTAATTAATCTCAAAGAGTTACAGCTTTCCCGTCAAGAAGCCTTTCACCTAGCCTGTTCTTGTGGAATTTGCACAGTGATATTTGGAAGCCCATAGAGGGCTACGGTGAAAAAATAAATATCTTCCGTTAAAAACTGGAAAGAAGATTTGTGAGAAACTGCTTTGTGTTCTGTTAATTCATCTCACAGAGTTACAGCTTTCCCCTCAAGAAGCCTTTCGCTAAGACGCTTCTGTGGAATTTCCAAAGTGATATTTTTTTTAATCCTCTAGAGGGCTACGGTGAAAAAGGAAATATCATCCGTTAAAAACTGGAAAGAAGCTTTCTGAGAAACTGCTTTGTGTTCTGCTAATTCATCTCACAGAGTTTCAGCTTTCACCTCAAGAAGCCATTCACTAAGACTCTTCTTGTGGAATTTACAAAGTGATATTTGGAAGCCCATAGAGGGCTATGGTGAAAAAAGAAATATCTTAAGATAAAAACTGAAAAGAAGCTTTCTGAGAAACTGCTTTGGTTCTGTTAATTCAACTCACAGAGGTACAGCTGTCTCCTCAAGAAGCCTTTCGCTAAGTTTGTTGTTGTGGAATTTGCAAAGTGATATTTGGAAGCTCCTAGAGGGCTATGGTGAAAAAGGAAGTATCCTAAGATTAAAACTTAAAAGAAGCTTTCTGAGAAACTGCACTGTGTTTTCTTAATTGATCTCACGGAGTTATAGATTTCCCCTCCAGAAGCCTTTCGCTAAGACTGTTCTTGTGGAATTTGCAACATGATATTTGGAAGCCCGTAGAGGGCTATGGTGAAAAAGGAAATATCTTCCGTTAAAAACTGGAAAGCAGATTTCTGAGAAACTCCTTTGTGTTCTGCTGATACATCTCATAGAGTTACAGCTTTCCCCTCAAGAAGCCGATCACTATGACTGTTCTTGTGGAATTTGTAAAGTGATACTTGGAAGCCCATAGAGGGCTATGGTGAAAAAGGAAATATCTTCCCTTAAAAACTGGAAATAAGCTTTCTGAGAATCTGCCATGTGTTCTCTTAATGCACCTCACCGAGTTACAGCTTTCCCCTCAAGAAGACTTTCTCTAGGACTGTTCTTGTGGGATTTGCAAAGTGATATTTGGAAGTCCATAGAGGGCTATGGTGAAAAAGGAAATTTCTTCCGTTAAAAACTGGAAAGAAGATTTCTGAGAAATTGCTATTTGTTCTGTTAATTCATCTCACAGATTTGCAGCTTCACCTCCAGAATCCTTTTGCTAAGACTGTTCTTGTGGAATTTGCAAAGTGATATTTGGAAGTCCATAGAAGGCTATTTTGAAAAAGGAATTATCCTAAGATAGAAACTGAAAAGAAGCTTTCTGAGAAACTGCTTTGTGTTCTGTTAATTCATCTCACAGAGTTACAGCTTTCCCCTCAAGAAGCCTTTCGCTAAGACTGTTCTTGTGGAATTTGCAAAGTGATATTTGGAAGTCCATAGAAGGCTATTTTGAAAAAGGAATTATCCTAAGATAGAAACTGAAATGAAGCTTTCTGAGAAACTGCTTTGTGTTCTGTTAATTCATCTCACAGAGTTACAGCTTTCCCCTCAAGAAGCCTTTCGCTAAGACTGTTCTTGTGGAATTTGCAAAGTGATATTTGGAAGCCCATTGAGGGCTTTGGTGAAAAAGGAAATATCCTAAGATAAAAACTAAAAAGAAGCTTTCTGACAAACTGCTTTGTGTTCTGCTAAATCATCTCACAGATTTACAGCTTATCCCTCAAGAAGACTTTCGCTAAGAATGTTCTTGTGGAATTTGCAAAGTGTAATTTGGAAGCCCATGAAGGGCTAAGGTGAAATAGGAAATATTTTCCATTAAAAGCTGGAAAGAAGCTTTCTGAGAAACTGTTTTGTGTTCTGTTTATTCATCTCACAATGTTACAGCTTTCCCCTCAAGAAGCCGTTAACTAAGACTGTTCATGTGGAATTTGCAAAGTGAAATTTGGAATCCCATAGAGGGCTATCGTGGAAAAGGAAATATCTTCCGTTAAAAACTGAAAAGAGGCATTCTGAGAAACTGCTTTGTGTTCTGATATTTCATTTCACAGAGTTACAGCTTTCTCCTCAAGAAGCCTTTCGCTAAGGCTCTTCTTGTGGAATTTGCTAAGTGATATTTGGAAGCCCATAGAGGTCTACGGTGAAAAAGGAAATTCTTCCGATAAAAAGTTGAAAGAGGCTTTCCAGGAAACTGCTTTGTGTTCTGTTAATTTATCTCACAGAGTTACAGCTTTCCCCTCAAGAAGCCTTTCGCTAAGATTGTTCTTGTGGAATTTGCAAAGTGATATTTGGAAGCCCATAAACGGCTATTGTGAAAAAGGAAATATCTTCTGTTAAAAACTGGAAAGAAGCTCTCTGAGAAACAGCTTTGTGTTCTTTTAATTCATCTCACAGTTACAGCTTTCCCCTCAAAAAGCCTTTCGCTAAGACAGTTCTTGTGGAATTTTCAAAGTGATCTTTGGAAGCCCATTGACGGCTACGGTGAAAAAGGAAATATCTTCAGTTAAAAACTGGAAAGAAGGTTTCTGAGAAACTGCTTTGTGTTCTGTTAATTCATCTCACAGAGTTACAGCTTTTCCCTCACGAAGCCTTTCGCTAAGACTGTTCTTTTGGAATTTGAAAAGTGATATTTGGAAGCCCATAGAGAGGTTTGGTGAAAAAGGAAATATCTTCCGTTAAAAACTGGAAAGAAGGTTTCTGAGAAACTGCTTTGTGTTCTGTTAATTCATCTCACAGAGTTACAGCTTTCCCCTCAAGAAGACTTTCGCTTAGAGTGTTCTTGTGGAATTTGCAAGGTGATATTTCGTAGCCCATAGAGGGCTTTGGTGAAAAAGGAAATATCTTCAGTTAAAAACTGGAAAGAAGCTTTCTGAGAAACTGCTTTGTGTTCTGTTAATTCATCTCACAGAATTACAGCTTTCTCCACAAAAATCCTTTCGCTAATACTGTTGATGTGGAATTTTGAACGTGATATTTAGAAGCCCATAGAGGGCTATGGTGAAAAAGGAAATATCTTTAGTTAAAACTGGAAAAAGCTTTCTGTGAAACTGATTTGTGTTCTGTTAATTCATCTCACAGAGTTACAGCTCGCCCCTCAAGAAGCCTTTCGCTAAGACTGTTCTTGTGGAATTTGCAAAGTCTTATTTGGAGGCACATAGAGCGCTATGGTGAAAAAGGAAATATGCTAAGACAAAAACTGGAAAGAATCTTTCTGAGAAACTGTTTTGTGTTCTGTTTATTCTTCTCACAGAGTTACAGCTTTCCCCGCAAGAAGCCTTGTACTGAGACTGTTCTTGTGGAATTTGCAAAGTGATATTTGGAAGCCCTAAGAGGGCTTGGTGAAAAAGAAAATATCTTCCGTAAAAAACTGGAAAGAAGCTTTCTGAGAAACTGCTTTCTGTTATGTTAATTCATCTCACAGAGTTAGAGCTTTCCCCTCAAGAAGCCTTTCGCTAAGACTGTTCTTGTGGAATTTGCAAAGTGATATTTGGAAGCCCATAGAGGGCTACGGTGAAAAACCAAATATCTTCCGTTAAAAACTGGAAGGAATCTTTCTGAGAAACTGCTTTGTGTTCTGTGAATTCATGTCACAGAGTTACAGCATTCCCCTCAAGAAGCCTTTCACTAAGCCTGTTCTTGTGGAATTAGCAAAGTGATATTTGGAATCCCATAGACGTTAATGAGAAAAAGGAAATATCCTAAGATAAAAACTGAAATGTAGCTTTCTGAGAAACAGCTTTGTGTTTTGTTAATTCCTCTCACAGAGTTACAGCTTTCCCCTCAAGAATCCTTTCGCTAAGCCTGTTCTTGTGGAATTTGCAATGTGATATTTTGAAGCCCATAGAGGGCAATGGTGTAAAAGGAAATATCCTAAGATAAAAACTGAAAAGAAGCTTTCTGAGAAAATGCTTTTTGTTCTGTTAATACATCTCACAGAGTTACTGTTTTCCCCTCAAGAAGCCTTTTGCTAAGACTGTTCTTGTGGATTTTAGAAAGTGATATTTAGAAGTTCATAGAGGACTCTGGTGAAAAAGGAAATATCTTCCGTTAAAAACTGGAAAGCAGCTTTCTGAGAAACTGCTTCGTGTTCTGTTAATTCATCTCACTGAGTTACAGCTTTCCCCTCAATAAGCCTTTCTCTAAGGCTGTTTTTGTGGAATTTCTAAAGTGATATTTAGAAGCCCATAGAGGGCTGTGGTGAAAAAGGAAATATCTTCCGTTACAAACTGGAAAAAAACTTTCTGAGAAACTGCTTTGTGTTCTGTTATTTCATCTCACAGAGTTACAGCTTTCCCCTCAAGAAGCGTTTCTCTAAGACTGTTCGTGTCCAATTTGGAAAGTGATATTTAGAAGCCCTTAGAGGGCTGTGGTGAAAAACTAGATGTCTTCCGTTAAAAACTGGAAAGAAGCTTTCTAAGAAACTGCTTTTTGTTCTGTTAATTCATCTCAGGAAGTTACAGCTTTCCCCTCAAGAAGCCTTTCTCTAAGACAGTTCTTGTGGAATTTGGAAAGTGATATTTAGAAGCCCTTAGAGGTCTTTGGTGAAAAAGGAAATAGCCTAAGATAAAAACTGAAAATAACTTTTCTGAGAAACTGCTTTGTGTTCTGTTAATTCATCTCACAGAGTTACAGATTTCCCCTCAAGAATCCTTTCGCTAAGACTGTTCCTGTGGAATTTGCAAAGTGATATTTGGAAGCCCGTAGAGGGCTATGGAGAAAAAGGAATTATCTTCAGTTAAAAACTGGAAAGAAGCTTTCTGAGAAACTGCTTTGTGTTCTGTTAATTCATTTCAAAGAACTACAGCTTTCACCTAAAGAAGGCTTTTGGTAAGACTGTTCTTGTGGAATTTTAAAAGTTTTATTTAGAAGCCCATAGATGGTTTTGTTGAAAAAGGAAATATCTTCCGTTAAAAACTGGAAAGAAACTTTCTGAGAAACTGCTTTGTGTTCTGTTAATTCATCTCACAGTGTTAGATATTTCCCCTCCAGGAGCCTTTCGCTAAGACTGTTCTTGTGGAATTTGCAAAGTGATGTTTGGAATCCCATAGAGAGCTATGGGGAAAACGGAAATATATTCCGTTAAAAACTGGAAAGAAGCTTTCTGAGAAACTGCTTTGAGTTCTGTTAATTCATCTCACAGAGTTACAGCTTTCCCTGAAAGAATCCTTTCGCTAAGACTGTTCTTGTGGAATTTGCGAAGTGATATTTGGAAGACTCTAGAAGGCTAGGGTGAAAAAGGAAATATTTTCCGTTAAAAACTGGAAAAAAGATTTCTGTGAATCAGTTTTGTGTTCTGTTAATTCATCTAACAGAGTTACAGCTGTCCCCTACAGAAACCTTTCGCTAAGATTTTTCTTGTGGGATTTGCAAAGTGATATTTGGAAGCCCTTAGAAGGCTATGGTGAAAAAGGAAGTATCCTAAGATAAAAACTGAAAAGAAGCTTTCTGAGAAACTGTTTTGTGTTCTGTTAATTCATGTCACAGAGATACAGCTTTTACCTCAAGATGCCTTTTGCTAAGACTGTTCTGGTGCAAATTGCAAAGTGATATTTGGAAGCCCATAGAGAGCTATGTTGAACAATTAAAATCTTCCGTTAAAAACTGGAAAGAAGCTTTCTGAGAAACTGCTTTGTGTTCTGTTAATTCATATCTAAGAGTTACAGTTTCTCCTCAAGAAGCCTTCCGCTAAGACTGTTCTTGTTTAATTTGCAAAGTGATATTTGGAAGCCCATAGAGGGCTATGGTGAAAATGCAAATATCCTAAGTTAAAAACCGAAAAGAAGCTATCTGAGAAAGCACTTTGTGTTCTGTTAGTTCATCTCAAGGAGTTACAACCTTCCCCTAAAAAAGTCGTTCTCTAAGACTGTTCTTGTGAAATTTGCAAAGTGATATTTGGAAGCCAATAGAGGGCTATGGTGAAAAAGGAAATATCTTCAGTTAAAAACTGGAAAGAAGCTTTCTGAGAAATTGCGTTGTGCTCTGTTAATTCATCTCACAGAGTTACAGCTTTCCCCTCAAGAAACGTTTTGCTAAGATTGTTCTTGTGGAATTTGAAAAGTGATATTTGGAAGCTCATAGAGGGCTACGGTTAAAAAAGAACTATCCTGAGATAAAAACTGAAAATAAGCTTTCCGAGAAACTGCTTTGTGTTCTGTAAGTTCATCTCACAGAGTTACAGCTTTCTCCTCAGTAAGACTTTCGCTAAGACCGTTCTTGTGGAATCTGCAAAGTAATATTTGGAAGCCCAAAGAGCGCTAAGGTGAAAAAGGAAATATCTTCCGTTAAAAACTGGAAAGAAGGTTTTTGAGAAACTGCTTTGTGTTCTGTTAATTCATCACACAGAGTTACAGCTTTCCCCTCAAGAAGACTTTCGCTTAGAGTGTACTTTGGAATTTGCAAGGTGATAATTGTTAGCCCATAGAGGTCTTTGGTGAAAAAGGAAATATCTTCAGTTAAAAACTGGAAAGAAGCTTTCTGAGAAACTGCTTTGTGTTCTGTTAATTCATCTCACAGAATTACAGCTTTCTCCACAAAAATCCTTTCGCTAATACTGTTGATGTGGAATTTTGAACGTGATATATAGAAGCCCATAGAGGGCTATGGTGAAAAAGGAAATATCTTTAGTTAAAACTGGAAAAAGCTTTCTGTGAAACTGATTTGTGTTCTGTTAATTCATCTCACAGAGTTACAGCTCGCCCCTCAAGAAGCCTTTCGCTAAGACTGTTCTTGTGGAATTTGCAAAGTCTTATTTGGAGGCACATAGAGCGCTATGGTGAAAAAGGAAATATGCTAAGACAAAAACTGGAAAGAATCTTTCTGAGAAACTGTTTTGTGTTCTGTGTATTCTTCTCACAGAGTTACAGCTTTCCCCGCAAGAAGCCTTGTACTGAGACTGTTCTTGTGGAATTTGCAAAGTGATATTTGGAAGCCCTAAGAGGGCTTGGTGAAAAAGAAAATATCTTCCGTAAAAAACTGGAAAGAAGCTTTCTGAGAAACTGCTTTCTGTTATGTTAATTCATCTCACAGAGTTACAGCTTTCCCCTCAAGAAGCCTTTCGCTAAGACTGTTCTTGTGGAATTTGCAAAGTGATATTTGGAAGCCCATAGAGGGCTACGGTGAAAAACGAAATATCTTCCGTTAAAAACTGGAAGGAATCTTTCTGAGAAACTGCTTTCTGTTCTGTGAATTCACGTCACAGAGTTACAGCATTCCCCTCAAGAAGCCTTTCACTAAGCCTGTTCTTGTGGAATTAGCAAAGTGATATTTGGAATCCCATAGACGTTAATGAGAAAAAGGAAATATCCTAAGATAAAAACTGAAATGTAGCTTTCTGAGAAACAGCTTTGTGTTTTGTTAATTCATCTCACAGAGTTACAGCTTTCCCCTCAAGAATCCTTTCGCTAAGCCTGTTCTTGTGGAATTTGCAATGTGATATTTTGAAGCCCATAGAGGGCAATGGTGTAAAAGGAAATATCCTAAGATAAAAACTGAAAAGAAGCATTCAGAGAAAATGCTTTTTGTTCTGTTAATACATCTCACAGAGTTACTGTTTTCCCCTCAAGAAGCCTTTTGCTAAGACTGTTCTTGTGGATTTTAGAAAGTGATATTTAGAAGTTCATAGAGGACTCTGGTGAAAAAGGAAATATCTTCCGTTAAAAACTGGAAAGCAGCTTTCTGAGAAACTGCTTCGTGTTCTGTTAATTCATCTCACTGAGTTACAGCTTTCCCCTCAAGAAGCCTTTCTCTAAGACTGTTTTTGTGGAATTTCTAAAGTGATATTTAGAAGCCCATAGAGGGCTGTGGTGAAAAAGGAAATATCTTCCGTTAAAAACTGGAAGAAAACTTTCTGAGAAACTGCTTTGTGTTCTGTTATTTCATCTCACAGAGTTACAGCTTTCCCCTCAAGAAGCGTTTCTCTAAGACTGTTCGTGTGCAATTTGGAAAGTGATATTTAGAAGCCCTTAGAGGGCTGTGGTGAAAAACTAGATGTCTTCCGTTAAAAACTGGAAAGAAGCTTTCTAAGAAACTGCTTTTTGTTCTGTTAATTCATCTCAGGAAGTTACAGCTTTCCCCTCAAGAAGTCTTTCTCTAAGACTGTTCTTGTGGAATTTGGAAAGTGATATTTAGAAGCCCTTAGAGGTCTTTGGTGAAAAAGGAAATAGCCTAAGATAAAAACTGAAAATAACTTTTCTGAGAAACTGCTTTGTGTTCTGTTAATTCATCTCACAGAGTTACAGATTTCCCCTCAAGAATCCTTTCGCTAAGACTGTTCCTGTGGAATTTGCAACGTGATATTTGGAAGCCCGTAGAGGGCTATGGAGAAAAAGGAATTATCTTCAGTTAAAAACTGGAAAGAAGCTTTCTGAGAAACTGCTTTGTGTTCTGTTAATTCATTTCAAAGAACTACAGCTTTCACCTAAAGAAGGCTTTTGGTAAGACTGTTCTTGTGGAATTTTAAAAGTATTATTTAGAAGCCCATAGAGGGCTTTGTTGAAAAAGGAAATATCTTCCGTTAAAAACTGGAAAGAAACTTTCTGAGAAACTGCTTTGTGTTCTGTTAATTCATCTCACAGTGTTAGATATTTCCCCTCCAGAAGCCTTTCGCTAACACTGTTCTTGTGGAATTTGCAAAGTGATGTTTGGAATCCCATAGAGAGCTATGGGGAAAACGGAAATATCTTCCATTAAAAACTGGAAAGAAGCTTTCTGAGAAACTGCTTTGAGTTCTGTTAATTCATCTCACAGAGTTACAGCTTTCCCTGAAAGAAGCCTTTCGCTAAGACTGTTCTTGTGGAATTTGCGAAGTGATATTTGGAAGACTCTAGAGGGCTAGGGTGAAAAAGGAAATATTTTCCGTTAAAAACTGGAAAAAAGATTTCTGAGAATCAGTTTTGTGTTCTGTTAATTCATCTAACAGAGTTACAGCTGTCCCCTACAGAAACCTTTCGCTAAGATTTTTCTTGTGGGATTTGCAAAGTGATATTTGGAAACCCTTAGAGGGCTATGGTGAAAAAGGAAATATCCTAAGATAAAAACTGAAAAGAAGATTTCTGAGAAACTGTTTTGTGTTCTGTTAATTCATCTCACAGAGTTACAGCTTTCCCTTCAAGAAGGATTTCGATAAGTCTGTTCTTGTGAATTTGCAAAGCGATAGTTGGAAGCCCGTAAGTGGCCATGTTGAAAAAGGAAATATCTTCAGTTAAAAACTGGAAAGAAGATTTCTGAGAGACTGCTTTGTGTTCTGTTAATTCATCTCACAGAGTTACAGCTCTCCCCTCAAGAATTCTTTCGTGAAGGCTGTTGTTGTTTAACTTGCAAAGTGATATTTGCAAGCCCGTAGAGGGCTATGGTGTAAAAGGAAATATCTTCAGTTTAAAACTGAAAAGAAGCCTTCTGAGAAACCCCTTTTTGTTCTGTTAATTCATCTCACAGAGTTACAGCTTTCCCCTCATGAAACCTTTCGCTAAGACTTTTCTTGTGGAATTTGCAAAGTGATATTTGGCAGCCCTTGGAGAACTATGGTGAAAAAGGAAATATCCGAAGATAAAAACTGAAATGAAGCTTTCTGAGGAACTGCTTTCTGTACTGTTAACTCATCTCAGAGATTTACAGCTTTCTGTTCAAGAAGCCTTTCGCAAAGACTGTTCTTTTGGAATTTGCAAAGTGATATTTGGAAGCCCATAGAGAGCTATAGTGAAAATGGAAATATCCTAAGATAAAAGCCGAAAAGAAGCTTTCTGAGAAACTGCTTTGTCTTCTGTTAATTCACCTCACAGAGTTACAGCTTTCCTCTCAAGAAGCCTTTCTCTAAGACTGTTCTTGTGGAATATGCAAAGTGATATTTGGAAGCCCATAGAAGTCTAAGCTGAAAATGGAATTATGCTAAGATAAAAACTGAAAAGAAGCTTTCTGGAAAATTGCTTTGTGTTCTGTTAGTTCATCTCACAGAGTTACAGCTTTCCCCTCAAGAAGCCGTTCACTAAGACAGTTTTTGTGAAATTTGCAAACTGATATTTGGAAGCCCATAGAGGGCTATGGTGAAGAAGGAAATATCCTAAGATAAAAACTGAAAAGTAGCTTTCTGTGAAACTGCTTTGTGTTCTGTTAATTCATCTCACAGAGTTACAGCTTTCCCCTCAAGAAGCCTTTCGCTAAGCCTGTTCTTGTGGAATTTGCAAAGTGATATTTGGAATCCCATAGAGGGCTATGGTGAAAAAGGAAATATTTTACTTTAAAAACTGGAAAGAAGCTTTCTGAGAAAGTGTTTTGTGTTCTGTTAATTCATCTCACAGAGTTACAGCTTTCTCCTCAAGAAGCCTTTCGGTAAGACTTTTCTTGTGGAATTTGCAAAGTGATATTTGGAAGCCCACAGAGGGCTAAGGAGAAAAAGGAAATATCTTCCGTTAAAAACTGGAAATAAGATATCTGAGAAACTGATTTGAGTTCTGTTAATTCACCTCACAAAGTTACAGCTTTCCCCTCAAGAAACCTTTCCCGAAGACTGTTCTTGTGGAATTTGAAAAGTGATATTTGGAAGCCCATAGAGAGCTATGGTGAAAAAGCAAATATCCTAAGATAAAAACCCAAAGGAATCTTTCTGAGAAACTTCTTTGTGTTCTGTTATTTCATTTCAGAGAATTACAGCTTTCCCCTCAAGAAGCCTTTCAGTAACGCAGCTGTTGTGGAATTTGCAAAGTCTTCCTTGGAAACCCTTACAGGGCTATGGTGAAAATGGAAATATCCTAAGATAAAAACCGAAAAGAAGCGTTCTGAGAAACTGCTTTGTGTTCTGTTAGTTCATCTCACGGAGTTACACCTTTTCCCTCAAGAAGGCTTTCCCTAAGACTGTTCTTGTGGAATTTGCAAAGTGATATTGGAAACCCTGAAGGGCTATGCTCAAAAGTGAAATATCTTCCGTTAAAAACTGGAAAGAAGATTTCTGAGAAACTGCTGTGGGTTCTGTTAATTCAGCTCACAGAGTTACAGCTTTCCCTTCAAGAAGCCTTTCGCTAAGACTGTTCTTGTGGAATTTGCAAAGTGATATTTGGAAGCCCACAGAGCACTATAGTGGAAAAGGAAATATCTTCCATTAAAAACTGGAAAGAAACTTTCTGAGAAACTGCTTTGTATTCTTTTAATTCATCTCATAGAGTTAAAGCTTTCTCCCAACGAAGATTTTCGCAAAGGCTGTTCTTGTGGAATTTGCACAGTGATATTTCAATGCCCATAGAGGGCTATCGTGAAAAAGAAAACATCTTCCATTAAAAACCGAAAAGAAGATTTCTGAGAAACTGTTTTGTGTCTGTTAATTCATCTTACAGATTTACATCTTTCTCCTCAAAAAGCCTTTCGCTAAGTCTGTTCTTGTGGAATTTCAAATGTGATATTTGGGAGCCCTTAGAGGGCTCTGGTGAAAAAGAAAATATCTTCCGTTAAAAACTTGAGAGAAGATTTCTGAGAATCTGTTTTGTGTTTTCTTAAATGATCTCATAGAGTTACAGCTTTCCCCTCAAGAAGCCTTTCCCTAAGACTGTTCTTGTGGAATTTGCAAAGAGATATTTAGAATCCCATAGAGAACTGTGGCAAAAAAGAGAATATCTTCCGTTAAAAACTGAAAAGAAAATTTCTGAGAAACTGCTTTGTCTTTGTTAATTCATCTCACAGAGTTACAGCTTTCCCCTCAAGAAGCCTTTTCCCCAAGACAGTTTTTGTTGAATTTGAAAGTGATTTTTGAAAGCCCATGGAGGTCTATGGTGAAAAAGGAAATATCCTAAGATAAAAACTGAAAAGTGGCTTTCTGAGAAACTGTTTTGTGTTCTGTTAATTCATCACACAGAGTTTCAGCTTTCACCTCAAGAAGACTTTCTCTAAGACTGTTCTTGTTGAATTTGCAAAGTGATATTTGGAAGCCCATAGAGGGCTACGGTGAAAAAGGAAATATCATAAGATAAAAACTGGAAAGAAGCTTTCTGAGAAACAGTTTTGTGTCTGTTAATTCATCTTACAGATTTACAACTTTCTTCTCAAAAAGCCTTTCGCTAAGACTGTTCTTGTGGAACTTGAAATGTGGTATTTGGAAACCCATAGAGGGCTATAATGAAAAAGGAAATATCTTCCGTTAAAAACTTGAAAGAAAAATTCTGAGAATCTGCTTTGTGTTTTGTTAATTGATCTCAGAGAGTTACAGCTTTCCCCTCAAGAACTCTTTCCCTAAGACTGTTCTTGTGGAATGTGCAAAGTGATATTTGGAAGCCCATAGGGGGATCTGGCGAAAAAGAAAATATCCTAAGATAAAAAACGAAAGGAAGCTTTCTGAGAAACTGCACTGTGTTCTCTTAATTCATCTCGGTGAAAAGAAAATATCTTCCGTTAAAAACTGGAAAGAAACTTTCTGATTAACTGCTTTGTTGTCTGTTAATTCGCCTAACAAAGCTACAGCTTTCCCCTCAAGTGGTCTTTGGCTAAGACTGTTCTTGTGGAATTTGCAAAGAGATATTTGGAAGCCCATATAGGGCTATCGTGAAAAAGGAAATCTCTTCCGTTAAAAACTGGAAAGAAGTTTTCTGAGAAATTGCTTTGTGTTCTGTTAATGCATCTCACAGACTTACAGCTTTCCCCTCAAGAAGGCTTTCGCTAAGACTCTTCTTTTGGAATTTACAAAGTGATATTTGGAAACCCTTAGAGGTCTATGGTGAAAAAGGAGATATGTTCAGTAAAAAACTGGAAAGTAGCTTTCTGAGAAACTGCTTTGTGTTCTGTTAATTCATCTCACAGAGTTACAGCTTTCCCCTGAAGAAGTCTATCGCTAAGACTGTTCTTGTGGAATTTGAAAAGTGACATTTGGAAGTCCCTAGAGGGTTATGGTGTAAAAGGAAATCTATTCCGTTAAAAACTGGAAAGAAGCTTTCTGAGAGACGGGTTTGTGTTCTCTTAATTCAACTAACAGAGTTACAGCTTTTCCCTCTAAAAGCCTTTCGATAAGACAGTTCTTGGGGAATTTGCAAAGTGATATTTGGAAGCCTATAGAGGGCTATCGTGAAAAAGGTAATATCTTAAGTTAAAAACTGGAAAGAAGCTCTCTGAGAAACTGCTTTGTGTTCTGTTAATTCATCTAACAGAGTTACAGCTTTCCCCTCAGGAAGCCGTTCTCTAAGATTGTTCTTGTGGAATTTGCAAAATGAGATTTGGAAGCCCATAGAGGGCATTGCTGAAAAAGGAAATCTCTTTCGTCAAAAACTGGAAAGAAGCTTTCTGCGAAACGGCTTTGTGTTCTGTTTATTCATCTCACAGAGTTACAGCTTTCCGCTCAAGAAGCCTTTGGCTAAGAGTGTTCTTGTGGAATTTAAGAAGTGATATTTGGAAGCCCATAGAGAGCTGTGGTGAAAAAGGAAATATCCTAAGATAAAAACTGAAAAGAAGCTTTTTGAGAAACTCCTTTGTGTTCTGTTAATTCATCTCACAGAGTTACAGCTTTCCCCTCAAGAATCCTTACGCTAAGACTGTTCATATGGAATTTGCAAAGTGATATTTGGAAGCCCATAGAGGGCTATGGTGAAAAAGGAAATATCTTCAGTTAAAAACTGGAAAGAAGCTTTTTGAGAAACAGCTTTGTGATCTGTTAATTCACCTCGCAGAGTTACAGTTTTCCCCTCAATAAGCCTTTCGCTAAGATTGTTCTTGTGGAATTTGCAAAGTGATAATTGTAAGCCCAAAGAGGGCTATGGTGAAAAAGGAAATTCCTTCCGTTAAAAATTGGAAAGAAGCTTTCTGAGAAACTGCTTTGTGTTCTGTTAAGTCATCTCACAGAGTTACCGCTTTCCCCTCAAGAAGACTTTCGCTAAGACTGTTCTTGTGGAATTTGCAAAGTGGTATTTGGAAGGCCCTAGAGGGCTATGGTGAAAAAGGAAATATCTTCTGTTAAAAAGTGGAAAGAAGCTTTCTCAGAATCTGTTTTGTGTTCTGATATTTCATCTCACAGAGTTAGAGCTTTCCCCTCAAGAAGCCTTTCGCTAAGACTGTTCTTGTGGAATATGCAAAGTGATATTTGGAGCCCATAGAGGGCTATCGTGAAAAAGGAAATATCTTCAGATAAAAAGTGGAAAGAACCTTTCTGAGAAACTGCTTTGTGTTCTGTTAATTCATCTCACAAAGTTACTGCTTTCCCCCAAGAAGCCTTTCGGTAAGACTGTTCTCGAGGAATTTGCGAAGTGATATTTGGAAGCCCAAAGAGGTCTACCATGAAAAAGAAAATATCTTCCGTTAAAAACTGGAAAAAAGCTTTCTGAGAAACTGCATTGTGTTCTGTTAATTCATTTCACAGATTTACAGCTTTCCCCTCAAAAAGCCTTTCGATAAGACTGCTCTTGTGGAATTTTCAAAGTGATATTTTGAAGCCCTTAGAGGGCTATGGTGAAAAAGGAAATATCTTCCGTTAAAAACTGGAAAGAAGCTTTCTGAGAAACTACTTTGTGTTCTTTTAATTCATCTCACATAGTTACAGCTTTCCCCTCAAGAAGCCTTCCGCTAATACTGTATTTGTGCAATTTGCAAATTGGTATTTTGGAGCCGACAGAGGGCTACGGTGAAAAGGGAAATATCTTAAGATAAAAACCTGAAAGAAGCTTTCTGAGAAACTACTTTGTGTTCTGTAAATTTATCTCAAAGAGATACAGCTTTCCCCTCAAGAAGCCTTTCGCTAAGACTATTCTTGTGCTATTTTCATGGTGATATTTGGAAGCCAGAAGAGGGCTATGTTGAAATAGGAAATGTCTTCAGTTAAAAAGTGGAAATAAGCTTTCTAAGAAACTGTTTGTGTTCTGTGAATTCATCTCACAAAGTTACAGATTTCCCTTCAAAAAGCCTTTCATTAAGACTGTTCTTCTGGAATTTGCAAAGTGATGTTTGGAAGCCGATAGAGGGCTATGGTGAAAGAAGAAATATCTTCTGTTAAAAACTGGAAAGAAGCTTTCTGAGAAACTGCTTTGTGTTCTGTTAATTCACATCACGGAGTTACAGCTTTCCCCTCAAGAAGCCTTCCGCAAACAACCTTCTTGTTGAATTTGCAAAGTGATATTTGGAAGCCATTAGAGGGCTATAGTGAAAAAGGAAATATCCTCAATTAAAAAGTGGAAAGAAGATTTCTGAGAAACTGCTTTGTGTTTTGTTAATTCATCTCACAGAGTTAGAGCTTTCCGCTCAAGAAGCCTTTCGCTAAGACTGTTCCTCTGGAATATGCAAAGTGTTATTTTGGAGCCCATAGGGGGCTACGATGAAAAGGAAATATCTTCAGTTTAAAACTCGAAAGAAGCTTTTTGAGAATCTGCTTTGTGTTCTTTTAATTCATCTCACAGAGTAACAGCTTTCCCATCTAGAAGCCTTTCGTAAAGACTGTTCTTGTGGATTTTGCAAAGTGATATTGGGAAGCCCACGAAGGCTATGGTGAAAAAGGAAATATCTTCCGTTAAAACTCTAAAGAAGCATTCTGTGAAATTGCCGTGTGTTCTGTTATTACATCTCACCGAGTTACATCTTTCACATCCAGATGCCTTTCGCTAAGACTGTTCTTGTGGGATTTGCAAAGTGATATTTGGAAGCCCATAGAGGGCTATGGTGAAAAAGTAAATATCTTCAGTTAAAAACTGGAAAGAAGCTTTCTGAGAAACTACTTTGTGTTCTCTTAATTCATCTCACAGAGTTACAGATATTCCCTCATGAAGCTTTTCACTAAGAGTGTCTTTGTGGGATTTACAAAGTGATAATTGGAAGCCCATAGAGGGCTGTGGTGAAAAAGGAACTATTTTCAGTTAAAAACTGGAAAGAAGCTTTCAGATAAACTGCCGTGTGTTCTGTAAATACATCTCACCGAGTTACACCTTTCCCCTCAAGATGCCTTTCGCAAAGGCTGTTCTTGTGGGATTTTCTAAGTGATATTTGGAAGCCCATAGAGGGCTATGGGGAAAAAGGAAATATCTTCAGTTGAAAACTGGAAAGAAGCTTTCTGAGAAACAGCTCTGTGTTCTGTTAATTCATTTCAGATAGTTACAGCTTTCCGCTCCAGAAGCCTTTCGCTAAGACTGCTCTTTTGGAATTTGCATAGTGATATTTGGAAGCCCTTAGAGGGCTATGGTGAAAAAGGAAATATCTTCCATTAAAAACTGGAAAGAAGCTTTCTGATTACAGCTTTCCCCTCAAAAGCCTTTCGCTAAGACTCTTCTTGTGGAATTTGCAAAGTGATATTTGGAAGTCCAAAGAGGGCTTTGGTGAATAAGGAAATATCTTCAGTTAAAAACTGGAAAGAAGCTTTGTGAGAAACTGCTTTGTGTTCTCTTAATTCATCTCAAAGAGTTACAGCTTTCCCCTCAAGAAGCCTTTCGCAAAGAGTGTTCTTGTGGAATTTGCAAGGTGATATTTGGTAGCCCAATGAGGGCTTTGGTGAAAAAGGAAATATCTTCCTTTAAAAACTGGAAAGCAGCTTTTTGAGAAACTGCTTTGTGTCCTCTTAATTCATCTCACAGAGTTACAGCTTTCCCTTCATGAAGCCTTTCGCTAAGATTGTTCTTGTGGAATTTGCAAAGTGATATTTGGAAGCTCGTAGACGGCTACGGTGAAAAAGGAAATATCTTAAGTTAAAAACTGGAAAGAAGCTTTGTGATCTACTGCTTTGTGTTCTGTTAGTTCATCTCACAGAGTTACAGCTTTCCCCTCAAGAAGCCTTTCGCTAAGACTGTTCTTGTGGAATTCGCAAGGTGATATTTGCAAGACCAAAGAGGGCTATAGTGAAAAAGGAAATATCTTCAGTTAAAAACTGGAAAGAAGCTTTTTGAGAAACTGCTTTGTGTTCTGTTAATTCATTTCACAGAGTTACAGCTTTCCCCTCAAGAAGTATTTCGCTAACACTGTTCTTGTGTAATTTGTAAAGTGATATTTGGAAGCCCAAAGACGGCTTTGGTAAAAAAGGAAATATCTTCCGTTAAAAACTGGAAAGAACTTTCTGAGAAAATACTTTGTGTTCTGTTAATTCATCGCACAGAGTTACAGCTCTCCCCTCAAGAAGCCTTTCGTTAAGACTGTTCTTGTGGAATTTGAAAAGAGATATTTGGAAGCCCATAGGGGGCTATGGTGAAAAAGGAAATATCTTCCGTTAAAAACTGGAAAAATGATTTCTTTCTTTATTTATTTTTTATTTTTTTATTTTATTTATTTATTTTTTTTTTTGAGATGGAGTCTTGCTCTGTAGCCCGGACTGGAGTGCAGTGCCCGGATCTCAGCTCACTGCAAGTTCCGCCTCCCGGGTTCACGCCATTCTCCTGCCTCAGCCTCCGGAGTAGCTGGGACTACAGGCGCACGCCACCTCGCCCGGCTAGTTTTTTGTATTTTTAGTAGAGACGGGGTTTCACCGTGTTAGCCAGGATGGTCTCAATCTCCTGACCTCGTGATCCACCCGTCTCGGCCTCCCTAAGTGCTGGGATTACAGGCTTGAGCCACCGCGCCCGGCCGAAAAAGAAACTGCTTTGTGTTCTGTTATTTCAGCTAACAGAGTTACAGCTTTCCCCTCAAAAAGTCTTTCCCTAAGACTGTTCTTGTGGTATTTGGAAAGTGATATTTAGAAGGACATAGAGGGCTAAATGAAAAAGGAAATATCTTCGTTAGAAACTGAAAAGAAGCTTTTTGAAAAACTGCTTTGTATTCTGTTAATTCATCTCACAGAGTTACAGCTTTCCCCTTAAGAAGCCTTTTGCTAAGACTGTTCTTGTGGAATTTAGAAAGTGATATTTAGAAGCCCCTAGAGGACTTTGGTGAAAAAGGATATATCTTCCGTTAAAAAGTGGAAAGAAGCTTTCTGAGAAACTGCTTTGTGCTCTGTTAATTCATCTCACAGAGTTACAGCTTTTCCCTCAGGAAGCCTTTCGCTAAGACTGTTCTTGTGGAATTTGCAAAGTGATCTTTGGAAGCCCATTGAGGGCTATGGTGAAAAAGGAAATATTTTCAGATAAAAAGTGGAAAGAAGGTTTCTGGAAACTGCTTTTGTTCTGTTAACTCATCTCACAGAGTTACAGATTTCCCCTAAAGAAGCCTTTCGCTAAGATTGTTCTTGTGGAATTTGCAAAGTGATATTTGGAAGCCCATAGATGGCTATGGTGAAAAAGGTAATATCTTAAGTTAAAAACTGGAAAGAAGCTTTCTGATCAACTGCTTTGTGCTCTGTTAATTCATCTCACAGAGTCACAGCTTTCCCCTCAAGAAGCCTTTCGCTAAGACTGTTCTTGTGGAATTTGCAAAGGGATATTTGGAAGAGCAAAGAGGGCTATGGTGAAAAAGGAACTATCTTCAGTTAAAAACTGGAAAGAAGCTTTCTGAGAAACTGCTTTGTGTTCTGTTAATTCATCTCACAGAGTTACAGCTTTCCTCTCAAGAAGACTTTCGCTTAGAGTGTTCTTGTGGAATTTGCAAGGTGATATTTGGTAGCCCATAGAGGGCTTTGGTGAAAAAGGAAATATATTCAGTTAAAAACTGGAAAGAAGTTTTCTGAGAAACTGCTTTGTGTTCTGTTAATTCATCTCACAGAATTACAGCTTTCTCCACAAAATCCTTTCGCTAATACTGTTGATGTGGAATTCTGAACGTGATATTTAGAAGCCCATAGAGGGCTATGGTGAAAAAGGAAATATCTTCAGTTAAAACTGGAAAAAGCTTTCTGTGAAACTGATTTGTGTTCTGTTAATTCATCTCACAGAGTTACAGCTCGCCCCTCAAGAAGCCTTTCGCTATGACTGTTCTTGTGAAATTTGCAAAGTCTTATTTGGAGGCACATAGAGGGCTTGGTGAAAAAGGAAATATGCTAAGACAAAAACTGGAAAGAATCTTTCTGAGAAACTGTTTTGTGTTCTGTTTATTCTTCTCACAGAGTTACAGCTTTCCCCGCAAGAAGCCTTGCACTGAGACTGTTCTTGTGGAATTTGCAAAGTGATATTTGGAAGCCCTAAGAGGGCTTGGTGAAAAAGAAAATATCTTCCGTAAAAAACTGGAAAGAAGCTTTCTGAGAAACTGCTTTCTGTTATGTTAATTCATCTCACAGAGTTAGAGCTTTCCCCTCAAGAAGCCTTTCGCTAAGACTGTTCTTGTGGAATTTGCAAAGTGATATTCGGAAGCCCATTGAGGGCTATGGTGAAAAACGAAATATCTTCCGTTAAAAACTGGAAGGAATCTTTCTGAGAAACTTCTTTGTGTTCTGTGAATTCATGTCACAGAGTTACAGCAATGCCCTCAAGAAGCCTTTCACTAAGCCTGTTCTTGTGGAATTTGCAAAGTGATATTTGGAATCCCATAGACGTTAATGAGAAAAAGGAAATATCCTAAGATAAAAACTGAAAAGTAGCTTTCTGAGAAACAGCTTTGTGTTTTGTTAATTCCTCTCACAGAGTTACAGCTTTCCCCTCAAGAATCCTTTCGCTAAGCCTGTTCTTGTGGAATTTGCAATGTGATATTTTGAAGCCCATAGAGGGCTATGGTGAAAAAGGAAATATCCTAAGATAAAAACTGAAAAGAAGCTTTCTGAGAAAATGCTTTGTGTTCTGTTAATACATCTCACAGAGTTACTGTTTTCCCCTCAAGAAGCCTTTTGCTAAGACTGTTCTTGTGGATTTTAGAAAGTGATATTTAGAAGTCCATAGAGGACTCTGGTGAAAAAGGAAATACCTTCCGTTAAAAACTGGAAAGAAGCTTTCTGAGAAACTGCTTCGTGTTCTGTTAATTCATCTCACAGTGTTACAGCTTTCCCCTCAAGAAGCCTTTCTTTACGTCAGTTCTTGTGGAATTTGCAAAGTTATATTTGGAAGCCCATAGCGGTCTATGGAGAAAAAGGAAACATCTTCCGTTAAAAATTTGAAAGAAGCTTTCTGAGAAACTGCTTTTTGTTCTCTTAATTCATCTCACAGAGTTACAAATTTCTCCCCAAGAAGCCTTTCGCTAAGACTCTTTTGTGGAATTTGCAAAGTGATATTTGGAAGCCCATTGAGGGTTACGTTGAAAAGGGAAATATCTTCAGTTAAAAACTGAAACGATGCATTTTGAGAAACTGCTTTGCGTTTTGTTAATTCATCTTACAGAGTTACAGCTTACCCTTCAAGAAGCCTTTCACTACGAATATTTTTGTGGAATTTACACAGTGATATTTCGAAGCCCATAGATGACTATCGTGAAAAAGGAAATATCTTCATTTAAAAATTGGAAAGAAGCTTTCTGTGAAACTGGTTTTTGTTCTGTTAATTCATCTCACAGAGTTAAATCTTTCTCCTCAGGATGCCTTTCGCTAAGACTGTTCTTGTGGAATTTGCAAAGTGATATTTGGAAGCCCATAGTGGACTACGGTGAAAAAGAAAGTATCCTAAGATAAAAACCTAAAACAAGCTTTCTGAGAAACTGCTTTGTTTTCTGTTAATTCATCTCACAGAGTTACAGCTTTCCCCTCAAGAAATATTTGACTAATACTGCTTTTGTGGAATTTGCAAAGTGATATTTCGAAGCCCAGAGAGGGTTACGGTGAAAAAGGAAATATCTTCAGTTAAAAACTGGAACGATGCATTTTGAGAAACTGCTTTGTGTTCTGTTAATTCATCTCACAGAGTTACAGCTTTCGCCTCAAGAACTCTTTGACTAAGACTGCTCTTGGGTAATTTGAAAAGTGATATTTCGAAGCCCATAGCGGGCTATAGTTAAAAAGGAAATATCCTAAGATGAAAACTGAAAGGAAGCATTCTGAGAAACGGCTTTGTGATTTGTTAATTCATCTCACAGGGTTAAAGCTTTCCCTTCAAGAAGCCTTTCGCAAAGGGTCTTCTTGTGGAATAGGCAAAGTGAGATTTGGAATCCCATAGAGGGCTATGGTGAAAAAGGAAATATCTTCAGTTAAAAACTGGAGAAAAGCTTTCTGATAAACTGCTTTGTGTTCTCTTATTTCATCTCACAGAGTTACAGCTTTCTCCTCAAGAAGCCTTTCGCTGAGACTGTTCTTGTGGAATTTGGAAACTGATATTTGGAAGCCCGTAGAGGACTATGGTGAAAAAGGAAATATCTTCCGTTAAAAACTGGAAAGAAGCTTCCTGAGAAACTGCTTTGTGTTCTGTTAATTCATCTCACCGAGTTACAGCTTTCCCTTCAAGAAGCCTTTCGCCAAGCTTGTTCTTGTGCATTTGGAAAGTAATATTTGGAAGCCCAGAGAAGGCTATGGTGAAAAAGGAAATATCTTTAGTTACAAATTTGAAAAAATTTTTCTGAGAAACTACTTTGTGCTCTGTTAATTCATCTCACAGTGTTACAATTTTCCTTCAAGAAGCCTTTCGCTAAGACTGTTCTTGTGGAATTTGCAAAGTGATATTTGGAAGCACAGAGAGGTCTAGGGTAAA
Organism: Chlorocebus sabaeus; assembly: GCF_047675955.1. Classification (NCBI taxonomy): domain Eukaryota; kingdom Metazoa; phylum Chordata; class Mammalia; order Primates; family Cercopithecidae; genus Chlorocebus; species Chlorocebus sabaeus. The sequence continues at coordinate 295,401 of NW_027327257.1, read as the reverse complement.
AAAGGAAATATCTTCAGTTAAAAACTGGAAAGAAGCTGTCTGAGAAACTGCTTTGTGTTCTGTTCATTCTTCTCACAGAGTTACAGGTTTCCCCTGAAGAAACCTTTTGCTAAGACTGTTGTTGTGGAATTTGCAAAGTGATATTTGGAAGCCCGTAGAGTGCTATGGTGAAAAAGGAAATATCTTCCGTTAAAAACTGGAAAGAAGCTTTCCAAGAAACTGCTTTGTGTTCTGCTAATTCATCTCAAACAATTACAGCTTTCCCTTCAAGAAGCCTTTGGATAAGGCTGTTCTTGTGGAATTTGGTAAGTGATATTTGGAAGTCCACATGGGGCTAGGGTGAGAAAGGAAATATCTTCAGATAAAAACTGGAAAGAAGCTGTCTGAGAATCTGCTTTGTGTTCTGTTAATTCATCTCACAGAGTTACAGCTTTCCCTTCTAGAATCCTTTTGCTAAGAGAGGTCTTGTGGAATTTGCAAAGTGATATTTGGAAGCCCATAGTGGGCTACGGTGAAAAAGGAAATATCCTAAGTTAAAAACTGAAAAGAAACATTCTGAGAAACTGCTTTGTGTTCTGTTAATTCATCTCACCGAGTTACTCCTTTCCCTTTAAGATGCCTTTATCTAAGGCTGTTCTTGTGGAATTTGCAAAGTGATATTTGGAAGCCCATAGAGGGCAATGGTGAAAAAGAAAATATCTTCCGGAAAAACTGGAAAGAAGCTTTCTGAGAAACTGCTTTGTTTTCTGTTAATTCATCTCACCGAGTTACAGGTTTCCCTTCAAGAAGCCTTTCGCTAAGGCTGTTCTTGTGGAATTTGGTAACTGATATTTGGAAGCCCTTAGAGGGCTATCATGTAAAAAATAAATATCTTTAGTTAAAAACTGGAAAGAATCTTTCTGAGCAACTGCTTTGTGTTCTGTTAATTCATCTCACAGAGTGACTGCTTTCCCCTCAAGAAGCCTTTCGCTAAGACTGTTGTTGTGGTATTTGCAAAGTGATATTTGGAAGTCCCTGGAGGGCTATGGTGAAAAAGGAAATATCTTCCGTTAAAAACAGGAAAGAACCTTTCTGAGAAACTGCTTTGTGTACATTGAATTCTTCTCACAGAGTTACAGCTTTCCCCTGAAGAAGCCTTTTGCTAAGACTGTTCTTGGGGAGTTTGCAAAGTGATATTTGGAAACCCTTAGAGGGCTATTGTGAAAAAGGAAATATCTTCCGTTAAAAACTGGAAAGAAGTTTCTGAGAAACTGCTTTGTGTTCTGTTAAGTCATCTCACAGAGTTACAGCTTTCCCCTCAAGAAGCCTTTCTGTAAGACTGTTTCTGTGGAATTTGCAAAGTGATATTTGGAAGCCCATAGAGGGCTACGGTGAAAAAGTAAATATCTTCCGTTAAAAACTGGAAAGAAGCTTTCTTTGAAACTACTTTGTGTTTTGCTAATTCATCTCACAGAGTTACAGCTTTCCCCTCAAGAAGCCTTTCGCTAAGACTCTTCTTGTGGAATAGGCAAAGTGATATTTGTAAGCCCATCGAGGGCTTTGGTGAAAAAGGAAATATCTTCCGTTAAAAACTGGAAAGAGGCTTTCTTTGAAACTACTTTGTGTTCTGTTAATTCATCTCACAGAGTTACAGATTTCCCCTCAAGAAGCCTTTCGCTAAGTCTGTTCTTGTGGAATTGGCAAAATGATATTTGGAAGCCCTTTGAGGGCTATGGTGAAAAAGGAAATATCTTCCGTTAAAAACTGGAAAGAAACTTTCGGAGAAACTGCTTTGTGTTCTCTTAATTCATCTCACAGATTTACAGCTTTCCCCTCAAGAAGCCTTTTGCTAAGATTGTTCTTGTGGAATTTGCAAAGTGATATTTGGAAGACATAGAGGGCTACGGTGAAAAAGGAAATATCCTAAGTTAAAAACTGAAAAGAAGCAGTCCGAGAAACTGCATTGTGTTCTGCTAATTCATCTCACAGAGTTACAGCTTTCCCCTCAAGAAGCTTTTCGCTAAGGCTGTTCTTGTGGAATTGGCAAAGTGATATTCGGAAGCCCATAGAGGGCTACGGTGAAAAAGGAAATATCTTCCGTAAAAAACGGGAAAGAAGCTTTCTGGGAAACTGCTTTGTTTTCTGTTAATTCATCTAACAGAGTTACAGCCTTCCCTTCAAGAATCCGTTCGCTAAGGCTGTTCTTGTGGAATTTGGTAACTGATATTTGGAAGCCCTTAGAGGGCTATCATGTAAAAAATAAATATCTTTAGTTAAAAACTGGAAAGAATCTTTCTGAGCAACTGCTTTGTGTTCTGTTAATTCATCTCACAGAGTGACTGCTTTCCCCTCAAGAAGCCTTTCGCTAAGACTGTTGTTGTGGTATTTGCAAAGTGATATTTGGAAGTCCCTGGAGGGCTATGGTGAAAAAGGAAATATCTTCCGTTAAAAACAGGAAAGAACCTTTCTGAGAAACTGCTTTGTGTACATTGAATTCTTCTCACAGAGTTACAGCTTTCCCCTGAAGAAGCCTTTTGCTAAGACTGTTCTTGGGGAGTTTGCAAAGTGATATTTGGAAACCCTTAGAGGGCTATTGTGAAAAAGGAAATATCTTCCGTTAAAAACTGGAAAGAAGTTTCTGAGAAACTGCTTTGTGTTCTGTTAAGTCATCTCACAGAGTTACAGCTTTCCCCTCAAGAAGCCTTTCTGTAAGACTGTTTCTGTGGAATTTGCAAAGTGATATTTGGAAGCCCATAGAGGGCTACGGTGAAAAAGTAAATATCTTCCGTTAAAAACTGGAAAGAAGCTTTCTTTGAAACTACTTTGTGTTTTGCTAATTCATCTCACAGAGTTACAGCTTTCCCCTCAAGAAGCCTTTCGCTAAGACTCTTCTTGTGGAATAGGCAAAGTGATATTTGTAAGCCCATCGAGGGCTTTGGTGAAAAAGGAAATATCTTCCGTTAAAAACTGGAAAGAGGCTTTCTTTGAAACTACTTTGTGTTCTGTTAATTCATCTCACAGAGTTACAGATTTCCCCTCAAGAAGCCTTTCGCTAAGTCTGTTCTTGTGGAATTGGCAAAATGATATTTGGAAGCCCTTTGAGGGCTATGGTGAAAAAGGAAATATCTTCCGTTAAAAACTGGAAAGAAACTTTCGGAGAAACTGCTTTGTGTTCTCTTAATTCATCTCACAGATTTACAGCTTTCCCCTCAAGAAGCCTTTTGCTAAGATTGTTCTTGTGGAATTTGCAAAGTGATATTTGGAAGACATAGAGGGCTACGGTGAAAAAGGAAATATCCTAAGTTAAAAACTGAAAAGAAGCAGTCCGAGAAACTGCATTGTGTTCTGCTAATTCATCTCACAGAGTTACAGCTTTCCCCTCAAGAAGCTTTTCGCTAAGGCTGTTCTTGTGGAATTGGCAAAGTGATATTCGGAAGCCCATAGAGGGCTACGGTGAAAAAGGAAATATCTTCCGTAAAAAACGGGAAAGAAGCTTTCTGGGAAACTGCTTTGTTTTCTGTTAATTCATCTAACAGAGTTACAGCCTTCCCTTCAAGAATCCGTTCGCTAAGGCTGTTCTTGTGGAATTTGGTAACTGATATTTGGAAGCCCTTAGAGGGCTATCATGTAAAAAATAAATATCTTTAGTTAAAAACTGGAAAGAATCTTTCTGAGCAACTGCTTTGTGTTCTGTTAATTCATCTCACAGAGTGACTGCTTTCCCCTCAAGAAGCCTTTCGCTAAGACTGTTGTTGTGGTATTTGCAAAGTGATATTTGGAAGTCCCTGGAGGGCTATGGTGAAAAAGGAAATATCTTCCGTTAAAAACAGGAAAGAACCTTTCTGAGAAACTGCTTTGTGTACATTGAATTCTTCTCACAGAGTTACAGCTTTCCCCTGAAGAAGCCTTTTGCTAAGACTGTTCTTGGGGAGTTTGCAAAGTGATATTTGGAAACCCTTAGAGGGCTATTGTGAAAAAGGAAATATCTTCCGTTAAAAACTGGAAAGAAGTTTCTGAGAAACTGCTTTGTGTTCTGTTAAGTCATCTCACAGAGTTACAGCTTTCCCCTCAAGAAGCCTTTCTGTAAGACTGTTTCTGTGGAATTTGCAAAGTGATATTTGGAAGCCCATAGAGGGCTACGGTGAAAAAGTAAATATCTTCCGTTAAAAACTGGAAAGAAGCTTTCTTTGAAACTACTTTGTGTTTTGCTAATTCATCTCACAGAGTTACAGCTTTCCCCTCAAGAAGCCTTTCGCTAAGACTCTTCTTGTGGAATAGGCAAAGTGATATTTGTAAGCCCATCGAGGGCTTTGGTGAAAAAGGAAATATCTTCCGTTAAAAACTGGAAAGAGGCTTTCTTTGAAACTACTTTGTGTTCTGTTAATTCATCTCACAGAGTTACAGATTTCCCCTCAAGAAGCCTTTCGCTAAGTCTGTTCTTGTGGAATTGGCAAAATGATATTTGGAAGCCCTTTGAGGGCTATGGTGAAAAAGGAAATATCTTCCGTTAAAAACTGGAAAGAAACTTTCGGAGAAACTGCTTTGTGTTCTCTTAATTCATCTCACAGATTTACAGCTTTCCCCTCAAGAAGCCTTTTGCTAAGATTGTTCTTGTGGAATTTGCAAAGTGATATTTGGAAGACATAGAGGGCTACGGTGAAAAAGGAAATATCCTAAGTTAAAAACTGAAAAGAAGCAGTCCGAGAAACTGCATTGTGTTCTGCTAATTCATCTCACAGAGTTACAGCTTTCCCCTCAAGAAGCTTTTCGCTAAGGCTGTTCTTGTGGAATTGGCAAAGTGATATTCGGAAGCCCATAGAGGGCTACGGTGAAAAAGGAAATATCTTCCGTAAAAAACGGGAAAGAAGCTTTCTGGGAAACTGCTTTGTTTTCTGTTAATTCATCTAACAGAGTTACAGCCTTCCCTTCAAGAATCCGTTCGCTAAGGCTGTTCTTGTGGAATTTGGTAACTGATATTTGGAAGCCCTTAGAGGGCTATCATGTAAAAAATAAATATCTTTAGTTAAAAACTGGAAAGAATCTTTCTGAGCAACTGCTTTGTGTTCTGTTAATTCATCTCACAGAGTGACTGCTTTCCCCTCAAGAAGCCTTTCGCTAAGACTGTTGTTGTGGTATTTGCAAAGTGATATTTGGAAGTCCCTGGAGGGCTATGGTGAAAAAGGAAATATCTTCCGTTAAAAACAGGAAAGAACCTTTCTGAGAAACTGCTTTGTGTACATTGAATTCTTCTCACAGAGTTACAGCTTTCCCCTGAAGAAGCCTTTTGCTAAGACTGTTCTTGGGGAGTTTGCAAAGTGATATTTGGAAACCCTTAGAGGGCTATTGTGAAAAAGGAAATATCTTCCATTAAAAACTGGAAAGAAGTTTCTGAGAAACTGCTTTGTGTTCTGTTAAGTCATCTCACAGAGTTACAGCTTTCCCCTCAAGAAGCCTTTCTGTAAGACTGTTTCTGTGGAATTTGCAAAGTGATATTTGGAAGCCCATAGAGGGCTACGGTGAAAAAGTAAATATCTTCCGTTAAAAACTGGAAAGAAGCTTTCTTTGAAACTACTTTGTGTTTTGCTAATTCATCTCACAGAGTTACAGCTTTCCCCTCAAGAAGCCTTTCGCTAAGACTCTTCTTGTGGAATAGGCAAAGTGATATTTGTAAGCCCATCGAGGGCTTTGGTGAAAAAGGAAATATCTTCCGTTAAAAACTGGAAAGAGGCTTTCTTTGAAACTACTTTGTGTTCTGTTAATTCATCTCACAGAGTTACAGATTTCCCCTCAAGAAGCCTTTCGCTAAGTCTGTTCTTGTGGAATTGGCAAAATGATATTTGGAAGCCCTTTGAGGGCTATGGTGAAAAAGGAAATATCTTCCGTTAAAAACTGGAAAGAAACTTTCGGAGAAACTGCTTTGTGTTCTCTTAATTCATCTCACAGATTTACAGCTTTCCCCTCAAGAAGCCTTTTGCTAAGATTGTTCTTGTGGAATTTGCAAAGTGATATTTGGAAGACATAGAGGGCTACGGTGAAAAAGGAAATATCCTAAGTTAAAAACTGAAAAGAAGCAGTCCGAGAAACTGCATTGTGTTCTGCTAATTCATCTCACAGAGTTACAGCTTTCCCCTCAAGAAGCTTTTCGCTAAGGCTGTTCTTGTGGAATTGGCAAAGTGATATTCGGAAGCCCATAGAGGGCTACGGTGAAAAAGGAAATATCTTCCGTAAAAAACGGGAAAGAAGCTTTCTGGGAAACTGCTTTGTTTTCTGTTAATTCATCTAACAGAGTTACAGACTTCCCTTCAAGAATCCGTTCGCTAAGGCTGTTCTTGTGGAATTTGGTAACTGATATTTGGAAGCCCTTAGAGGGCTATCATGTAAAAAATAAATATCTTTAGTTAAAAACTGGAAAGAATCTTTCTGAGCAACTGCTTTGTGTTCTGTTAATTCATCTCACAGAGTGACTGCTTTCCCCTCAAGAAGCCTTTCGCTAAGACTGTTGTTGTGGTATTTGCAAAGTGATATTTGGAAGTCCCTGGAGGGCTATGGTGAAAAAGGAAATATCTTCCGTTAAAAACAGGAAAGAACCTTTCTGAGAAACTGCTTTGTGTACATTGAATTCTTCTCACAGAGTTACAGCTTTCCCCTGAAGAAGCCTTTTGCTAAGACTGTTCTTGGGGAGTTTGCAAAGTGATATTTGGAAACCCTTAGAGGGCTATTGTGAAAAAGGAAATATCTTCCGTTAAAAACTGGAAAGAAGTTTCTGAGAAACTGCTTTGTGTTCTGTTAAGTCATCTCACAGAGTTACAGCTTTCCCCTCAAGAAGCCTTTCTGTAAGACTGTTTCTGTGGAATTTGCAAAGTGATATTTGGAAGCCCATAGAGGGCTACGGTGAAAAAGTAAATATCTTCCGTTAAAAACTGGAAAGAAGCTTTCTTTGAAACTACTTTGTGTTTTGCTAATTCATCTCACAGAGTTACAGCTTTCCCCTCAAGAAGCCTTTCGCTAAGACTCTTCTTGTGGAATAGGCAAAGTGATATTTGTAAGCCCATCGAGGGCTTTGGTGAAAAAGGAAATATCTTCCGTTAAAAACTGGAAAGAGGCTTTCTTTGAAACTACTTTGTGTTCTGTTAATTCATCTCACAGAGTTACAGATTTCCCCTCAAGAAGCCTTTCGCTAAGTCTGTTCTTGTGGAATTGGCAAAATGATATTTGGAAGCCCTTTGAGGGCTATGGTGAAAAAGGAAATATCTTCCGTTAAAAACTGGAAAGAAACTTTCGGAGAAACTGCTTTGTGTTCTCTTAATTCATCTCACAGATTTACAGCTTTCCCCTCAAGAAGCCTTTTGCTAAGATTGTTCTTGTGGAATTTGCAAAGTGATATTTGGAAGACATAGAGGGCTACGGTGAAAAAGGAAATATCCTAAGTTAAAAACTGAAAAGAAGCAGTCCGAGAAACTGCATTGTGTTCTGCTAATTCATCTCACAGAGTTACAGCTTTCCCCTCAAGAAGCTTTTCGCTAAGGCTGTTCTTGTGGAATTGGCAAAGTGATATTCGGAAGCCCATAGAGGGCTACGGTGAAAAAGGAAATATCTTCCGTAAAAAACGGGAAAGAAGCTTTCTGGGAAACTGCTTTGTTTTCTGTTAATTCATCTAACAGAGTTACAGCCTTCCCTTCAAGAATCCGTTCGCTAAGGCTGTTCTTGTGGAATTTGGTAACTGATATTTGGAAGCCCTTAGAGGGCTATCATGTAAAAAATAAATATCTTTAGTTAAAAACTGGAAAGAATCTTTCTGAGCAACTGCTTTGTGTTCTGTTAATTCATCTCACAGAGTGACTGCTTTCCCCTCAAGAAGCCTTTCGCTAAGACTGTTGTTGTGGTATTTGCAAAGTGATATTTGGAAGTCCCTGGAGGGCTATGGTGAAAAAGGAAATATCTTCCGTTAAAAACAGGAAAGAACCTTTCTGAGAAACTGCTTTGTGTACATTGAATTCTTCTCACAGAGTTACAGCTTTCCCCTGAAGAAGCCTTTTGCTAAGACTGTTCTTGGGGAGTTTGCAAAGTGATATTTGGAAACCCTTAGAGGGCTATTGTGAAAAAGGAAATATCTTCCGTTAAAAACTGGAAAGAAGTTTCTGAGAAACTGCTTTGTGTTCTGTTAAGTCATCTCACAGAGTTACAGCTTTCCCCTCAAGAAGCCTTTCTGTAAGACTGTTTCTGTGGAATTTGCAAAGTGATATTTGGAAGCCCATAGAGGGCTACGGTGAAAAAGTAAATATCTTCCGTTAAAAACTGGAAAGAAGCTTTCTTTGAAACTACTTTGTGTTTTGCTAATTCATCTCACAGAGTTACAGCTTTCCCCTCAAGAAGCCTTTCGCTAAGACTCTTCTTGTGGAATAGGCAAAGTGATATTTGTAAGCCCATCGAGGGCTTTGGTGAAAAAGGAAATATCTTCCGTTAAAAACTGGAAAGAGGCTTTCTTTGAAACTACTTTGTGTTCTGTTAATTCATCTCACAGAGTTACAGATTTCCCCTCAAGAAGCCTTTCGCTAAGTCTGTTCTTGTGGAATTGGCAAAATGATATTTGGAAGCCCTTTGAGGGCTATGGTGAAAAAGGAAATATCTTCCGTTAAAAACTGGAAAGAAACTTTCGGAGAAACTGCTTTGTGTTCTCTTAATTCATCTCACAGATTTACAGCTTTCCCCTCAAGAAGCCTTTTGCTAAGATTGTTCTTGTGGAATTTGCAAAGTGATATTTGGAAGACATAGAGGGCTACGGTGAAAAAGGAAATATCCTAAGTTAAAAACTGAAAAGAAGCAGTCCGAGAAACTGCATTGTGTTCTGCTAATTCATCTCACAGAGTTACAGCTTTCCCCTCAAGAAGCTTTTCGCTAAGGCTGTTCTTGTGGAATTGGCAAAGTGATATTCGGAAGCCCATAGAGGGCTACGGTGAAAAAGGAAATATCTTCCGTAAAAAACGGGAAAGAAGCTTTCTGGGAAACTGCTTTGTTTTCTGTTAATTCATCTAACAGAGTTACAGCCTTCCCTTCAAGAATCCGTTCGCTAAGGCTGTTCTTGTGGAATTTGGTAACTGATATTTGGAAGCCCTTAGAGGGCTATCATGTAAAAAATAAATATCTTTAGTTAAAAACTGGAAAGAATCTTTCTGAGCAACTGCTTTGTGTTCTGTTAATTCATCTCACAGAGTGACTGCTTTCCCCTCAAGAAGCCTTTCGCTAAGACTGTTGTTGTGGTATTTGCAAAGTGATATTTGGAAGTCCCTGGAGGGCTATGGTGAAAAAGGAAATATCTTCCGTTAAAAACAGGAAAGAACCTTTCTGAGAAACTGCTTTGTGTACATTGAATTCTTCTCACAGAGTTACAGCTTTCCCCTGAAGAAGCCTTTTGCTAAGACTGTTCTTGGGGAGTTTGCAAAGTGATATTTGGAAACCCTTAGAGGGCTATTGTGAAAAAGGAAATATCTTCCGTTAAAAACTGGAAAGAAGTTTCTGAGAAACTGCTTTGTGTTCTGTTAAGTCATCTCACAGAGTTACAGCTTTCCCCTCAAGAAGCCTTTCTGTAAGACTGTTTCTGTGGAATTTGCAAAGTGATATTTGGAAGCCCATAGAGGGCTACGGTGAAAAAGTAAATATCTTCCGTTAAAAACTGGAAAGAAGCTTTCTTTGAAACTACTTTGTGTTTTGCTAATTCATCTCACAGAGTTACAGCTTTCCCCTCAAGAAGCCTTTCGCTAAGACTCTTCTTGTGGAATAGGCAAAGTGATATTTGTAAGCCCATCGAGGGCTTTGGTGAAAAAGGAAATATCTTCCGTTAAAAACTGGAAAGAGGCTTTCTTTGAAACTACTTTGTGTTCTGTTAATTCATCTCACAGAGTTACAGATTTCCCCTCAAGAAGCCTTTCGCTAAGTCTGTTCTTGTGGAATTGGCAAAATGATATTTGGAAGCCCTTTGAGGGCTATGGTGAAAAAGGAAATATCTTCCGTTAAAAACTGGAAAGAAACTTTCGGAGAAACTGCTTTGTGTTCTCTTAATTCATCTCACAGATTTACAGCTTTCCCCTCAAGAAGCCTTTTGCTAAGATTGTTCTTGTGGAATTTGCAAAGTGATATTTGGAAGACATAGAGGGCTACGGTGAAAAAGGAAATATCCTAAGTTAAAAACTGAAAAGAAGCAGTCCGAGAAACTGCATTGTGTTCTGCTAATTCATCTCACAGAGTTACAGCTTTCCCCTCAAGAAGCTTTTCGCTAAGGCTGTTCTTGTGGAATTGGCAAAGTGATATTCGGAAGCCCATAGAGGGCTACGGTGAAAAAGGAAATATCTTCCGTAAAAAACGGGAAAGAAGCTTTCTGGGAAACTGCTTTGTTTTCTGTTAATTCATCTAACAGAGTTACAGCCTTCCCTTCAAGAATCCGTTCGCTAAGGCTGTTCTTGTGGAATTTGGTAACTGATATTTGGAAGCCCTTAGAGGGCTATCATGTAAAAAATAAATATCTTTAGTTAAAAACTGGAAAGAATCTTTCTGAGCAACTGCTTTGTGTTCTGTTAATTCATCTCACAGAGTGACTGCTTTCCCCTCAAGAAGCCTTTCGCTAAGACTGTTGTTGTGGTATTTGCAAAGTGATATTTGGAAGTCCCTGGAGGGCTATGGTGAAAAAGGAAATATCTTCCGTTAAAAACAGGAAAGAACCTTTCTGAGAAACTGCTTTGTGTACATTGAATTCTTCTCACAGAGTTACAGCTTTCCCCTGAAGAAGCCTTTTGCTAAGACTGTTCTTGGGGAGTTTGCAAAGTGATATTTGGAAACCCTTAGAGGGCTATTGTGAAAAAGGAAATATCTTCCATTAAAAACTGGAAAGAAGTTTCTGAGAAACTGCTTTGTGTTCTGTTAAGTCATCTCACAGAGTTACAGCTTTCCCCTCAAGAAGCCTTTCTGTAAGACTGTTTCTGTGGAATTTGCAAAGTGATATTTGGAAGCCCATAGAGGGCTACGGTGAAAAAGTAAATATCTTCCGTTAAAAACTGGAAAGAAGCTTTCTTTGAAACTACTTTGTGTTTTGCTAATTCATCTCACAGAGTTACAGCTTTCCCCTCAAGAAGCCTTTCGCTAAGACTCTTCTTGTGGAATAGGCAAAGTGATATTTGTAAGCCCATCGAGGGCTTTGGTGAAAAAGGAAATATCTTCCGTTAAAAACTGGAAAGAGGCTTTCTTTGAAACTACTTTGTGTTCTGTTAATTCATCTCACAGAGTTACAGATTTCCCCTCAAGAAGCCTTTCGCTAAGTCTGTTCTTGTGGAATTGGCAAAATGATATTTGGAAGCCCTTTGAGGGCTATGGTGAAAAAGGAAATATCTTCCGTTAAAAACTGGAAAGAAACTTTCGGAGAAACTGCTTTGTGTTCTCTTAATTCATCTCACAGATTTACAGCTTTCCCCTCAAGAAGCCTTTTGCTAAGATTGTTCTTGTGGAATTTGCAAAGTGATATTTGGAAGACATAGAGGGCTACGGTGAAAAAGGAAATATCCTAAGTTAAAAACTGAAAAGAAGCAGTCCGAGAAACTGCATTGTGTTCTGCTAATTCATCTCACAGAGTTACAGCTTTCCCCTCAAGAAGCTTTTCGCTAAGGCTGTTCTTGTGGAATTGGCAAAGTGATATTCGGAAGCCCATAGAGGGCTACGGTGAAAAAGGAAATATCTTCCGTAAAAAACGGGAAAGAAGCTTTCTGGGAAACTGCTTTGTTTTCTGTTAATTCATCTAACAGAGTTACAGACTTCCCTTCAAGAATCCGTTCGCTAAGGCTGTTCTTGTGGAATTTGGTAACTGATATTTGGAAGCCCTTAGAGGGCTATCATGTAAAAAATAAATATCTTTAGTTAAAAACTGGAAAGAATCTTTCTGAGCAACTGCTTTGTGTTCTGTTAATTCATCTCACAGAGTGACTGCTTTCCCCTCAAGAAGCCTTTCGCTAAGACTGTTGTTGTGGTATTTGCAAAGTGATATTTGGAAGTCCCTGGAGGGCTATGGTGAAAAAGGAAATATCTTCCGTTAAAAACAGGAAAGAACCTTTCTGAGAAACTGCTTTGTGTACGTTGAATTCTTCTCACAGAGTTACAGCTTTCCCCTGAAGAAGCCTTTTGCTAAGACTGTTCTTGGGGAGTTTGCAAAGTGATATTTGGAAACCCTTAGAGGGCTATTGTGAAAAAGGAAATATCTTCCGTTAAAAACTGGAAAGAAGTTTCTGAGAAACTGCTTTGTGTTCTGTTAAGTCATCTCACAGAGTTACAGCTTTCCCCTCAAGAAGCCTTTCTGTAAGACTGTTTCTGTGGAATTTGCAAAGTGATATTTGGAAGCCCATAGAGGGCTACGGTGAAAAAGTAAATATCTTCCGTTAAAAACTGGAAAGAAGCTTTCTTTGAAACTACTTTGTGTTTTGCTAATTCATCTCACAGAGTTACAGCTTTCCCCTCAAGAAGCCTTTCGCTAAGACTCTTCTTGTGGAATAGGCAAAGTGATATTTGTAAGCCCATCGAGGGCTTTGGTGAAAAAGGAAATATCTTCCGTTAAAAACTGGAAAGAGGCTTTCTTTGAAACTACTTTGTGTTCTGTTAATTCATCTCACAGAGTTACAGATTTCCCCTCAAGAAGCCTTTCGCTAAGTCTGTTCTTGTGGAATTGGCAAAATGATATTTGGAAGCCCTTTGAGGGCTATGGTGAAAAAGGAAATATCTTCCGTTAAAAACTGGAAAGAAACTTTCGGAGAAACTGCTTTGTGTTCTCTTAATTCATCTCACAGATTTACAGCTTTCCCCTCAAGAAGCCTTTTGCTAAGATTGTTCTTGTGGAATTTGCAAAGTGATATTTGGAAGACATAGAGGGCTACGGTGAAAAAGGAAATATCCTAAGTTAAAAACTGAAAAGAAGCAGTCCGAGAAACTGCATTGTGTTCTGCTAATTCATCTCACAGAGTTACAGCTTTCCCCTCAAGAAGCTTTTCGCTAAGGCTGTTCTTGTGGAATTGGCAAAGTGATATTCGGAAGCCCATAGAGGGCTACGGTGAAAAAGGAAATATCTTCCGTAAAAAACGGGAAAGAAGCTTTCTGGGAAACTGCTTTGTTTTCTGTTAATTCATCTAACAGAGTTACAGACTTCCCTTCAAGAATCCGTTCGCTAAGGCTGTTCTTGTGGAATTTGGTAACTGATATTTGGAAGCCCTTAGAGGGCTATCATGTAAAAAATAAATATCTTTAGTTAAAAACTGGAAAGAATCTTTCTGAGCAACTGCTTTGTGTTCTGTTAATTCATCTCACAGAGTGACTGCTTTCCCCTCAAGAAGCCTTTCGCTAAGACTGTTGTTGTGGTATTTGCAAAGTGATATTTGGAAGTCCCTGGAGGGCTATGGTGAAAAAGGAAATATCTTCCGTTAAAAACAGGAAAGAACCTTTCTGAGAAACTGCTTTGTGTACATTGAATTCTTCTCACAGAGTTACAGCTTTCCCCTGAAGAAGCCTTTTGCTAAGACTGTTCTTGGGGAGTTTGCAAAGTGATATTTGGAAACCCTTAGAGGGCTATTGTGAAAAAGGAAATATCTTCCGTTAAAAACTGGAAAGAAGTTTCTGAGAAACTGCTTTGTGTTCTGTTAAGTCATCTCACAGAGTTACAGCTTTCCCCTCAAGAAGCCTTTCTGTAAGACTGTTTCTGTGGAATTTGCAAAGTGATATTTGGAAGCCCATAGAGGGCTACGGTGAAAAAGTAAATATCTTCCGTTAAAAACTGGAAAGAAGCTTTCTTTGAAACTACTTTGTGTTTTGCTAATTCATCTCACAGAGTTACAGCTTTCCCCTCAAGAAGCCTTTCGCTAAGACTCTTCTTGTGGAATAGGCAAAGTGATATTTGTAAGCCCATCGAGGGCTTTGGTGAAAAAGGAAATATCTTCCGTTAAAAACTGGAAAGAGGCTTTCTTTGAAACTACTTTGTGTTCTGTTAATTCATCTCACAGAGTTACAGATTTCCCCTCAAGAAGCCTTTCGCTAAGTCTGTTCTTGTGGAATTGGCAAAATGATATTTGGAAGCCCTTTGAGGGCTATGGTGAAAAAGGAAATATCTTCCGTTAAAAACTGGAAAGAAACTTTCGGAGAAACTGCTTTGTGTTCTCTTAATTCATCTCACAGATTTACAGCTTTCCCCTCAAGAAGCCTTTTGCTAAGATTGTTCTTGTGGAATTTGCAAAGTGATATTTGGAAGACATAGAGGGCTACGGTGAAAAAGGAAATATCCTAAGTTAAAAACTGAAAAGAAGCAGTCCGAGAAACTGCATTGTGTTCTGCTAATTCATCTCACAGAGTTACAGCTTTCCCCTCAAGAAGCTTTTCGCTAAGGCTGTTCTTGTGGAATTGGCAAAGTGATATTCGGAAGCCCATAGAGGGCTACGGTGAAAAAGGAAATATCTTCCGTAAAAAACGGGAAAGAAGCTTTCTGGGAAACTGCTTTGTTTTCTGTTAATTCATCTAACAGAGTTACAGCCTTCCCTTCAAGAATCCGTTCGCTAAGGCTGTTCTTGTGGAATTTGGTAACTGATATTTGGAAGCCCTTAGAGGGCTATCATGTAAAAAATAAATATCTTTAGTTAAAAACTGGAAAGAATCTTTCTGAGCAACTGCTTTGTGTTCTGTTAATTCATCTCACAGAGTGACTGCTTTCCCCTCAAGAAGCCTTTCGCTAAGACTGTTGTTGTGGTATTTGCAAAGTGATATTTGGAAGTCCCTGGAGGGCTATGGTGAAAAAGGAAATATCTTCCGTTAAAAACAGGAAAGAACCTTTCTGAGAAACTGCTTTGTGTACATTGAATTCTTCTCACAGAGTTACAGCTTTCCCCTGAAGAAGCCTTTTGCTAAGACTGTTCTTGGGGAGTTTGCAAAGTGATATTTGGAAACCCTTAGAGGGCTATTGTGAAAAAGGAAATATCTTCCGTTAAAAACTGGAAAGAAGTTTCTGAGAAACTGCTTTGTGTTCTGTTAAGTCATCTCACAGAGTTACAGCTTTCCCCTCAAGAAGCCTTTCTGTAAGACTGTTTCTGTGGAATTTGCAAAGTGATATTTGGAAGCCCATAGAGGGCTACGGTGAAAAAGTAAATATCTTCCGTTAAAAACTGGAAAGAAGCTTTCTTTGAAACTACTTTGTGTTTTGCTAATTCATCTCACAGAGTTACAGCTTTCCCCTCAAGAAGCCTTTCGCTAAGACTCTTCTTGTGGAATAGGCAAAGTGATATTTGTAAGCCCATCGAGGGCTTTGGTGAAAAAGGAAATATCTTCCGTTAAAAACTGGAAAGAGGCTTTCTTTGAAACTACTTTGTGTTCTGTTAATTCATCTCACAGAGTTACAGATTTCCCCTCAAGAAGCCTTTCGCTAAGTCTGTTCTTGTGGAATTGGCAAAATGATATTTGGAAGCCCTTTGAGGGCTATGGTGAAAAAGGAAATATCTTCCGTTAAAAACTGGAAAGAAACTTTCGGAGAAACTGCTTTGTGTTCTCTTAATTCATCTCACAGATTTACAGCTTTCCCCTCAAGAAGCCTTTTGCTAAGATTGTTCTTGTGGAATTTGCAAAGTGATATTTGGAAGACATAGAGGGCTACGGTGAAAAAGGAAATATCCTAAGTTAAAAACTGAAAAGAAGCAGTCCGAGAAACTGCATTGTGTTCTGCTAATTCATCTCACAGAGTTACAGCTTTCCCCTCAAGAAGCTTTTCGCTAAGGCTGTTCTTGTGGAATTGGCAAAGTGATATTCGGAAGCCCATAGAGGGCTACGGTGAAAAAGGAAATATCTTCCGTAAAAAACGGGAAAGAAGCTTTCTGGGAAACTGCTTTGTTTTCTGTTAATTCATCTAACAGAGTTACAGACTTCCCTTCAAGAATCCGTTCGCTAAGGCTGTTCTTGTGGAATTTGGTAACTGATATTTGGAAGCCCTTAGAGGGCTATCATGTAAAAAATAAATATCTTTAGTTAAAAACTGGAAAGAATCTTTCTGAGCAACTGCTTTGTGTTCTGTTAATTCATCTCACAGAGTGACTGCTTTCCCCTCAAGAAGCCTTTCGCTAAGACTGTTGTTGTGGTATTTGCAAAGTGATATTTGGAAGTCCCTGGAGGGCTATGGTGAAAAAGGAAATATCTTCCGTTAAAAACAGGAAAGAACCTTTCTGAGAAACTGCTTTGTGTACATTGAATTCTTCTCACAGAGTTACAGCTTTCCCCTGAAGAAGCCTTTTGCTAAGACTGTTCTTGGGGAGTTTGCAAAGTGATATTTGGAAACCCTTAGAGGGCTATTGTGAAAAAGGAAATATCTTCCGTTAAAAACTGGAAAGAAGTTTCTGAGAAACTGCTTTGTGTTCTGTTAAGTCATCTCACAGAGTTACAGCTTTCCCCTCAAGAAGCCTTTCTGTAAGACTGTTTCTGTGGAATTTGCAAAGTGATATTTGGAAGCCCATAGAGGGCTACGGTGAAAAAGTAAATATCTTCCGTTAAAAACTGGAAAGAAGCTTTCTTTGAAACTACTTTGTGTTTTGCTAATTCATCTCACAGAGTTACAGCTTTCCCCTCAAGAAGCCTTTCGCTAAGACTCTTCTTGTGGAATAGGCAAAGTGATATTTGTAAGCCCATCGAGGGCTTTGGTGAAAAAGGAAATATCTTCCGTTAAAAACTGGAAAGAGGCTTTCTTTGAAACTACTTTGTGTTCTGTTAATTCATCTCACAGAGTTACAGATTTCCCCTCAAGAAGCCTTTCGCTAAGTCTGTTCTTGTGGAATTGGCAAAATGATATTTGGAAGCCCTTTGAGGGCTATGGTGAAAAAGGAAATATCTTCCGTTAAAAACTGGAAAGAAACTTTCGGAGAAACTGCTTTGTGTTCTCTTAATTCATCTCACAGATTTACAGCTTTCCCCTCAAGAAGCCTTTTGCTAAGATTGTTCTTGTGGAATTTGCAAAGTGATATTTGGAAGACATAGAGGGCTACGGTGAAAAAGGAAATATCCTAAGTTAAAAACTGAAAAGAAGCAGTCCGAGAAACTGCATTGTGTTCTGCTAATTCATCTCACAGAGTTACAGCTTTCCCCTCAAGAAGCTTTTCGCTAAGGCTGTTCTTGTGGAATTGGCAAAGTGATATTCGGAAGCCCATAGAGGGCTACGGTGAAAAAGGAAATATCTTCCGTAAAAAACGGGAAAGAAGCTTTCTGGGAAACTGCTTTGTTTTCTGTTAATTCATCTAACAGAGTTACAGCCTTCCCTTCAAGAATCCGTTCGCTAAGGCTGTTCTTGTGGAATTTGGTAACTGATATTTGGAAGCCCTTAGAGGGCTATCATGTAAAAAATAAATATCTTTAGTTAAAAACTGGAAAGAATCTTTCTGAGCAACTGCTTTGTGTTCTGTTAATTCATCTCACAGAGTGACTGCTTTCCCCTCAAGAAGCCTTTCGCTAAGACTGTTGTTGTGGTATTTGCAAAGTGATATTTGGAAGTCCCTGGAGGGCTATGGTGAAAAAGGAAATATCTTCCGTTAAAAACAGGAAAGAACCTTTCTGAGAAACTGCTTTGTGTACATTGAATTCTTCTCACAGAGTTACAGCTTTCCCCTGAAGAAGCCTTTTGCTAAGACTGTTCTTGGGGAGTTTGCAAAGTGATATTTGGAAACCCTTAGAGGGCTATTGTGAAAAAGGAAATATCTTCCGTTAAAAACTGGAAAGAAGTTTCTGAGAAACTGCTTTGTGTTCTGTTAAGTCATCTCACAGAGTTACAGCTTTCCCCTCAAGAAGCCTTTCTGTAAGACTGTTTCTGTGGAATTTGCAAAGTGATATTTGGAAGCCCATAGAGGGCTACGGTGAAAAAGTAAATATCTTCCGTTAAAAACTGGAAAGAAGCTTTCTTTGAAACTACTTTGTGTTTTGCTAATTCATCTCACAGAGTTACAGCTTTCCCCTCAAGAAGCCTTTCGCTAAGACTCTTCTTGTGGAATAGGCAAAGTGATATTTGTAAGCCCATCGAGGGCTTTGGTGAAAAAGGAAATATCTTCCGTTAAAAACTGGAAAGAGGCTTTCTTTGAAACTACTTTGTGTTCTGTTAATTCATCTCACAGAGTTACAGATTTCCCCTCAAGAAGCCTTTCGCTAAGTCTGTTCTTGTGGAATTGGCAAAATGATATTTGGAAGCCCTTTGAGGGCTATGGTGAAAAAGGAAATATCTTCCGTTAAAAACTGGAAAGAAACTTTCGGAGAAACTGCTTTGTGTTCTCTTAATTCATCTCACAGATTTACAGCTTTCCCCTCAAGAAGCCTTTTGCTAAGATTGTTCTTGTGGAATTTGCAAAGTGATATTTGGAAGACATAGAGGGCTACGGTGAAAAAGGAAATATCCTAAGTTAAAAACTGAAAAGAAGCAGTCCGAGAAACTGCATTGTGTTCTGCTAATTCATCTCACAGAGTTACAGCTTTCCCCTCAAGAAGCTTTTCGCTAAGGCTGTTCTTGTGGAATTGGCAAAGTGATATTCGGAAGCCCATAGAGGGCTACGGTGAAAAAGGAAATATCTTCCGTAAAAAACGGGAAAGAAGCTTTCTGGGAAACTGCTTTGTTTTCTGTTAATTCATCTAACAGAGTTACAGACTTCCCTTCAAGAATCCGTTCGCTAAGGCTGTTCTTGTGGAATTTGGTAACTGATATTTGGAAGCCCTTAGAGGGCTATCATGTAAAAAATAAATATCTTTAGTTAAAAACTGGAAAGAATCTTTCTGAGCAACTGCTTTGTGTTCTGTTAATTCATCTCACAGAGTGACTGCTTTCCCCTCAAGAAGCCTTTCGCTAAGACTGTTGTTGTGGTATTTGCAAAGTGATATTTGGAAGTCCCTGGAGGGCTATGGTGAAAAAGGAAATATCTTCCGTTAAAAACAGGAAAGAACCTTTCTGAGAAACTGCTTTGTGTACATTGAATTCTTCTCACAGAGTTACAGCTTTCCCCTGAAGAAGCCTTTTGCTAAGACTGTTCTTGGGGAGTTTGCAAAGTGATATTTGGAAACCCTTAGAGGGCTATTGTGAAAAAGGAAATATCTTCCGTTAAAAACTGGAAAGAAGTTTCTGAGAAACTGCTTTGTGTTCTGTTAAGTCATCTCACAGAGTTACAGCTTTCCCCTCAAGAAGCCTTTCTGTAAGACTGTTTCTGTGGAATTTGCAAAGTGATATTTGGAAGCCCATAGAGGGCTACGGTGAAAAAGTAAATATCTTCCGTTAAAAACTGGAAAGAAGCTTTCTTTGAAACTACTTTGTGTTTTGCTAATTCATCTCACAGAGTTACAGCTTTCCCCTCAAGAAGCCTTTCGCTAAGACTCTTCTTGTGGAATAGGCAAAGTGATATTTGTAAGCCCATCGAGGGCTTTGGTGAAAAAGGAAATATCTTCCGTTAAAAACTGGAAAGAGGCTTTCTTTGAAACTACTTTGTGTTCTGTTAATTCATCTCACAGAGTTACAGATTTCCCCTCAAGAAGCCTTTCGCTAAGTCTGTTCTTGTGGAATTGGCAAAATGATATTTGGAAGCCCTTTGAGGGCTATGGTGAAAAAGGAAATATCTTCCGTTAAAAACTGGAAAGAAACTTTCGGAGAAACTGCTTTGTGTTCTCTTAATTCATCTCACAGATTTACAGCTTTCCCCTCAAGAAGCCTTTTGCTAAGATTGTTCTTGTGGAATTTGCAAAGTGATATTTGGAAGACATAGAGGGCTACGGTGAAAAAGGAAATATCCTAAGTTAAAAACTGAAAAGAAGCAGTCCGAGAAACTGCATTGTGTTCTGCTAATTCATCTCACAGAGTTACAGCTTTCCCCTCAAGAAGCTTTTCGCTAAGGCTGTTCTTGTGGAATTGGCAAAGTGATATTCGGAAGCCCATAGAGGGCTACGGTGAAAAAGGAAATATCTTCCGTAAAAAACGGGAAAGAAGCTTTCTGGGAAACTGCTTTGTTTTCTGTTAATTCATCTAACAGAGTTACAGACTTCCCTTCAAGAATCCGTTCGCTAAGGCTGTTCTTGTGGAATTTGGTAACTGATATTTGGAAGCCCTTAGAGGGCTATCATGTAAAAAATAAATATCTTTAGTTAAAAACTGGAAAGAATCTTTCTGAGCAACTGCTTTGTGTTCTGTTAATTCATCTCACAGAGTGACTGCTTTCCCCTCAAGAAGCCTTTCGCTAAGACTGTTGTTGTGGTATTTGCAAAGTGATATTTGGAAGTCCCTGGAGGGCTATGGTGAAAAAGGAAATATCTTCCGTTAAAAACAGGAAAGAACCTTTCTGAGAAACTGCTTTGTGTACATTGAATTCTTCTCACAGAGTTACAGCTTTCCCCTGAAGAAGCCTTTTGCTAAGACTGTTCTTGGGGAGTTTGCAAAGTGATATTTGGAAACCCTTAGAGGGCTATTGTGAAAAAGGAAATATCTTCCGTTAAAAACTGGAAAGAAGTTTCTGAGAAACTGCTTTGTGTTCTGTTAAGTCATCTCACAGAGTTACAGCTTTCCCCTCAAGAAGCCTTTCTGTAAGACTGTTTCTGTGGAATTTGCAAAGTGATATTTGGAAGCCCATAGAGGGCTACGGTGAAAAAGTAAATATCTTCCGTTAAAAACTGGAAAGAAGCTTTCTTTGAAACTACTTTGTGTTTTGCTAATTCATCTCACAGAGTTACAGCTTTCCCCTCAAGAAGCCTTTCGCTAAGACTCTTCTTGTGGAATAGGCAAAGTGATATTTGTAAGCCCATCGAGGGCTTTGGTGAAAAAGGAAATATCTTCCGTTAAAAACTGGAAAGAGGCTTTCTTTGAAACTACTTTGTGTTCTGTTAATTCATCTCACAGAGTTACAGATTTCCCCTCAAGAAGCCTTTCGCTAAGTCTGTTCTTGTGGAATTGGCAAAATGATATTTGGAAGCCCTTTGAGGGCTATGGTGAAAAAGGAAATATCTTCCGTTAAAAACTGGAAAGAAACTTTCGGAGAAACTGCTTTGTGTTCTCTTAATTCATCTCACAGATTTACAGCTTTCCCCTCAAGAAGCCTTTTGCTAAGATTGTTCTTGTGGAATTTGCAAAGTGATATTTGGAAGACATAGAGGGCTACGGTGAAAAAGGAAATATCCTAAGTTAAAAACTGAAAAGAAGCAGTCCGAGAAACTGCATTGTGTTCTGCTAATTCATCTCACAGAGTTACAGCTTTCCCCTCAAGAAGCTTTTCGCTAAGGCTGTTCTTGTGGAATTGGCAAAGTGATATTCGGAAGCCCATAGAGGGCTACGGTGAAAAAGGAAATATCTTCCGTAAAAAACGGGAAAGAAGCTTTCTGGGAAACTGCTTTGTTTTCTGTTAATTCATCTAACAGAGTTACAGCCTTCCCTTCAAGAATCCGTTCGCTAAGGCTGTTCTTGTGGAATTTGGTAACTGATATTTGGAAGCCCTTAGAGGGCTATCATGTAAAAAATAAATATCTTTAGTTAAAAACTGGAAAGAATCTTTCTGAGCAACTGCTTTGTGTTCTGTTAATTCATCTCACAGAGTGACTGCTTTCCCCTCAAGAAGCCTTTCGCTAAGACTGTTGTTGTGGTATTTGCAAAGTGATATTTGGAAGTCCCTGGAGGGCTATGGTGAAAAAGGAAATATCTTCCGTTAAAAACAGGAAAGAACCTTTCTGAGAAACTGCTTTGTGTACATTGAATTCTTCTCACAGAGTTACAGCTTTCCCCTGAAGAAGCCTTTTGCTAAGACTGTTCTTGGGGAGTTTGCAAAGTGATATTTGGAAACCCTTAGAGGGCTATTGTGAAAAAGGAAATATCTTCCGTTAAAAACTGGAAAGAAGTTTCTGAGAAACTGCTTTGTGTTCTGTTAAGTCATCTCACAGAGTTACAGCTTTCCCCTCAAGAAGCCTTTCTGTAAGACTGTTTCTGTGGAATTTGCAAAGTGATATTTGGAAGCCCATAGAGGGCTACGGTGAAAAAGTAAATATCTTCCGTTAAAAACTGGAAAGAAGCTTTCTTTGAAACTACTTTGTGTTTTGCTAATTCATCTCACAGAGTTACAGCTTTCCCCTCAAGAAGCCTTTCGCTAAGACTCTTCTTGTGGAATAGGCAAAGTGATATTTGTAAGCCCATCGAGGGCTTTGGTGAAAAAGGAAATATCTTCCGTTAAAAACTGGAAAGAGGCTTTCTTTGAAACTACTTTGTGTTCTGTTAATTCATCTCACAGAGTTACAGATTTCCCCTCAAGAAGCCTTTCGCTAAGTCTGTTCTTGTGGAATTGGCAAAATGATATTTGGAAGCCCTTTGAGGGCTATGGTGAAAAAGGAAATATCTTCCGTTAAAAACTGGAAAGAAACTTTCGGAGAAACTGCTTTGTGTTCTCTTAATTCATCTCACAGATTTACAGCTTTCCCCTCAAGAAGCCTTTTGCTAAGATTGTTCTTGTGGAATTTGCAAAGTGATATTTGGAAGACATAGAGGGCTACGGTGAAAAAGGAAATATCCTAAGTTAAAAACTGAAAAGAAGCAGTCCGAGAAACTGCATTGTGTTCTGCTAATTCATCTCACAGAGTTACAGCTTTCCCCTCAAGAAGCTTTTCGCTAAGGCTGTTCTTGTGGAATTGGCAAAGTGATATTCGGAAGCCCATAGAGGGCTACGGTGAAAAAGGAAATATCTTCCGTAAAAAACGGGAAAGAAGCTTTCTGGGAAACTGCTTTGTTTTCTGTTAATTCATCTAACAGAGTTACAGCCTTCCCTTCAAGAATCCGTTCGCTAAGGCTGTTCTTGTGGAATTTACAAAGTGATATTTGGAAGCCCTTAGAGGGCTATGGTGAGAAAGGAAATATCTTCCGTTAAAATCAGGAAAGAAACTTTCTTCGAAACTGCTGTGTGTTCTGTTAATTCATCTCTCAGAGTTACTGCTTTCCCCTCAAGAAGCGTTTCGCTGAGCCTGTTCTTGTGGAATTTGCAAACTGATATTTTGAACCCCATAGAGGGCTACGGTGAGAAAGGAAATATCCTAAGTTAAAAACTGAAAAGAAGCATTCTGATCTACTGCTTTGTGTTCTGTTAATTCATCTCACAGAGTTACAGCTTTCCCTTCAAGAACCATTTCGCTAAGGCTGTTCTTGTGGAAATTGCAAAGTGATATTTGGAAGCCCATAGAGGGCTATGGTAAAAAAGGAAATATCTTTCGTTAAAAACCGGAAAGAAGCTTTGTGAGAAACTGCTTTGTTTTCTGTTAATTCATCTAACAGAGTTACAGCTTTCCCTTCAAGAAGCCTTTCGCTAAGGCTGTTCTTGTGGAATTTACAAAGTGATATTTGGAAGCCCTTAGAGGGCTGTGGTGGACAAGGAAATATCTTCCATTAAAAACGTGAAAGAAGCTTTCTGAGAAACTGCTTTGTTTTCTGTTAATTCATCTAACACAGTTACAGCTTTCCCTTCAAGAAGCCTTTCGCTAAGGCTGTTCTTGTGGAATTTACAAAGTGATATTTGGAATCCCATTGAGGGCTATGTTGGTAAAGGAAGTATCTTCAGTTAAAAACTGGAAAGAAGCTGCCTGAGAAACTGCTTTGTGCTGTGTTAATTCATCTCACAGAGTTACAGCTTTCCCCTGAAGAAGCCTCTTGCTAAGCCTGTTCTTTTGGAATTGGCAAGGTGATATTTGGAAGCCCTTTGGGGCCTATGGTGAAAAAGGAATATCTTCAGTTAAAAACTGGAAAGAAACTTTCTTTGAAACTACTTTTTGTTCTGTTAATTCATCTCACAGAGTTACAGATTTCCACTTAAGAAGCCTTTTGCTAAGACTGTTCTTGTGGAATTTGCAGAGTGATATTTGGAAGCCCATAGAGGGCTACAGTGAAAAATGAAATATCCTAAGTTAAAAACTGAAAAGAAGCATTCTGAGAAACTGCTTTGTGTTCTGTTAAATTATTTCACAGAGTTACAGCTTTCCTTTCAAGAAGCCTTTCACTAAGGGTGTTCTTGTGGAATTGGCAAAGTGATATTTGGAAGCCCATAGAGGGCTATGGTGAAAAAGTAATATCTTCAGTTAAAAACTGGAGAGAAGCTGTCTGAGAAACGGCTTTGTGTTCTGTTAATTCATCTCACAGAGTTACAGCTTTCCCCTCAAGAAGACTTTCGCTAAGGCTCTTGTTGTGGAATTTGCAAAGTGATATTTGAAAACCCATAGAGGTCTATGGTGAAAAAGGAAATATCTTCAGTTAAAAACTGGAAATAAGCTGTCTGAGAAACTGCTTTGTGTTCTATTAATTCATCTCATAGAGTTACAGCTTTGCCCTCAAGAAGCCTTTCGCTAAGACTGTTCTTGTGGGATTTGTAAAGTGATACTTGTAAGCCCTTAGAGGGCTATGGTGAAAAAGGAAATATCTTCCGTTAAAAACGGGAAAAAAGCTTTCTGAGAAACTGCTTGGTGTTCTGTGAATTCATCTCACAGAGTTACAGCTTTCCCCTCAAGAAGCCTTTCGCTAAGACTGTTCCTGTGGAATTGGCAAAGTGATATTTGGAAGCCCATAGAGGGATATGGTGAAAAAGGAGTATCTTCCGTTATAAACTGGAAAGAAGCTTTCTTTGACACTACTTTGTGTTCTGTTAATTCATCTCAATGAGTTACACGTTTCCCCTAAAGAAGCGTTTCGCTAAGACTGCTCTTGGGGAATTTGCAAAGTGATATTTGGAAGCCCATAGAGGGCTATGGTGAAAAAGAAAATATCTTCCGTTAAAAACTGGAAAGAAGCTTTCTGAGAAACTGCTTTGTCTTCTCTTAATTCATTTCACAGATTTACAGCTTTCCCCTCAAGAAACCTTTCGCTAAGACTGTTCTTGTGGAATTTACACAGTGATATTTGGAAGCCCAGAAAGGGCTACGATGAAAAAGGAAATATCCTAAGTTAAAAACTGAAAAGAAGCATTCTGAGAACCTGCTTTGTGCTCTGTTAATTCTTGTCACAGAGTTACAGCTTTGCCTTCAAGAAGCCTTTCGCTAAGTCTCTTCTTGTGGAATTGACAAAGTGATATTTGGAAGCCCATAGAGGGCTATGGTGAAAATGGAATTATCCTCAGTTAAAAACTGGAAAGAAATTTTCTGAGAAACTGCTTTGTGTTCTGTTAATTCATCTCACAGAGTTACAGCATTACCCTCAACTAGCCATTCACTAAGACTCATCTTGTGGAATTTGCAAAGTGATATTTTGAAACCCATAGAGGGATACGGTGAAAAAGGCAATATCTTCCGTTAAAAACTGGCAAGAAGCTTTCTGAGGAACTGCTTTGGGTTCTGTTAGTTCATCTCACAGAGTAACAGATTTCCCCTCAAGAAGCCTTTCACCATCACTGTCCTTGTGGAATTTGCAAAGTGATATTTGGTAGCCTATAGAGGGCTATGGTGAAAAAGGATATATCTTCCGTTAAAAACTGGAAAGAAGCTTTCGGAGAAACTGCTTTGTGTTCTGTTAATTGATCTCACAGAGTTCCAGCTTTCCCCTCAAGAAGCCTTTTGCTAAGAATGTATATGTGGAATTTGCAAAGAGATATTTGGAAGCCCATGGAGTTCTACGGTGAAAAAGGAAATATCTGTCGTAAAAAACTGGAAAGAAGCTTTCTGAGAAACTGCTTTGTGTTCTGTTATTTCATCTCACAGAGTTACTGCTTTCCCCTCAAGAGGCCTATCTCTAAGGCTTTTGTTGTGCAATTTGCAAAGTGATATTTGGAAGACCATAGAGGGCTATGGTGAAAAAGGAATTATCTTCCGTTAAACACTGGAAGGAAGCTTTCTGAGAAACTGCTTTGTGTTCTGTTAATTTAACTCACAGAGTTACAGCTTTCCCCTCAAGAAGCGTTTTGGTAAGACTGTATTTGTGGAATTTGCAGAGAGATATATGGAAGCCCCTAGAGGGCTGTGGTGAAAAAGGAAATACCTTTCATAAAAAACTGGAAAGAAGCTTTCTTAGAAACTGCTTTGTGTTC
This sequence comes from Chlorocebus sabaeus, assembly GCF_047675955.1. Classification (NCBI taxonomy): domain Eukaryota; kingdom Metazoa; phylum Chordata; class Mammalia; order Primates; family Cercopithecidae; genus Chlorocebus; species Chlorocebus sabaeus. The sequence continues at coordinate 269,389 of NW_027327257.1, read as the reverse complement.
TCTTAATTCATCTCACGGAGTTACAGCTTTCCCTTCAAGAAGCCTTTCACTAAGGCTGTTCTTGTGGAATATGCAAAGTGATATTCGGAAGCCCTTAGAATACTATGGTGAAAAAGGTATTATCTCCAGTTAAAAACTGGTAAGATCCTTTCTGAGAAACTGCTTTGTGTTCTGTTAATTCATCTCACAGAATTACAGCTTTACCATCAAGAAGCCTTTCGCTAAGACTGTTCTTGTGGAATTTGCAAAGTGGTATTCGGAAGCCCATAGAGGGCTATGGTGAAAAAGGAAATATCTTCCGTTAATAACGGGAAAGAAGCTTTCTGAGTTACAGCTGTCCCTTCAAGAAGCCTTTCGCTAAGGCTCTTCTTGTGGAATTTGCAAAGTGATATTTGGAAGCCCATAGAGGTCTATTTTGAAAAAGGAAATATCTTAAGTTAAAAACTGGAAAGAAGCTGTCTGAGAAACTACTTTGTGTTCTGTTAATGCATCTCACAGGGTTACAGCTTTCCCCTTAAGAAGCCTTTCACTACGACTGTTTTTGTAGAATTTGCAAAGTGATATTTGTAAGCCCATAGAGGGCTATGGTGAAAAAGGAAATATCTTCGGTTAAAAAGGGGAAAGAAGCTTTCTGAGAAACTGCTTTGTGTTCTGTTAATTAATCTCACAGAGTTACAGATTTCCCCTCAAGAATCCTTTCGCTAAGACTGTTCTTGTGGAATTTCCAAAGCGATATTTGGAAGCCCATAGAAGGCTATGGTGAAAAAGGAAATAGCCTCCGTTAAAATCTGGAAAGAAATTTTCTGAGAAACTGCTTTGTGTTCTCTGAATTCATCTCACAGAGTTACAGCTTTCCTTAATGAAGCCTTTCGCTACGGTTGTTCTTGCGGAACTTGCAAAGTGATATTTGGAAGCCCAAAGGGGGCTATGATGAAAAAGGAAATATCTTCAGTTAAAAACTTTAAAGAAGCTGTCTGGGAAACGGCCTTGGGTTGTTTTCATTCATATCACAGAGTTACACCTTTCCCCTCAAGAATAGTTTCGCTAAGACTGTTCTTGTGGAATTGGAAAAGTGATATTTGGAAGCCCATAGAGGGCTACGGTGAAAAAGGAATATTTTCAGTTAAAAACTGGCAAGAAGCTGTATGAGAAACTGCTTTGTGTTCTGTTAAATCACCTCACAGAGTTACAGCTTTCCCCTCAAGAAGCCTTTAGCTAAAACTGTTCTTGTGTAATTTGCAAAGTGATATTTGGAAGCCCATAGAGGGCTATGGCGAAAAAGGAAATATCTTCCGTTAAAAACGGGAAAGAAGTTTTCTGAGAAACTACTTTGTGTTCTGTTAATTTATCTCGAAGAGTTACAGATTTCCCCTCAAGAAGCCTTTCGCTAAGACTGTTCTTGTGAAATTTGCAAAGTGATATTTGGAAGCCCATAGAGGGCTATGGTGAAAATGATAATATCCTAAGATAAAAAACGAAAAGAAGCTTTCTGAGAAACTACTTTGTGTTCTGTTAGTTCATCTCACAGAGTTACAGCATTCCCCTCAAGAAGCCCTGCAGTAAGACTTTTCTTGTGGAATTTGCAAAGCGATATTTGGATGCCCATAGAGGGCTATGGTGAAAAAGGAAAAATATTCTGTTAAAAACTGGAAAGAAGATTTCTGAGAAACTGTTTTGTGTTCTGTTGATTCATCTCACAGAGTTACAGCTGTCCCCTCCAGAAACCTTTCGCTAAGACTGTTCTTGTGGAATTTGCGAAATGGTATTTGGAAGCCCATAGAGAGCTACGGTGAAAAAGGAAATATCTTCAGATAAAAACTGAAAAGAAGCTTTCTGAGAAACTGCTTTGTGTTCTGTAAATTCAACTCACAGATTTACAGCTTTCCCCTCAAGAAGCCTTTCGTTAAGGCTGTTGTTGTGGAAATTGCAAAATGATATTTGGGAGCCCATAGATGGCAATGGTGAAAAAGGAAATATCTTCAGTTAAAAACTGAAAAGTAGCATTCTGAGAAACTGTTTTGAGTTCTGTTAATTCAATTCACAGTGTTACAGCCTTCCAATCAGGAAGCCGTTCACCAAGATTGTTCTTCTGGAATTTGCAAAGTGATATTTGGAAGCCCATAGAGGGCTATGGTGCAAAAGGAAATTTCTTCCGTTAAAAACTGGAAAGAAGCTTTCTGAGAAACTGCTTTGTGTTCTGTGAATTCATTTCAGAGAGTTACATCTTTTCCCTCAAGAAGCCTTTCGCTAAGACTGTTCTTGTGGAATTTCCACAGTGATATTTGGAAGATGATAGAGGGCTACGGTGAAAAAGGAAATATCTTCCGATAAAAGCTGGAAAGAAAATTTCTGAGAAACTGCTTTGTGTTCTGTTAATTCTTCTCACAGAGTTACATCCTTGCTGTGCAGAAGCCTTTCTCTAAGACTGTTCTTGTCGAATTTTCACAGTGATATTTGGATCCCCATACAGGGCTATGGTGAAAAAGGAAATAGCCTAAGTAAAAAACTGAAAAGAAGTCTGCTGAGGAACAGCTTTGTGTTTTGTTAATTCATCTCACTGAGTTACAGCTTTCCACTCCAGAAACCTTTCGCTAAGTCTGTTCTTGTGAAATTTGCAAAGTGATATTTGGAAGCCCATAGAGAGCAATGGTGAAAAAGGAAATATCTTCCGTTAAAAACTGGAAAGAAGCATTCTGAGAAACTGCCGCGTGTTCTGTTAATTCATCTAAAACAATTACAGATTTCCAATCCAGAAACCCTTCGCTGAGACAGTTCTTGCGGAATAATCAAAGTGATATTTGGAAGCCCTTAGATGGCTATGGTGAAAAAGAAAATATCTTCAGTTAAAAACTGGAAAGAAGTTTTCTGAGAGACAGCTTTGTGTTCCATTAATGAATCTCACAGAGTTACAGCTTTCTCCTCAAGAAGCCTTTCGTTAAGATTGTTCTTGTGGAATTTGCAAGGTGATATTTGGAAGCCCATAAAGGGCCATGGTGAAAAAGGAAATATCTTCAGTTAAAATCTGGAAAGAAGATTTCTGAGAAACTAGTTTGTGTTCTGTTAATTCATCTCAGAGACTTACAGCTTTCACCTCAAGAAGCCTTTCGCTAACACTGTTCTTGTGGAATTTGCAAAGTGATATTTGGAAGCCCATAGAGGGCTATGGTGAAAAGGAAATCTCCTAAGATAAAAATTGAAAAGAAGCTTTCTGAGAAACTGCTTTGTGTTCTGTTAATTCATCTCACAGATTACAGCGTTCCCCTCAAGAAACCTAACGCTAAGGGTCTTTCTGTGTAATTTGCAAAGTGATATTTGGAAGCACATAGAGGGCTATGGTGAAAAAGGAACTATGTTCCGTTAAAAACTGCAAAGAAGATTTCTGACACACTGATTTGTATTCTGTTAATTCATCTCACACAGATATAGCTTTCCCCTCCAAAAGCCTTTCGTTAAGACTGTTCTTGTGGAATTTGCAAATTGATATTTGGAAGCCCATACAGGGCTATGGTGAAAAAGGAAACATCCTAAGATAAAAACTGAAAAAAAGCTTTCTGAGAAACTGCTTTGTGTTGTGTTAATTCATCTCACAGAGTTACAGCTTTCCCCTCAAGAAGTCGTTCACTAAGACTGTTCTTGTGAAATTTGCAAAGTGATATTTGGAAGCCCTTTGAGGCGTCTGGTGAAAAAGGAAAAATACTAAGAAAAAAACTGAAAAGAAGCTTTCTGAGAAACTGATTTGTGTTCTGTTAATTCCTCTCACAGATTACAGCTTTCACCTCAAGAAGCGTTTCGTTAAGACTGTTCTTGTGGAAATTGCAAAGTGATATTTGGAAGCCCATAGGGGGCTATGGTGAAAAAGGAAATATCTTCCGTTAAAAACTGGAAAAATGATTTCTTTCTTTATTTATTTTTTATTTTTTTATTTTATTTATTTATTTATTTTTTTGAGATGGAGTCTTGCTCTGTAGCCCGGACTGGAGTGCAGTGCCCGGATCTCAGCTCACTGCAAGTTCCGCCTCCCGGGTTCACGCCATTCTCCTGCCTCAGCCTCCGGAGTAGCTGGGACTACAGGCGCACGCCACCTCGCCCGGCTAGTTTTTTGTATTTTTAGTAGAGACGGGGTTTCACCGTGTTAGCCAGGATGGTCTCAATCTCCTGACCTCGTGATCCACCCGTCTCGGCCTCCCTAAGTGCTGGGATTACAGGCTTGAGCCACCGCGCCCGGCCGAAAAAGAAACTGCTTTGTGTTCTGTTATTTCAGCTAACAGAGTTACAGCTTTCCCCTCAAAAAGTCTTTCCCTAAGACTGTTCTTGTGGTATTTGGAAAGTGATATTTAGAAGGACATAGAGGGCTAAATGAAAAAGGAAATATCTTCGTTAGAAACTGAAAAGAAGCTTTTTGAAAAACTGCTTTGTATTCTGTTAATTCATCTCACAGAGTTACAGCTTTCCCCTTAAGAAGCCTTTTGCTAAGACTGTTCTTGTGGAATTTAGAAAGTGATATTTAGAAGCCCCTAGAGGACTTTGGTGAAAAAGGAAATATCTTCCGTTAAAAAGTGGAAAGAAGCTTTCTGAGAAACTGCTTTGTGCTCTGTTAATTCATCTCACAGAGTTACAGCTTTTCCCTCAGGAAGCCTTTCGCTAAGACTGTTCTTGTGGAATTTGCAAAGTGATCTTTGGAAGCCCATTGAGGGCTATGGTGAAAAAGGAAATATTTTCAGATAAAAAGTGGAAAGAAGGTTTCTGGAAACTGCTTTTGTTCTGTTAACTCATCTCACAGAGTTACAGATTTCCCCTAAAGAAGCCTTTCGCTAAGATTGTTCTTGTGGAATTTGCAAAGTGATATTTGGAAGCCCATAGATGGCTATGGTGAAAAAGGTAATATCTTAAGTTAAAAACTGGAAAGAAGCTTTCTGATCAACTGCTTTGTGCTCTGTTAATTCATCTCACAGAGTCACAGCTTTCCCCTCAAGAAGCCTTTCGCTAAGACTGTTCTTGTGGAATTTGCAAAGGGATATTTGGAAGAGCAAAGAGGGCTATGGTGAAAAAGGAACTATCTTCAGTTAAAAACTGGAAAGAAGCTTTCTGAGAAACTGCTTTGTGTTCTGTTAATTCATCTCACAGAGTTACAGCTTTCCTCTCAAGAAGACTTTCGCTTAGAGTGTTCTTGTGGAATTTGCAAGGTGATATTTGGTAGCCCATAGAGGGCTTTGGTGAAAAAGGAAATATATTCAGTTAAAAACTGGAAAGAAGTTTTCTGAGAAACTGCTTTGTGTTCTGTTAATTCATCTCACAGAATTACAGCTTTCTCCACAAAATCCTTTCGCTAATACTGTTGATGTGGAATTCTGAACGTGATATTTAGAAGCCCATAGAGGGCTATGGTGAAAAAGGAAATATCTTCAGTTAAAACTGGAAAAAGCTTTCTGTGAAACTGATTTGTGTTCTGTTAATTCATCTCACAGAGTTACAGCTCGCCCCTCAAGAAGCCTTTCGCTATGACTGTTCTTGTGAAATTTGCAAAGTCTTATTTGGAGGCACATAGAGGGCTTGGTGAAAAAGGAAATATGCTAAGACAAAAACTGGAAAGAATCTTTCTGAGAAACTGTTTTGTGTTCTGTTTATTCTTCTCACAGAGTTACAGCTTTCCCCGCAAGAAGCCTTGCACTGAGACTGTTCTTGTGGAATTTGCAAAGTGATATTTGGAAGCCCTAAGAGGGCTTGGTGAAAAAGAAAATATCTTCCGTAAAAAACTGGAAAGAAGCTTTCTGAGAAACTGCTTTCTGTTATGTTAATTCATCTCACAGAGTTAGAGCTTTCCCCTCAAGAAGCCTTTCGCTAAGACTGTTCTTGTGGAATTTGCAAAGTGATATTCGGAAGCCCATTGAGGGCTATGGTGAAAAACGAAATATCTTCCGTTAAAAACTGGAAGGAATCTTTCTGAGAAACTTCTTTGTGTTCTGTGAATTCATGTCACAGAGTTACAGCAATGCCCTCAAGAAGCCTTTCACTAAGCCTGTTCTTGTGGAATTTGCAAAGTGATATTTGGAATCCCATAGACGTTAATGAGAAAAAGGAAATATCCTAAGATAAAAACTGAAAAGTAGCTTTCTGAGAAACAGCTTTGTGTTTTGTTAATTCCTCTCACAGAGTTACAGCTTTCCCCTCAAGAATCCTTTCGCTAAGCCTGTTCTTGTGGAATTTGCAATGTGATATTTTGAAGCCCATAGAGGGCTATGGTGAAAAAGGAAATATCCTAAGATAAAAACTGAAAAGAAGCTTTCTGAGAAAATGCTTTGTGTTCTGTTAATACATCTCACAGAGTTACTGTTTTCCCCTCAAGAAGCCTTTTGCTAAGACTGTTCTTGTGGATTTTAGAAAGTGATATTTAGAAGTCCATAGAGGACTCTGGTGAAAAAGGAAATACCTTCCGTTAAAAACTGGAAAGAAGCTTTCTGAGAAACTGCTTCGTGTTCTGTTAATTCATCTCACAGTGTTACAGCTTTCCCCTCAAGAAGCCTTTCTTTACGTCAGTTCTTGTGGAATTTGCAAAGTTATATTTGGAAGCCCATAGCGGTCTATGGAGAAAAAGGAAACATCTTCCGTTAAAAATTTGAAAGAAGCTTTCTGAGAAACTGCTTTTTGTTCTCTTAATTCATCTCACAGAGTTACAAATTTCTCCCCAAGAAGCCTTTCGCTAAGACTCTTTTGTGGAATTTGCAAAGTGATATTTGGAAGCCCATTGAGGGTTACGTTGAAAAGGGAAATATCTTCAGTTAAAAACTGAAACGATGCATTTTGAGAAACTGCTTTGCGTTTTGTTAATTCATCTTACAGAGTTACAGCTTACCCTTCAAGAAGCCTTTCACTACGAATATTTTTGTGGAATTTACACAGTGATATTTCGAAGCCCATAGATGACTATCGTGAAAAAGGAAATATCTTCATTTAAAAATTGGAAAGAAGCTTTCTGTGAAACTGGTTTTTGTTCTGTTAATTCATCTCACAGAGTTAAATCTTTCTCCTCAGGATGCCTTTCGCTAAGACTGTTCTTGTGGAATTTGCAAAGTGATATTTGGAAGCCCATAGTGGACTACGGTGAAAAAGAAAGTATCCTAAGATAAAAACCTAAAACAAGCTTTCTGAGAAACTGCTTTGTTTTCTGTTAATTCATCTCACAGAGTTACAGCTTTCCCCTCAAGAAATATTTGACTAATACTGCTTTTGTGGAATTTGCAAAGTGATATTTCGAAGCCCAGAGAGGGTTACGGTGAAAAAGGAAATATCTTCAGTTAAAAACTGGAACGATGCATTTTGAGAAACTGCTTTGTGTTCTGTTAATTCATCTCACAGAGTTACAGCTTTCGCCTCAAGAACTCTTTGACTAAGACTGCTCTTGGGTAATTTGAAAAGTGATATTTCGAAGCCCATAGCGGGCTATAGTTAAAAAGGAAATATCCTAAGATGAAAACTGAAAGGAAGCATTCTGAGAAACGGCTTTGTGATTTGTTAATTCATCTCACAGGGTTAAAGCTTTCCCTTCAAGAAGCCTTTCGCAAAGGGTCTTCTTGTGGAATAGGCAAAGTGAGATTTGGAATCCCATAGAGGGCTATGGTGAAAAAGGAAATATCTTCAGTTAAAAACTGGAGAAAAGCTTTCTGATAAACTGCTTTGTGTTCTCTTATTTCATCTCACAGAGTTACAGCTTTCTCCTCAAGAAGCCTTTCGCTGAGACTGTTCTTGTGGAATTTGGAAACTGATATTTGGAAGCCCGTAGAGGACTATGGTGAAAAAGGAAATATCTTCCGTTAAAAACTGGAAAGAAGCTTCCTGAGAAACTGCTTTGTGTTCTGTTAATTCATCTCACCGAGTTACAGCTTTCCCTTCAAGAAGCCTTTCGCCAAGCTTGTTCTTGTGCATTTGGAAAGTAATATTTGGAAGCCCAGAGAAGGCTATGGTGAAAAAGGAAATATCTTTAGTTACAAATTTGAAAAAATTTTTCTGAGAAACTACTTTGTGCTCTGTTAATTCATCTCACAGTGTTACAATTTTCCTTCAAGAAGCCTTTCGCTAAGACTGTTCTTGTGGAATTTGCAAAGTGATATTTGGAAGCACAGAGAGGTCTAGGGTAAAAAAGGAAATATCTTCAGTTAAAAACTGGAAAGAAGCTGTCTGAGAAACTGCTTTGTGTTCTGTTCATTCTTCTCACAGAGTTACAGGTTTCCCCTGAAGAAACCTTTTGCTAAGACTGTTGTTGTGGAATTTGCAAAGTGATATTTGGAAGCCCGTAGAGTGCTATGGTGAAAAAGGAAATATCTTCCGTTAAAAACTGGAAAGAAGCTTTCCAAGAAACTGCTTTGTGTTCTGCTAATTCATCTCAAACAATTACAGCTTTCCCTTCAAGAAGCCTTTGGATAAGGCTGTTCTTGTGGAATTTGGTAAGTGATATTTGGAAGTCCACATGGGGCTAGGGTGAGAAAGGAAATATCTTCAGATAAAAACTGGAAAGAAGCTGTCTGAGAATCTGCTTTGTGTTCTGTTAATTCATCTCACAGAGTTACAGCTTTCCCTTCTAGAATCCTTTTGCTAAGAGAGGTCTTGTGGAATTTGCAAAGTGATATTTGGAAGCCCATAGTGGGCTACGGTGAAAAAGGAAATATCCTAAGTTAAAAACTGAAAAGAAACATTCTGAGAAACTGCTTTGTGTTCTGTTAATTCATCTCACCGAGTTACTCCTTTCCCTTTAAGATGCCTTTATCTAAGGCTGTTCTTGTGGAATTTGCAAAGTGATATTTGGAAGCCCATAGAGGGCAATGGTGAAAAAGAAAATATCTTCCGGAAAAACTGGAAAGAAGCTTTCTGAGAAACTGCTTTGTTTTCTGTTAATTCATCTCACCGAGTTACAGGTTTCCCTTCAAGAAGCCTTTCGCTAAGGCTGTTCTTGTGGAATTTGGTAACTGATATTTGGAAGCCCTTAGAGGGCTATCATGTAAAAAATAAATATCTTTAGTTAAAAACTGGAAAGAATCTTTCTGAGCAACTGCTTTGTGTTCTGTTAATTCATCTCACAGAGTGACTGCTTTCCCCTCAAGAAGCCTTTCGCTAAGACTGTTGTTGTGGTATTTGCAAAGTGATATTTGGAAGTCCCTGGAGGGCTATGGTGAAAAAGGAAATATCTTCCGTTAAAAACAGGAAAGAACCTTTCTGAGAAACTGCTTTGTGTACATTGAATTCTTCTCACAGAGTTACAGCTTTCCCCTGAAGAAGCCTTTTGCTAAGACTGTTCTTGGGGAGTTTGCAAAGTGATATTTGGAAACCCTTAGAGGGCTATTGTGAAAAAGGAAATATCTTCCGTTAAAAACTGGAAAGAAGTTTCTGAGAAACTGCTTTGTGTTCTGTTAAGTCATCTCACAGAGTTACAGCTTTCCCCTCAAGAAGCCTTTCTGTAAGACTGTTTCTGTGGAATTTGCAAAGTGATATTTGGAAGCCCATAGAGGGCTACGGTGAAAAAGTAAATATCTTCCGTTAAAAACTGGAAAGAAGCTTTCTTTGAAACTACTTTGTGTTTTGCTAATTCATCTCACAGAGTTACAGCTTTCCCCTCAAGAAGCCTTTCGCTAAGACTCTTCTTGTGGAATAGGCAAAGTGATATTTGTAAGCCCATCGAGGGCTTTGGTGAAAAAGGAAATATCTTCCGTTAAAAACTGGAAAGAGGCTTTCTTTGAAACTACTTTGTGTTCTGTTAATTCATCTCACAGAGTTACAGATTTCCCCTCAAGAAGCCTTTCGCTAAGTCTGTTCTTGTGGAATTGGCAAAATGATATTTGGAAGCCCTTTGAGGGCTATGGTGAAAAAGGAAATATCTTCCGTTAAAAACTGGAAAGAAACTTTCGGAGAAACTGCTTTGTGTTCTCTTAATTCATCTCACAGATTTACAGCTTTCCCCTCAAGAAGCCTTTTGCTAAGATTGTTCTTGTGGAATTTGCAAAGTGATATTTGGAAGACATAGAGGGCTACGGTGAAAAAGGAAATATCCTAAGTTAAAAACTGAAAAGAAGCAGTCCGAGAAACTGCATTGTGTTCTGCTAATTCATCTCACAGAGTTACAGCTTTCCCCTCAAGAAGCTTTTCGCTAAGGCTGTTCTTGTGGAATTGGCAAAGTGATATTCGGAAGCCCATAGAGGGCTACGGTGAAAAAGGAAATATCTTCCGTAAAAAACGGGAAAGAAGCTTTCTGGGAAACTGCTTTGTTTTCTGTTAATTCATCTAACAGAGTTACAGCCTTCCCTTCAAGAATCCGTTCGCTAAGGCTGTTCTTGTGGAATTTGGTAACTGATATTTGGAAGCCCTTAGAGGGCTATCATGTAAAAAATAAATATCTTTAGTTAAAAACTGGAAAGAATCTTTCTGAGCAACTGCTTTGTGTTCTGTTAATTCATCTCACAGAGTGACTGCTTTCCCCTCAAGAAGCCTTTCGCTAAGACTGTTGTTGTGGTATTTGCAAAGTGATATTTGGAAGTCCCTGGAGGGCTATGGTGAAAAAGGAAATATCTTCCGTTAAAAACAGGAAAGAACCTTTCTGAGAAACTGCTTTGTGTACATTGAATTCTTCTCACAGAGTTACAGCTTTCCCCTGAAGAAGCCTTTTGCTAAGACTGTTCTTGGGGAGTTTGCAAAGTGATATTTGGAAACCCTTAGAGGGCTATTGTGAAAAAGGAAATATCTTCCGTTAAAAACTGGAAAGAAGTTTCTGAGAAACTGCTTTGTGTTCTGTTAAGTCATCTCACAGAGTTACAGCTTTCCCCTCAAGAAGCCTTTCTGTAAGACTGTTTCTGTGGAATTTGCAAAGTGATATTTGGAAGCCCATAGAGGGCTACGGTGAAAAAGTAAATATCTTCCGTTAAAAACTGGAAAGAAGCTTTCTTTGAAACTACTTTGTGTTTTGCTAATTCATCTCACAGAGTTACAGCTTTCCCCTCAAGAAGCCTTTCGCTAAGACTCTTCTTGTGGAATAGGCAAAGTGATATTTGTAAGCCCATCGAGGGCTTTGGTGAAAAAGGAAATATCTTCCGTTAAAAACTGGAAAGAGGCTTTCTTTGAAACTACTTTGTGTTCTGTTAATTCATCTCACAGAGTTACAGATTTCCCCTCAAGAAGCCTTTCGCTAAGTCTGTTCTTGTGGAATTGGCAAAATGATATTTGGAAGCCCTTTGAGGGCTATGGTGAAAAAGGAAATATCTTCCGTTAAAAACTGGAAAGAAACTTTCGGAGAAACTGCTTTGTGTTCTCTTAATTCATCTCACAGATTTACAGCTTTCCCCTCAAGAAGCCTTTTGCTAAGATTGTTCTTGTGGAATTTGCAAAGTGATATTTGGAAGACATAGAGGGCTACGGTGAAAAAGGAAATATCCTAAGTTAAAAACTGAAAAGAAGCAGTCCGAGAAACTGCATTGTGTTCTGCTAATTCATCTCACAGAGTTACAGCTTTCCCCTCAAGAAGCTTTTCGCTAAGGCTGTTCTTGTGGAATTGGCAAAGTGATATTCGGAAGCCCATAGAGGGCTACGGTGAAAAAGGAAATATCTTCCGTAAAAAACGGGAAAGAAGCTTTCTGGGAAACTGCTTTGTTTTCTGTTAATTCATCTAACAGAGTTACAGCCTTCCCTTCAAGAATCCGTTCGCTAAGGCTGTTCTTGTGGAATTTGGTAACTGATATTTGGAAGCCCTTAGAGGGCTATCATGTAAAAAATAAATATCTTTAGTTAAAAACTGGAAAGAATCTTTCTGAGCAACTGCTTTGTGTTCTGTTAATTCATCTCACAGAGTGACTGCTTTCCCCTCAAGAAGCCTTTCGCTAAGACTGTTGTTGTGGTATTTGCAAAGTGATATTTGGAAGTCCCTGGAGGGCTATGGTGAAAAAGGAAATATCTTCCGTTAAAAACAGGAAAGAACCTTTCTGAGAAACTGCTTTGTGTACATTGAATTCTTCTCACAGAGTTACAGCTTTCCCCTGAAGAAGCCTTTTGCTAAGACTGTTCTTGGGGAGTTTGCAAAGTGATATTTGGAAACCCTTAGAGGGCTATTGTGAAAAAGGAAATATCTTCCGTTAAAAACTGGAAAGAAGTTTCTGAGAAACTGCTTTGTGTTCTGTTAAGTCATCTCACAGAGTTACAGCTTTCCCCTCAAGAAGCCTTTCTGTAAGACTGTTTCTGTGGAATTTGCAAAGTGATATTTGGAAGCCCATAGAGGGCTACGGTGAAAAAGTAAATATCTTCCGTTAAAAACTGGAAAGAAGCTTTCTTTGAAACTACTTTGTGTTTTGCTAATTCATCTCACAGAGTTACAGCTTTCCCCTCAAGAAGCCTTTCGCTAAGACTCTTCTTGTGGAATAGGCAAAGTGATATTTGTAAGCCCATCGAGGGCTTTGGTGAAAAAGGAAATATCTTCCGTTAAAAACTGGAAAGAGGCTTTCTTTGAAACTACTTTGTGTTCTGTTAATTCATCTCACAGAGTTACAGATTTCCCCTCAAGAAGCCTTTCGCTAAGTCTGTTCTTGTGGAATTGGCAAAATGATATTTGGAAGCCCTTTGAGGGCTATGGTGAAAAAGGAAATATCTTCCGTTAAAAACTGGAAAGAAACTTTCGGAGAAACTGCTTTGTGTTCTCTTAATTCATCTCACAGATTTACAGCTTTCCCCTCAAGAAGCCTTTTGCTAAGATTGTTCTTGTGGAATTTGCAAAGTGATATTTGGAAGACATAGAGGGCTACGGTGAAAAAGGAAATATCCTAAGTTAAAAACTGAAAAGAAGCAGTCCGAGAAACTGCATTGTGTTCTGCTAATTCATCTCACAGAGTTACAGCTTTCCCCTCAAGAAGCTTTTCGCTAAGGCTGTTCTTGTGGAATTGGCAAAGTGATATTCGGAAGCCCATAGAGGGCTATGGTGAAAAAGGAAATATCTTCCGTAAAAAACGGGAAAGAAGCTTTCTGGGAAACTGCTTTGTTTTCTGTTAATTCATCTAACAGAGTTACAGCCTTCCCTTCAAGAATCCGTTCGCTAAGGCTGTTCTTGTGGAATTTACAAAGTGATATTTGGAAGCCCTTAGAGGGCTATGGTGAGAAAGGAAATATCTTCCGTTAAAATCAGGAAAGAAACTTTCTTCGAAACTGCTGTGTGTTCTGTTAATTCATCTCTCAGAGTTACTGCTTTCCCCTCAAGAAGCGTTTCGCTGAGCCTGTTCTTGTGGAATTTGCAAACTGATATTTTGAACCCCATAGAGGGCTACGGTGAGAAAGGAAATATCCTAAGTTAAAAACTGAAAAGAAGCATTCTGATCTACTGCTTTGTGTTCTGTTAATTCATCTCACAGAGTTACAGCTTTCCCTTCAAGAACCATTTCGCTAAGGCTGTTCTTGTGGAAATTGCAAAGTGATATTTGGAAGCCCATAGAGGGCTATGGTAAAAAAGGAAATATCTTTCGTTAAAAACCGGAAAGAAGCTTTGTGAGAAACTGCTTTGTTTTCTGTTAATTCATCTAACAGAGTTACAGCTTTCCCTTCAAGAAGCCTTTCGCTAAGGCTGTTCTTGTGGAATTTACAAAGTGATATTTGGAAGCCCTTAGAGGGCTGTGGTGGACAAGGAAATATCTTCCATTAAAAACGTGAAAGAAGCTTTCTGAGAAACTGCTTTGTTTTCTGTTAATTCATCTAACACAGTTACAGCTTTCCCTTCAAGAAGCCTTTCGCTAAGGCTGTTCTTGTGGAATTTACAAAGTGATATTTGGAATCCCATTGAGGGCTATGTTGGTAAAGGAAGTATCTTCAGTTAAAAACTGGAAAGAAGCTGCCTGAGAAACTGCTTTGTGCTGTGTTAATTCATCTCACAGAGTTACAGCTTTCCCCTGAAGAAGCCTCTTGCTAAGCCTGTTCTTTTGGAATTGGCAAGGTGATATTTGGAAGCCCTTTGGGGCCTATGGTGAAAAAGGAATATCTTCAGTTAAAAACTGGAAAGAAACTTTCTTTGAAACTACTTTTTGTTCTGTTAATTCATCTCACAGAGTTACAGATTTCCACTTAAGAAGCCTTTTGCTAAGACTGTTCTTGTGGAATTTGCAGAGTGATATTTGGAAGCCCATAGAGGGCTACAGTGAAAAATGAAATATCCTAAGTTAAAAACTGAAAAGAAGCATTCTGAGAAACTGCTTTGTGTTCTGTTAAATTATTTCACAGAGTTACAGCTTTCCTTTCAAGAAGCCTTTCACTAAGGGTGTTCTTGTGGAATTGGCAAAGTGATATTTGGAAGCCCATAGAGGGCTATGGTGAAAAAGTAATATCTTCAGTTAAAAACTGGAGAGAAGCTGTCTGAGAAACGGCTTTGTGTTCTGTTAATTCATCTCACAGAGTTACAGCTTTCCCCTCAAGAAGACTTTCGCTAAGGCTCTTGTTGTGGAATTTGCAAAGTGATATTTGAAAACCCATAGAGGTCTATGGTGAAAAAGGAAATATCTTCAGTTAAAAACTGGAAATAAGCTGTCTGAGAAACTGCTTTGTGTTCTATTAATTCATCTCATAGAGTTACAGCTTTGCCCTCAAGAAGCCTTTCGCTAAGACTGTTCTTGTGGGATTTGTAAAGTGATACTTGTAAGCCCTTAGAGGGCTATGGTGAAAAAGGAAATATCTTCCGTTAAAAACGGGAAAAAAGCTTTCTGAGAAACTGCTTGGTGTTCTGTGAATTCATCTCACAGAGTTACAGCTTTCCCCTCAAGAAGCCTTTCGCTAAGACTGTTCCTGTGGAATTGGCAAAGTGATATTTGGAAGCCCATAGAGGGATATGGTGAAAAAGGAGTATCTTCCGTTATAAACTGGAAAGAAGCTTTCTTTGACACTACTTTGTGTTCTGTTAATTCATCTCAATGAGTTACACGTTTCCCCTAAAGAAGCGTTTCGCTAAGACTGCTCTTGGGGAATTTGCAAAGTGATATTTGGAAGCCCATAGAGGGCTATGGTGAAAAAGAAAATATCTTCCGTTAAAAACTGGAAAGAAGCTTTCTGAGAAACTGCTTTGTCTTCTCTTAATTCATTTCACAGATTTACAGCTTTCCCCTCAAGAAACCTTTCGCTAAGACTGTTCTTGTGGAATTTACACAGTGATATTTGGAAGCCCAGAAAGGGCTACGATGAAAAAGGAAATATCCTAAGTTAAAAACTGAAAAGAAGCATTCTGAGAACCTGCTTTGTGCTCTGTTAATTCTTGTCACAGAGTTACAGCTTTGCCTTCAAGAAGCCTTTCGCTAAGTCTCTTCTTGTGGAATTGACAAAGTGATATTTGGAAGCCCATAGAGGGCTATGGTGAAAATGGAATTATCCTCAGTTAAAAACTGGAAAGAAATTTTCTGAGAAACTGCTTTGTGTTCTGTTAATTCATCTCACAGAGTTACAGCATTACCCTCAACTAGCCATTCACTAAGACTCATCTTGTGGAATTTGCAAAGTGATATTTTGAAACCCATAGAGGGATACGGTGAAAAAGGCAATATCTTCCGTTAAAAACTGGCAAGAAGCTTTCTGAGGAACTGCTTTGGGTTCTGTTAGTTCATCTCACAGAGTAACAGATTTCCCCTCAAGAAGCCTTTCACCATCACTGTCCTTGTGGAATTTGCAAAGTGATATTTGGTAGCCTATAGAGGGCTATGGTGAAAAAGGATATATCTTCCGTTAAAAACTGGAAAGAAGCTTTCGGAGAAACTGCTTTGTGTTCTGTTAATTGATCTCACAGAGTTCCAGCTTTCCCCTCAAGAAGCCTTTTGCTAAGAATGTATATGTGGAATTTGCAAAGAGATATTTGGAAGCCCATGGAGTTCTACGGTGAAAAAGGAAATATCTGTCGTAAAAAACTGGAAAGAAGCTTTCTGAGAAACTGCTTTGTGTTCTGTTATTTCATCTCACAGAGTTACTGCTTTCCCCTCAAGAGGCCTATCTCTAAGGCTTTTGTTGTGCAATTTGCAAAGTGATATTTGGAAGACCATAGAGGGCTATGGTGAAAAAGGAATTATCTTCCGTTAAACACTGGAAGGAAGCTTTCTGAGAAACTGCTTTGTGTTCTGTTAATTTAACTCACAGAGTTACAGCTTTCCCCTCAAGAAGCGTTTTGGTAAGACTGTATTTGTGGAATTTGCAGAGAGATATATGGAAGCCCCTAGAGGGCTGTGGTGAAAAAGGAAATACCTTTCATAAAAAACTGGAAAGAAGCTTTCTTAGAAACTGCTTTGTGTTCTCTTAATTCATCTCACGGAGTTACAGCTTTCCCTTCAAGAAGCCTTTCACTAAGGCTGTTCTTGTGGAATATGCAAAGTGATATTCGGAAGCCCTTAGAATACTATGGTGAAAAAGGTATTATCTCCAGTTAAAAACTGGTAAGATCCTTTCTGAGAAACTGCTTTGTGTTCTGTTAATTCATCTCACAGAATTACAGCTTTACCATCAAGAAGCCTTTCGCTAAGACTGTTCTTGTGGAATTTGCAAAGTGGTATTCGGAAGCCCATAGAGGGCTATGGTGAAAAAGGAAATATCTTCCGTTAATAACGGGAAAGAAGCTTTCTGAGTTACAGCTGTCCCTTCAAGAAGCCTTTCGCTAAGGCTCTTCTTGTGGAATTTGCAAAGTGATATTTGGAAGCCCATAGAGGTCTATTTTGAAAAAGGAAATATCTTAAGTTAAAAACTGGAAAGAAGCTGTCTGAGAAACTACTTTGTGTTCTGTTAATGCATCTCACAGGGTTACAGCTTTCCCCTTAAGAAGCCTTTCACTACGACTGTTTTTGTAGAATTTGCAAAGTGATATTTGTAAGCCCATAGAGGGCTATGGTGAAAAAGGAAATATCTTCGGTTAAAAAGGGGAAAGAAGCTTTCTGAGAAACTGCTTTGTGTTCTGTTAATTAATCTCACAGAGTTACAGATTTCCCCTCAAGAATCCTTTCGCTAAGACTGTTCTTGTGGAATTTCCAAAGCGATATTTGGAAGCCCATAGAAGGCTATGGTGAAAAAGGAAATAGCCTCCGTTAAAATCTGGAAAGAAATTTTCTGAGAAACTGCTTTGTGTTCTCTGAATTCATCTCACAGAGTTACAGCTTTCCTTAATGAAGCCTTTCGCTACGGTTGTTCTTGCGGAACTTGCAAAGTGATATTTGGAAGCCCAAAGGGGGCTATGATGAAAAAGGAAATATCTTCAGTTAAAAACTTTAAAGAAGCTGTCTGGGAAACGGCCTTGGGTTGTTTTCATTCATATCACAGAGTTACACCTTTCCCCTCAAGAATAGTTTCGCTAAGACTGTTCTTGTGGAATTGGAAAAGTGATATTTGGAAGCCCATAGAGGGCTACGGTGAAAAAGGAATATTTTCAGTTAAAAACTGGCAAGAAGCTGTATGAGAAACTGCTTTGTGTTCTGTTAAATCACCTCACAGAGTTACAGCTTTCCCCTCAAGAAGCCTTTAGCTAAAACTGTTCTTGTGTAATTTGCAAAGTGATATTTGGAAGCCCATAGAGGGCTATGGCGAAAAAGGAAATATCTTCCGTTAAAAACGGGAAAGAAGTTTTCTGAGAAACTACTTTGTGTTCTGTTAATTTATCTCGAAGAGTTACAGATTTCCCCTCAAGAAGCCTTTCGCTAAGACTGTTCTTGTGAAATTTGCAAAGTGATATTTGGAAGCCCATAGAGGGCTATGGTGAAAATGATAATATCCTAAGATAAAAAACGAAAAGAAGCTTTCTGAGAAACTACTTTGTGTTCTGTTAGTTCATCTCACAGAGTTACAGCATTCCCCTCAAGAAGCCCTGCAGTAAGACTTTTCTTGTGGAATTTGCAAAGCGATATTTGGATGCCCATAGAGGGCTATGGTGAAAAAGGAAAAATATTCTGTTAAAAACTGGAAAGAAGATTTCTGAGAAACTGTTTTGTGTTCTGTTGATTCATCTCACAGAGTTACAGCTGTCCCCTCCAGAAACCTTTCGCTAAGACTGTTCTTGTGGAATTTGCGAAATGGTATTTGGAAGCCCATAGAGAGCTACGGTGAAAAAGGAAATATCTTCAGATAAAAACTGAAAAGAAGCTTTCTGAGAAACTGCTTTGTGTTCTGTAAATTCAACTCACAGATTTACAGCTTTCCCCTCAAGAAGCCTTTCGTTAAGGCTGTTGTTGTGGAAATTGCAAAATGATATTTGGGAGCCCATAGATGGCAATGGTGAAAAAGGAAATATCTTCAGTTAAAAACTGAAAAGTAGCATTCTGAGAAACTGTTTTGAGTTCTGTTAATTCAATTCACAGTGTTACAGCCTTCCAATCAGGAAGCCGTTCACCAAGATTGTTCTTCTGGAATTTGCAAAGTGATATTTGGAAGCCCATAGAGGGCTATGGTGCAAAAGGAAATTTCTTCCGTTAAAAACTGGAAAGAAGCTTTCTGAGAAACTGCTTTGTGTTCTGTGAATTCATTTCAGAGAGTTACATCTTTTCCCTCAAGAAGCCTTTCGCTAAGACTGTTCTTGTGGAATTTCCACAGTGATATTTGGAAGATGATAGAGGGCTACGGTGAAAAAGGAAATATCTTCCGATAAAAGCTGGAAAGAAAATTTCTGAGAAACTGCTTTGTGTTCTGTTAATTCTTCTCACAGAGTTACATCCTTGCTGTGCAGAAGCCTTTCTCTAAGACTGTTCTTGTCGAATTTTCACAGTGATATTTGGATCCCCATACAGGGCTATGGTGAAAAAGGAAATAGCCTAAGTAAAAAACTGAAAAGAAGTCTGCTGAGGAACAGCTTTGTGTTTTGTTAATTCATCTCACTGAGTTACAGCTTTCCACTCCAGAAACCTTTCGCTAAGTCTGTTCTTGTGAAATTTGCAAAGTGATATTTGGAAGCCCATAGAGAGCAATGGTGAAAAAGGAAATATCTTCCGTTAAAAACTGGAAAGAAGCATTCTGAGAAACTGCCGCGTGTTCTGTTAATTCATCTAAAACAATTACAGATTTCCAATCCAGAAACCCTTCGCTGAGACAGTTCTTGCGGAATAATCAAAGTGATATTTGGAAGCCCTTAGATGGCTATGGTGAAAAAGAAAATATCTTCAGTTAAAAACTGGAAAGAAGTTTTCTGAGAGACAGCTTTGTGTTCCATTAATGAATCTCACAGAGTTACAGCTTTCTCCTCAAGAAGCCTTTCGTTAAGATTGTTCTTGTGGAATTTGCAAGGTGATATTTGGAAGCCCATAAAGGGCCATGGTGAAAAAGGAAATATCTTCAGTTAAAATCTGGAAAGAAGATTTCTGAGAAACTAGTTTGTGTTCTGTTAATTCATCTCAGAGACTTACAGCTTTCACCTCAAGAAGCCTTTCGCTAACACTGTTCTTGTGGAATTTGCAAAGTGATATTTGGAAGCCCATAGAGGGCTATGGTGAAAAGGAAATCTCCTAAGATAAAAATTGAAAAGAAGCTTTCTGAGAAACTGCTTTGTGTTCTGTTAATTCATCTCACAGATTACAGCGTTCCCCTCAAGAAACCTAACGCTAAGGGTCTTTCTGTGTAATTTGCAAAGTGATATTTGGAAGCACATAGAGGGCTATGGTGAAAAAGGAACTATGTTCCGTTAAAAACTGCAAAGAAGATTTCTGACACACTGATTTGTATTCTGTTAATTCATCTCACACAGATATAGCTTTCCCCTCCAAAAGCCTTTCGTTAAGACTGTTCTTGTGGAATTTGCAAATTGATATTTGGAAGCCCATACAGGGCTATGGTGAAAAAGGAAACATCCTAAGATAAAAACTGAAAAAAAGCTTTCTGAGAAACTGCTTTGTGTTGTGTTAATTCATCTCACAGAGTTACAGCTTTCCCCTCAAGAAGTCGTTCACTAAGACTGTTCTTGTGAAATTTGCAAAGTGATATTTGGAAGCCCTTTGAGGCGTCTGGTGAAAAAGGAAAAATACTAAGAAAAAAACTGAAAAGAAGCTTTCTGAGAAACTGATTTGTGTTCTGTTAATTCCTCTCACAGATTACAGCTTTCACCTCAAGAAGCGTTTCGTTAAGACTGTTCTTGTGGAAATTGCAAAGTGATATTTGGAAGCCCATAGGGGGCTATGGTGAAAAAGGAAATATCTTCCGTTAAAAACTGGAAAAATGATTTCTTTCTTTATTTATTTTTTATTTTTTTATTTTATTTATTTATTTTTTTTTTTGAGATGGAGTCTTGCTCTGTAGCCCGGACTGGAGTGCAGTGCCCGGATCTCAGCTCACTGCAAGTTCCGCCTCCCGGGTTCACGCCATTCTCCTGCCTCAGCCTCCGGAGTAGCTGGGACTACAGGCGCACGCCACCTCGCCCGGCTAGTTTTTTGTATTTTTAGTAGAGACGGGGTTTCACCGTGTTAGCCAGGATGGTCTCAATCTCCTGACCTCGTGATCCACCCGTCTCGGCCTCCCTAAGTGCTGGGATTACAGGCTTGAGCCACCGCGCCCGGCCGAAAAAGAAACTGCTTTGTGTTCTGTTATTTCAGCTAACAGAGTTACAGCTTTCCCCTCAAAAAGTCTTTCCCTAAGACTGTTCTTGTGGTATTTGGAAAGTGATATTTAGAAGGACATAGAGGGCTAAATGAAAAAGGAAATATCTTCGTTAGAAACTGAAAAGAAGCTTTTTGAAAAACTGCTTTGTATTCTGTTAATTCATCTCACAGAGTTACAGCTTTCCCCTTAAGAAGCCTTTTGCTAAGACTGTTCTTGTGGAATTTAGAAAGTGATATTTAGAAGCCCCTAGAGGACTTTGGTGAAAAAGGAAATATCTTCCGTTAAAAAGTGGAAAGAAGCTTTCTGAGAAACTGCTTTGTGCTCTGTTAATTCATCTCACAGAGTTACAGCTTTTCCCTCAGGAAGCCTTTCGCTAAGACTGTTCTTGTGGAATTTGCAAAGTGATCTTTGGAAGCCCATTGAGGGCTATGGTGAAAAAGGAAATATTTTCAGATAAAAAGTGGAAAGAAGGTTTCTGGAAACTGCTTTTGTTCTGTTAACTCATCTCACAGAGTTACAGATTTCCCCTAAAGAAGCCTTTCGCTAAGATTGTTCTTGTGGAATTTGCAAAGTGATATTTGGAAGCCCATAGATGGCTATGGTGAAAAAGGTAATATCTTAAGTTAAAAACTGGAAAGAAGCTTTCTGATCAACTGCTTTGTGCTCTGTTAATTCATCTCACAGAGTCACAGCTTTCCCCTCAAGAAGCCTTTCGCTAAGACTGTTCTTGTGGAATTTGCAAAGGGATATTTGGAAGAGCAAAGAGGGCTATGGTGAAAAAGGAACTATCTTCAGTTAAAAACTGGAAAGAAGCTTTCTGAGAAACTGCTTTGTGTTCTGTTAATTCATCTCACAGAGTTACAGCTTTCCTCTCAAGAAGACTTTCGCTTAGAGTGTTCTTGTGGAATTTGCAAGGTGATATTTGGTAGCCCATAGAGGGCTTTGGTGAAAAAGGAAATATATTCAGTTAAAAACTGGAAAGAAGTTTTCTGAGAAACTGCTTTGTGTTCTGTTAATTCATCTCACAGAATTACAGCTTTCTCCACAAAATCCTTTCGCTAATACTGTTGATGTGGAATTCTGAACGTGATATTTAGAAGCCCATAGAGGGCTATGGTGAAAAAGGAAATATCTTCAGTTAAAACTGGAAAAAGCTTTCTGTGAAACTGATTTGTGTTCTGTTAATTCATCTCACAGAGTTACAGCTCGCCCCTCAAGAAGCCTTTCGCTATGACTGTTCTTGTGAAATTTGCAAAGTCTTATTTGGAGGCACATAGAGGGCTTGGTGAAAAAGGAAATATGCTAAGACAAAAACTGGAAAGAATCTTTCTGAGAAACTGTTTTGTGTTCTGTTTATTCTTCTCACAGAGTTACAGCTTTCCCCGCAAGAAGCCTTGCACTGAGACTGTTCTTGTGGAATTTGCAAAGTGATATTTGGAAGCCCTAAGAGGGCTTGGTGAAAAAGAAAATATCTTCCGTAAAAAACTGGAAAGAAGCTTTCTGAGAAACTGCTTTCTGTTATGTTAATTCATCTCACAGAGTTAGAGCTTTCCCCTCAAGAAGCCTTTCGCTAAGACTGTTCTTGTGGAATTTGCAAAGTGATATTCGGAAGCCCATTGAGGGCTATGGTGAAAAACGAAATATCTTCCGTTAAAAACTGGAAGGAATCTTTCTGAGAAACTTCTTTGTGTTCTGTGAATTCATGTCACAGAGTTACAGCAATGCCCTCAAGAAGCCTTTCACTAAGCCTGTTCTTGTGGAATTTGCAAAGTGATATTTGGAATCCCATAGACGTTAATGAGAAAAAGGAAATATCCTAAGATAAAAACTGAAAAGTAGCTTTCTGAGAAACAGCTTTGTGTTTTGTTAATTCCTCTCACAGAGTTACAGCTTTCCCCTCAAGAATCCTTTCGCTAAGCCTGTTCTTGTGGAATTTGCAATGTGATATTTTGAAGCCCATAGAGGGCTATGGTGAAAAAGGAAATATCCTAAGATAAAAACTGAAAAGAAGCTTTCTGAGAAAATGCTTTGTGTTCTGTTAATACATCTCACAGAGTTACTGTTTTCCCCTCAAGAAGCCTTTTGCTAAGACTGTTCTTGTGGATTTTAGAAAGTGATATTTAGAAGTCCATAGAGGACTCTGGTGAAAAAGGAAATACCTTCCGTTAAAAACTGGAAAGAAGCTTTCTGAGAAACTGCTTCGTGTTCTGTTAATTCATCTCACAGTGTTACAGCTTTCCCCTCAAGAAGCCTTTCTTTACGTCAGTTCTTGTGGAATTTGCAAAGTTATATTTGGAAGCCCATAGCGGTCTATGGAGAAAAAGGAAACATCTTCCGTTAAAAATTTGAAAGAAGCTTTCTGAGAAACTGCTTTTTGTTCTCTTAATTCATCTCACAGAGTTACAAATTTCTCCCCAAGAAGCCTTTCGCTAAGACTCTTTTGTGGAATTTGCAAAGTGATATTTGGAAGCCCATTGAGGGTTACGTTGAAAAGGGAAATATCTTCAGTTAAAAACTGAAACGATGCATTTTGAGAAACTGCTTTGCGTTTTGTTAATTCATCTTACAGAGTTACAGCTTACCCTTCAAGAAGCCTTTCACTACGAATATTTTTGTGGAATTTACACAGTGATATTTCGAAGCCCATAGATGACTATCGTGAAAAAGGAAATATCTTCATTTAAAAATTGGAAAGAAGCTTTCTGTGAAACTGGTTTTTGTTCTGTTAATTCATCTCACAGAGTTAAATCTTTCTCCTCAGGATGCCTTTCGCTAAGACTGTTCTTGTGGAATTTGCAAAGTGATATTTGGAAGCCCATAGTGGACTACGGTGAAAAAGAAAGTATCCTAAGATAAAAACCTAAAACAAGCTTTCTGAGAAACTGCTTTGTTTTCTGTTAATTCATCTCACAGAGTTACAGCTTTCCCCTCAAGAAATATTTGACTAATACTGCTTTTGTGGAATTTGCAAAGTGATATTTCGAAGCCCAGAGAGGGTTACGGTGAAAAAGGAAATATCTTCAGTTAAAAACTGGAACGATGCATTTTGAGAAACTGCTTTGTGTTCTGTTAATTCATCTCACAGAGTTACAGCTTTCGCCTCAAGAACTCTTTGACTAAGACTGCTCTTGGGTAATTTGAAAAGTGATATTTCGAAGCCCATAGCGGGCTATAGTTAAAAAGGAAATATCCTAAGATGAAAACTGAAAGGAAGCATTCTGAGAAACGGCTTTGTGATTTGTTAATTCATCTCACAGGGTTAAAGCTTTCCCTTCAAGAAGCCTTTCGCAAAGGGTCTTCTTGTGGAATAGGCAAAGTGAGATTTGGAATCCCATAGAGGGCTATGGTGAAAAAGGAAATATCTTCAGTTAAAAACTGGAGAAAAGCTTTCTGATAAACTGCTTTGTGTTCTCTTATTTCATCTCACAGAGTTACAGCTTTCTCCTCAAGAAGCCTTTCGCTGAGACTGTTCTTGTGGAATTTGGAAACTGATATTTGGAAGCCCGTAGAGGACTATGGTGAAAAAGGAAATATCTTCCGTTAAAAACTGGAAAGAAGCTTCCTGAGAAACTGCTTTGTGTTCTGTTAATTCATCTCACCGAGTTACAGCTTTCCCTTCAAGAAGCCTTTCGCCAAGCTTGTTCTTGTGCATTTGGAAAGTAATATTTGGAAGCCCAGAGAAGGCTATGGTGAAAAAGGAAATATCTTTAGTTACAAATTTGAAAAAATTTTTCTGAGAAACTACTTTGTGCTCTGTTAATTCATCTCACAGTGTTACAATTTTCCTTCAAGAAGCCTTTCGCTAAGACTGTTCTTGTGGAATTTGCAAAGTGATATTTGGAAGCACAGAGAGGTCTAGGGTAAAAAAGGAAATATCTTCAGTTAAAAACTGGAAAGAAGCTGTCTGAGAAACTGCTTTGTGTTCTGTTCATTCTTCTCACAGAGTTACAGGTTTCCCCTGAAGAAACCTTTTGCTAAGACTGTTGTTGTGGAATTTGCAAAGTGATATTTGGAAGCCCGTAGAGTGCTATGGTGAAAAAGGAAATATCTTCCGTTAAAAACTGGAAAGAAGCTTTCCAAGAAACTGCTTTGTGTTCTGCTAATTCATCTCAAACAATTACAGCTTTCCCTTCAAGAAGCCTTTGGATAAGGCTGTTCTTGTGGAATTTGGTAAGTGATATTTGGAAGTCCACATGGGGCTAGGGTGAGAAAGGAAATATCTTCAGATAAAAACTGGAAAGAAGCTGTCTGAGAATCTGCTTTGTGTTCTGTTAATTCATCTCACAGAGTTACAGCTTTCCCTTCTAGAATCCTTTTGCTAAGAGAGGTCTTGTGGAATTTGCAAAGTGATATTTGGAAGCCCATAGTGGGCTACGGTGAAAAAGGAAATATCCTAAGTTAAAAACTGAAAAGAAACATTCTGAGAAACTGCTTTGTGTTCTGTTAATTCATCTCACCGAGTTACTCCTTTCCCTTTAAGATGCCTTTATCTAAGGCTGTTCTTGTGGAATTTGCAAAGTGATATTTGGAAGCCCATAGAGGGCAATGGTGAAAAAGAAAATATCTTCCGGAAAAACTGGAAAGAAGCTTTCTGAGAAACTGCTTTGTTTTCTGTTAATTCATCTCACCGAGTTACAGGTTTCCCTTCAAGAAGCCTTTCGCTAAGGCTGTTCTTGTGGAATTTGGTAACTGATATTTGGAAGCCCTTAGAGGGCTATCATGTAAAAAATAAATATCTTTAGTTAAAAACTGGAAAGAATCTTTCTGAGCAACTGCTTTGTGTTCTGTTAATTCATCTCACAGAGTGACTGCTTTCCCCTCAAGAAGCCTTTCGCTAAGACTGTTGTTGTGGTATTTGCAAAGTGATATTTGGAAGTCCCTGGAGGGCTATGGTGAAAAAGGAAATATCTTCCGTTAAAAACAGGAAAGAACCTTTCTGAGAAACTGCTTTGTGTACATTGAATTCTTCTCACAGAGTTACAGCTTTCCCCTGAAGAAGCCTTTTGCTAAGACTGTTCTTGGGGAGTTTGCAAAGTGATATTTGGAAACCCTTAGAGGGCTATTGTGAAAAAGGAAATATCTTCCGTTAAAAACTGGAAAGAAGTTTCTGAGAAACTGCTTTGTGTTCTGTTAAGTCATCTCACAGAGTTACAGCTTTCCCCTCAATAAGCCTTTCTGTAAGACTGTTTCTGTGGAATTTGCAAAGTGATATTTGGAAGCCCATAGAGGGCTACGGTGAAAAAGTAAATATCTTCCGTTAAAAACTGGAAAGAAGCTTTCTTTGAAACTACTTTGTGTTTTGCTAATTCATCTCACAGAGTTACAGCTTTCCCCTCAAGAAGCCTTTCGCTAAGACTCTTCTTGTGGAATAGGCAAAGTGATATTTGTAAGCCCATCGAGGGCTTTGGTGAAAAAGGAAATATCTTCCGTTAAAAACTGGAAAGAGGCTTTCTTTGAAACTACTTTGTGTTCTGTTAATTCATCTCACAGAGTTACAGATTTCCCCTCAAGAAGCCTTTCGCTAAGTCTGTTCTTGTGGAATTGGCAAAATGATATTTGGAAGCCCTTTGAGGGCTATGGTGAAAAAGGAAATATCTTCCGTTAAAAACTGGAAAGAAACTTTCGGAGAAACTGCTTTGTGTTCTCTTAATTCATCTCACAGATTTACAGCTTTCCCCTCAAGAAGCCTTTTGCTAAGATTGTTCTTGTGGAATTTGCAAAGTGATATTTGGAAGACATAGAGGGCTACGGTGAAAAAGGAAATATCCTAAGTTAAAAACTGAAAAGAAGCAGTCCGAGAAACTGCATTGTGTTCTGCTAATTCATCTCACAGAGTTACAGCTTTCCCCTCAAGAAGCTTTTCGCTAAGGCTGTTCTTGTGGAATTGGCAAAGTGATATTCGGAAGCCCATAGAGGGCTACGGTGAAAAAGGAAATATCTTCCGTAAAAAACGGGAAAGAAGCTTTCTGGGAAACTGCTTTGTTTTCTGTTAATTCATCTAACAGAGTTACAGCCTTCCCTTCAAGAATCCGTTCGCTAAGGCTGTTCTTGTGGAATTTGGTAACTGATATTTGGAAGCCCTTAGAGGGCTATCATGTAAAAAATAAATATCTTTAGTTAAAAACTGGAAAGAATCTTTCTGAGCAACTGCTTTGTGTTCTGTTAATTCATCTCACAGAGTGACTGCTTTCCCCTCAAGAAGCCTTTCGCTAAGACTGTTGTTGTGGTATTTGCAAAGTGATATTTGGAAGTCCCTGGAGGGCTATGGTGAAAAAGGAAATATCTTCCGTTAAAAACAGGAAAGAACCTTTCTGAGAAACTGCTTTGTGTACATTGAATTCTTCTCACAGAGTTACAGCTTTCCCCTGAAGAAGCCTTTTGCTAAGACTGTTCTTGGGGAGTTTGCAAAGTGATATTTGGAAACCCTTAGAGGGCTATTGTGAAAAAGGAAATATCTTCCGTTAAAAACTGGAAAGAAGTTTCTGAGAAACTGCTTTGTGTTCTGTTAAGTCATCTCACAGAGTTACAGCTTTCCCCTCAAGAAGCCTTTCTGTAAGACTGTTTCTGTGGAATTTGCAAAGTGATATTTGGAAGCCCATAGAGGGCTACGGTGAAAAAGTAAATATCTTCCGTTAAAAACTGGAAAGAAGCTTTCTTTGAAACTACTTTGTGTTTTGCTAATTCATCTCACAGAGTTACAGCTTTCCCCTCAAGAAGCCTTTCGCTAAGACTCTTCTTGTGGAATAGGCAAAGTGATATTTGTAAGCCCATCGAGGGCTTTGGTGAAAAAGTAAATATCTTCCGTTAAAAACTGGAAAGAAGCTTTCTTTGAAACTACTTTGTGTTTTGCTAATTCATCTCACAGAGTTACAGCTTTCCCCTCAAGAAGCCTTTCGCTAAGACTCTTCTTGTGGAATAGGCAAAGTGATATTTGTAAGCCCATCGAGGGCTTTGGTGAAAAAGGAAATATCTTCCGTTAAAAACTGGAAAGAGGCTTTCTTTGAAACTACTTTGTGTTCTGTTAATTCATCTCACAGAGTTACAGATTTCCCCTCAAGAAGCCTTTCGCTAAGTCTGTTCTTGTGGAATTGGCAAAATGATATTTGGAAGCCCTTTGAGGGCTATGGTGAAAAAGGAAATATCTTCCGTTAAAAACTGGAAAGAAACTTTCGGAGAAACTGCTTTGTGTTCTCTTAATTCATCTCACAGATTTACAGCTTTCCCCTCAAGAAGCCTTTTGCTAAGATTGTTCTTGTGGAATTTGCAAAGTGATATTTGGAAGACATAGAGGGCTACGGTGAAAAAGGAAATATCCTAAGTTAAAAACTGAAAAGAAGCAGTCCGAGAAACTGCATTGTGTTCTGCTAATTCATCTCACAGAGTTACAGCTTTCCCCTCAAGAAGCTTTTCGCTAAGGCTGTTCTTGTGGAATTGGCAAAGTGATATTCGGAAGCCCATAGAGGGCTACGGTGAAAAAGGAAATATCTTCCATAAAAAACGGGAAAGAAGCTTTCTGGGAAACTGCTTTGTTTTCTGTTAATTCATCTAACAGAGTTACAGCCTTCCCTTCAAGAATCCGTTCGCTAAGGCTGTTCTTGTGGAATTTGGTAACTGATATTTGGAAGCCCTTAGAGGGCTATCATGTAAAAAATAAATATCTTTAGTTAAAAACTGGAAAGAATCTTTCTGAGCAACTGCTTTGTGTTCTGTTAATTCATCTCACAGAGTGACTGCTTTCCCCTCAAGAAGCCTTTCGCTAAGACTGTTGTTGTGGTATTTGCAAAGTGATATTTGGAAGTCCCTGGAGGGCTATGGTGAAAAAGGAAATATCTTCCGTTAAAAACAGGAAAGAACCTTTCTGAGAAACTGCTTTGTGTACATTGAATTCTTCTCACAGAGTTACAGCTTTCCCCTGAAGAAGCCTTTTGCTAAGACTGTTCTTGGGGAGTTTGCAAAGTGATATTTGGAAACCCTTAGAGGGCTATTGTGAAAAAGGAAATATCTTCCGTTAAAAACTGGAAAGAAGTTTCTGAGAAACTGCTTTGTGTTCTGTTAAGTCATCTCACAGAGTTACAGCTTTCCCCTCAAGAAGCCTTTCTGTAAGACTGTTTCTGTGGAATTTGCAAAGTGATATTTGGAAGCCCATAGAGGGCTACGGTGAAAAAGTAAATATCTTCCGTTAAAAACTGGAAAGAAGCTTTCTTTGAAACTACTTTGTGTTTTGCTAATTCATCTCACAGAGTTACAGCTTTCCCCTCAAGAAGCCTTTCGCTAAGACTCTTCTTGTGGAATAGGCAAAGTGATATTTGTAAGCCCATCGAGGGCTTTGGTGAAAAAGGAAATATCTTCCGTTAAAAACTGGAAAGAGGCTTTCTTTGAAACTACTTTGTGTTCTGTTAATTCATCTCACAGAGTTACAGATTTCCCCTCAAGAAGCCTTTCGCTAAGTCTGTTCTTGTGGAATTGGCAAAATGATATTTGGAAGCCCTTTGAGGGCTATGGTGAAAAAGGAAATATCTTCCGTTAAAAACTGGAAAGAAACTTTCGGAGAAACTGCTTTGTGTTCTCTTAATTCATCTCACAGATTTACAGCTTTCCCCTCAAGAAGCCTTTTGCTAAGATTGTTCTTGTGGAATTTGCAAAGTGATATTTGGAAGACATAGAGGGCTACGGTGAAAAAGGAAATATCCTAAGTTAAAAACTGAAAAGAAGCAGTCCGAGAAACTGCATTGTGTTCTGCTAATTCATCTCACAGAGTTACAGCTTTCCCCTCAAGAAGCTTTTCGCTAAGGCTGTTCTTGTGGAATTGGCAAAGTGATATTCGGAAGCCCATAGAGGGCTACGGTGAAAAAGGAAATATCTTCCGTAAAAAACGGGAAAGAAGCTTTCTGGGAAACTGCTTTGTTTTCTGTTAATTCATCTAACAGAGTTACAGCCTTCCCTTCAAGAATCCGTTCGCTAAGGCTGTTCTTGTGGAATTTACAAAGTGATATTTGGAAGCCCTTAGAGGGCTATGGTGAGAAAGGAAATATCTTCCGTTAAAATCAGGAAAGAAACTTTCTTCGAAACTGCTGTGTGTTCTGTTAATTCATCTCTCAGAGTTACTGCTTTCCCCTCAAGAAGCGTTTCGCTGAGCCTGTTCTTGTGGAATTTGCAAACTGATATTTTGAACCCCATAGAGGGCTACGGTGAGAAAGGAAATATCCTAAGTTAAAAACTGAAAAGAAGCATTCTGATCTACTGCTTTGTGTTCTGTTAATTCATCTCACAGAGTTACAGCTTTCCCTTCAAGAACCATTTCGCTAAGGCTGTTCTTGTGGAAATTGCAAAGTGATATTTGGAAGCCCATAGAGGGCTATGGTAAAAAAGGAAATATCTTTCGTTAAAAACCGGAAAGAAGCTTTGTGAGAAACTGCTTTGTTTTCTGTTAATTCATCTAACAGAGTTACAGCTTTCCCTTCAAGAAGCCTTTCGCTAAGGCTGTTCTTGTGGAATTTACAAAGTGATATTTGGAAGCCCTTAGAGGGCTGTGGTGGACAAGGAAATATCTTCCATTAAAAACGTGAAAGAAGCTTTCTGAGAAACTGCTTTGTTTTCTGTTAATTCATCTAACACAGTTACAGCTTTCCCTTCAAGAAGCCTTTCGCTAAGGCTGTTCTTGTGGAATTTACAAAGTGATATTTGGAATCCCATTGAGGGCTATGTTGGTAAAGGAAGTATCTTCAGTTAAAAACTGGAAAGAAGCTGCCTGAGAAACTGCTTTGTGCTGTGTTAATTCATCTCACAGAGTTACAGCTTTCCCCTGAAGAAGCCTCTTGCTAAGCCTGTTCTTTTGGAATTGGCAAGGTGATATTTGGAAGCCCTTTGGGGCCTATGGTGAAAAAGGAATATCTTCAGTTAAAAACTGGAAAGAAACTTTCTTTGAAACTACTTTTTGTTCTGTTAATTCATCTCACAGAGTTACAGATTTCCACTTAAGAAGCCTTTTGCTAAGACTGTTCTTGTGGAATTTGCAGAGTGATATTTGGAAGCCCATAGAGGGCTACAGTGAAAAATGAAATATCCTAAGTTAAAAACTGAAAAGAAGCATTCTGAGAAACTGCTTTGTGTTCTGTTAAATTATTTCACAGAGTTACAGCTTTCCTTTCAAGAAGCCTTTCACTAAGGGTGTTCTTGTGGAATTGGCAAAGTGATATTTGGAAGCCCATAGAGGGCTATGGTGAAAAAGTAATATCTTCAGTTAAAAACTGGAGAGAAGCTGTCTGAGAAACGGCTTTGTGTTCTGTTAATTCATCTCACAGAGTTACAGCTTTCCCCTCAAGAAGACTTTCGCTAAGGCTCTTGTTGTGGAATTTGCAAAGTGATATTTGAAAACCCATAGAGGTCTATGGTGAAAAAGGAAATATCTTCAGTTAAAAACTGGAAATAAGCTGTCTGAGAAACTGCTTTGTGTTCTATTAATTCATCTCATAGAGTTACAGCTTTGCCCTCAAGAAGCCTTTCGCTAAGACTGTTCTTGTGGGATTTGTAAAGTGATACTTGTAAGCCCTTAGAGGGCTATGGTGAAAAAGGAAATATCTTCCGTTAAAAACGGGAAAAAAGCTTTCTGAGAAACTGCTTGGTGTTCTGTGAATTCATCTCACAGAGTTACAGCTTTCCCCTCAAGAAGCCTTTCGCTAAGACTGTTCCTGTGGAATTGGCAAAGTGATATTTGGAAGCCCATAGAGGGATATGGTGAAAAAGGAGTATCTTCCGTTATAAACTGGAAAGAAGCTTTCTTTGACACTACTTTGTGTTCTGTTAATTCATCTCAATGAGTTACACGTTTCCCCTAAAGAAGCGTTTCGCTAAGACTGCTCTTGGGGAATTTGCAAAGTGATATTTGGAAGCCCATAGAGGGCTATGGTGAAAAAGAAAATATCTTCCGTTAAAAACTGGAAAGAAGCTTTCTGAGAAACTGCTTTGTCTTCTCTTAATTCATTTCACAGATTTACAGCTTTCCCCTCAAGAAACCTTTCGCTAAGACTGTTCTTGTGGAATTTACACAGTGATATTTGGAAGCCCAGAAAGGGCTACGATGAAAAAGGAAATATCCTAAGTTAAAAACTGAAAAGAAGCATTCTGAGAACCTGCTTTGTGCTCTGTTAATTCTTGTCACAGAGTTACAGCTTTGCCTTCAAGAAGCCTTTCGCTAAGTCTCTTCTTGTGGAATTGACAAAGTGATATTTGGAAGCCCATAGAGGGCTATGGTGAAAATGGAATTATCCTCAGTTAAAAACTGGAAAGAAATTTTCTGAGAAACTGCTTTGTGTTCTGTTAATTCATCTCACAGAGTTACAGCATTACCCTCAACAAGCCATTCACTAAGACTCATCTTGTGGAATTTGCAAAGTGATATTTTGAAACCCATAGAGGGATATGGTGAAAAAGGCAATATCTTCCGTTAAAAACTGGCAAGAAGCTTTCTGAGGAACTGCTTTGGGTTCTGTTAGTTCATCTCACAGAGTAACAGATTTCCCCTCAAGAAGCCTTTCACCATCACTGTCCTTGTGGAATTTGCAAAGTGATATTTGGTAGCCTATAGAGGGCTATGGTGAAAAAGGATATATCTTCCGTTAAAAACTGGAAAGAAGCTTTCGGAGAAACTGCTTTGTGTTCTGTTAATTGATCTCACAGAGTTCCAGCTTTCCCCTCAAGAAGCCTTTTGCTAAGAATGTATATGTGGAATTTGCAAAGAGATATTTGGAAGCCCATGGAGTTCTACGGTGAAAAAGGAAATATCTGTCGTAAAAAACTGGAAAGAAGCTTTCTGAGAAACTGCTTTGTGTTCTGTTATTTCATCTCACAGAGTTACTGCTTTCCCCTCAAGAGGCCTATCTCTAAGGCTTTTGTTGTGCAATTTGCAAAGTGATATTTGGAAGACCATAGAGGGCTATGGTGAAAAAGGAATTATCTTCCGTTAAACACTGGAAGGAAGCTTTCTGAGAAACTGCTTTGTGTTCTGTTAATTTAACTCACAGAGTTACAGCTTTCCCCTCAAGAAGCGTTTTGGTAAGACTGTATTTGTGGAATTTGCAGAGAGATATATGGAAGCCCCTAGAGGGCTGTGGTGAAAAAGGAAATACCTTTCATAAAAAACTGGAAAGAAGCTTTCTTAGAAACTGCTTTGTGTTCTCTTAATTCATCTCACGGAGTTACAGCTTTCCCTTCAAGAAGCCTTTCACTAAGGCTGTTCTTGTGGAATATGCAAAGTGATATTCGGAAGCCCTTAGAATACTATGGTGAAAAAGGTATTATCTCCAGTTAAAAACTGGTAAGATCCTTTCTGAGAAACTGCTTTGTGTTCTGTTAATTCATCTCACAGAATTACAGCTTTACCATCAAGAAGCCTTTCGCTAAGACTGTTCTGGTGGAATTTGCAAAGTGGTATTCGGAAGCCCATAGAGGGCTATGGTGAAAAAGGAAATATCTTCCGTTAATAACGGGAAAGAAGCTTTCTGAGTTACAGCTGTCCCTTCAAGAAGCCTTTCGCTAAGGCTCTTCTTGTGGAATTTGCAAAGTGATATTTGGAAGCCCATAGAGGTCTATTTTGAAAAAGGAAATATCTTAAGTTAAAAACTGGAAAGAAGCTGTCTGAGAAACTACTTTGTGTTCTGTTAATGCATCTCACAGGGTTACAGCTTTCTCCTTAAGAAGCCTTTCACTACGACTGTTTTTGTAGAATTTGCAAAGTGATATTTGTAAGCCCATAGAGGGCTATGGTGAAAAAGGAAATATCTTCGGTTAAAAAGGGGAAAGAAGCTTTCTGAGAAACTGCTTTGTGTTCTGTTAATTAATCTCACAGAGTTACAGATTTCCCCTCAAGAATCCTTTCGCTAAGACTGTTCTTGTGGAATTTCCAAAGCGATATTTGGAAGCCCATAGAAGGCTATGGTGAAAAAGGAAATAGCCTCCGTTAAAATCTGGAAAGAAATTTTCTGAGAAACTGCTTTGTGTTCTCTGAATTCATCTCACAGAGTTACAGCTTTCCTTAATGAAGCCTTTCGCTACGGTTGTTCTTGCGGAACTTGCAAAGTGATATTTGGAAGCCCAAAGGGGGCTATGATGAAAAAGGAAATATCTTCAGTTAAAAACTTTAAAGAAGCTGTCTGGGAAACGGCCTTGGGTTGTTTTCATTCATATCACAGAGTTACACCTTTCCCCTCAAGAATAGTTTCGCTAAGACTGTTCTTGTGGAATTGGAAAAGTGATATTTGGAAGCCCATAGAGGGCTACGGTGAAAAAGGAATATTTTCAGTTAAAAACTGGCAAGAAGCTGTATGAGAAACTGCTTTGTGTTCTGTTAAATCACCTCACAGAGTTACAGCTTTCCCCTCAAGAAGCCTTTAGCTAAAACTGTTCTTGTGTAATTTGCAAAGTGATATTTGGAAGCCCATAGAGGGCTATGGCGAAAAAGGAAATATCTTCCGTTAAAAACGGGAAAGAAGTTTTCTGAGAAACTACTTTGTGTTCTGTTAATTTATCTCGAAGAGTTACAGATTTCCCCTCAAGAAGCCTTTCGCTAAGACTGTTCTTGTGAAATTTGCAAAGTGATATTTGGAAGCCCATAGAGGGCTATGGTGAAAATGATAATATCCTAAGATAAAAAACGAAAAGAAGCTTTCTGAGAAACTACTTTGTGTTCTGTTAGTTCATCTCACAGAGTTACAGCATTCCCCTCAAGAAGCCCTGCAGTAAGACTTTTCTTGTGGAATTTGCAAAGCGATATTTGGATGCCCATAGAGGGCTATGGTGAAAAAGGAAAAATATTCTGTTAAAAACTGGAAAGAAGATTTCTGAGAAACTGTTTTGTGTTCTGTTGATTCATCTCACAGAGTTACAGCTGTCCCCTCCAGAAACCTTTCGCTAAGACTGTTCTTGTGGAATTTGCGAAATGGTATTTGGAAGCCCATAGAGAGCTACGGTGAAAAAGGAAATATCTTCAGATAAAAACTGAAAAGAAGCTTTCTGAGAAACTGCTTTGTGTTCTGTAAATTCAACTCACAGATTTACAGCTTTCCCCTCAAGAAGCCTTTCGTTAAGGCTGTTGTTGTGGAAATTGCAAAATGATATTTGGGAGCCCATAGATGGCAATGGTGAAAAAGGAAATATCTTCAGTTAAAAACTGAAAAGTAGCATTCTGAGAAACTGTTTTGAGTTCTGTTAATTCAATTCACAGTGTTACAGCCTTCCAATCAGGAAGCCGTTCACCAAGATTGTTCTTCTGGAATTTGCAAAGTGATATTTGGAAGCCCATAGAGGGCTATGGTGCAAAAGGAAATTTCTTCCGTTAAAAACTGGAAAGAAGCTTTCTGAGAAACTGCTTTGTGTTCTGTGAATTCATTTCAGAGAGTTACATCTTTTCCCTCAAGAAGCCTTTCGCTAAGACTGTTCTTGTGGAATTTCCACAGTGATATTTGGAAGATGATAGAGGGCTACGGTGAAAAAGGAAATATCTTCCGATAAAAGCTGGAAAGAAAATTTCTGAGAAACTGCTTTGTGTTCTGTTAATTCTTCTCACAGAGTTACATCCTTGCTGTGCAGAAGCCTTTCTCTAAGACTGTTCTTGTCGAATTTTCACAGTGATATTTGGATCCCCATACAGGGCTATGGTGAAAAAGGAAATAGCCTAAGTAAAAAACTGAAAAGAAGTCTGCTGAGGAACAGCTTTGTGTTTTGTTAATTCATCTCACTGAGTTACAGCTTTCCACTCCAGAAACCTTTCGCTAAGTCTGTTCTTGTGAAATTTGCAAAGTGATATTTGGAAGCCCATAGAGAGCAATGGTGAAAAAGGAAATATCTTCCGTTAAAAACTGGAAAGAAGCATTCTGAGAAACTGCCGCGTGTTCTGTTAATTCATCTAAAACAATTACAGATTTCCAATCCAGAAACCCTTCGCTGAGACAGTTCTTGCGGAATAATCAAAGTGATATTTGGAAGCCCTTAGATGGCTATGGTGAAAAAGAAAATATCTTCAGTTAAAAACTGGAAAGAAGTTTTCTGAGAGACAGCTTTGTGTTCCATTAATGAATCTCACAGAGTTACAGCTTTCTCCTCAAGAAGCCTTTCGTTAAGATTGTTCTTGTGGAATTTGCAAGGTGATATTTGGAAGCCCATAAAGGGCCATGGTGAAAAAGGAAATATCTTCAGTTAAAATCTGGAAAGAAGATTTCTGAGAAACTAGTTTGTGTTCTGTTAATTCATCTCAGAGACTTACAGCTTTCACCTCAAGAAGCCTTTCGCTAACACTGTTCTTGTGGAATTTGCAAAGTGATATTTGGAAGCCCATAGAGGGCTATGGTGAAAAGGAAATCTCCTAAGATAAAAATTGAAAAGAAGCTTTCTGAGAAACTGCTTTGTGTTCTGTTAATTCATCTCACAGATTACAGCGTTCCCCTCAAGAAACCTAACGCTAAGGGTCTTTCTGTGTAATTTGCAAAGTGATATTTGGAAGCACATAGAGGGCTATGGTGAAAAAGGAACTATGTTCCGTTAAAAACTGCAAAGAAGATTTCTGACACACTGATTTGTATTCTGTTAATTCATCTCACACAGATATAGCTTTCCCCTCCAAAAGCCTTTCGTTAAGACTGTTCTTGTGGAATTTGCAAATTGATATTTGGAAGCCCATACAGGGCTATGGTGAAAAAGGAAACATCCTAAGATAAAAACTGAAAAAAAGCTTTCTGAGAAACTGCTTTGTGTTGTGTTAATTCATCTCACAGAGTTACAGCTTTCCCCTCAAGAAGTCGTTCACTAAGACTGTTCTTGTGAAATTTGCAAAGTGATATTTGGAAGCCCTTTGAGGCGTCTGGTGAAAAAGGAAAAATACTAAGAAAAAAACTGAAAAGAAGCTTTCTGAGAAA
The DNA here is from genome assembly GCF_047675955.1 of Chlorocebus sabaeus. Taxonomy (NCBI): domain Eukaryota; kingdom Metazoa; phylum Chordata; class Mammalia; order Primates; family Cercopithecidae; genus Chlorocebus; species Chlorocebus sabaeus. The sequence goes on along the minus strand of NW_027327257.1, from coordinate 232,946 downwards.
CTGATTTGTGTTCTGTTAATTCCTCTCACAGATTACAGCTTTCACCTCAAGAAGCGTTTCGTTAAGACTGTTCTTGTGGAAATTGCAAAGTGATATTTGGAAGCCCATAGGGGGCTATGGTGAAAAAGGAAATATCTTCCGTTAAAAACTGGAAAAATGATTTCTTTCTTTATTTATTTTTTATTTTTTTATTTTATTTATTTATTTTTTTTTTTGAGATGGAGTCTTGCTCTGTAGCCCGGACTGGAGTGCAGTGCCCGGATCTCAGCTCACTGCAAGTTCCGCCTCCCGGGTTCACGCCATTCTCCTGCCTCAGCCTCCGGAGTAGCTGGGACTACAGGCGCACGCCACCTCGCCCGGCTAGTTTTTTGTATTTTTAGTAGAGACGGGGTTTCACCGTGTTAGCCAGGATGGTCTCAATCTCCTGACCTCGTGATCCACCCGTCTCGGCCTCCCTAAGTGCTGGGATTACAGGCTTGAGCCACCGCGCCCGGCCGAAAAAGAAACTGCTTTGTGTTCTGTTATTTCAGCTAACAGAGTTACAGCTTTCCCCTCAAAAAGTCTTTCCCTAAGACTGTTCTTGTGGTATTTGGAAAGTGATATTTAGAAGGACATAGAGGGCTAAATGAAAAAGGAAATATCTTCGTTAGAAACTGAAAAGAAGCTTTTTGAAAAACTGCTTTGTATTCTGTTAATTCATCTCACAGAGTTACAGCTTTCCCCTTAAGAAGCCTTTTGCTAAGACTGTTCTTGTGGAATTTAGAAAGTGATATTTAGAAGCCCCTAGAGGACTTTGGTGAAAAAGGAAATATCTTCCGTTAAAAAGTGGAAAGAAGCTTTCTGAGAAACTGCTTTGTGCTCTGTTAATTCATCTCACAGAGTTACAGCTTTTCCCTCAGGAAGCCTTTCGCTAAGACTGTTCTTGTGGAATTTGCAAAGTGATCTTTGGAAGCCCATTGAGGGCTATGGTGAAAAAGGAAATATTTTCAGATAAAAAGTGGAAAGAAGGTTTCTGGAAACTGCTTTTGTTCTGTTAACTCATCTCACAGAGTTACAGATTTCCCCTAAAGAAGCCTTTCGCTAAGATTGTTCTTGTGGAATTTGCAAAGTGATATTTGGAAGCCCATAGATGGCTATGGTGAAAAAGGTAATATCTTAAGTTAAAAACTGGAAAGAAGCTTTCTGATCAACTGCTTTGTGCTCTGTTAATTCATCTCACAGAGTCACAGCTTTCCCCTCAAGAAGCCTTTCGCTAAGACTGTTCTTGTGGAATTTGCAAAGGGATATTTGGAAGAGCAAAGAGGGCTATGGTGAAAAAGGAACTATCTTCAGTTAAAAACTGGAAAGAAGCTTTCTGAGAAACTGCTTTGTGTTCTGTTAATTCATCTCACAGAGTTACAGCTTTCCTCTCAAGAAGACTTTCGCTTAGAGTGTTCTTGTGGAATTTGCAAGGTGATATTTGGTAGCCCATAGAGGGCTTTGGTGAAAAAGGAAATATATTCAGTTAAAAACTGGAAAGAAGTTTTCTGAGAAACTGCTTTGTGTTCTGTTAATTCATCTCACAGAATTACAGCTTTCTCCACAAAATCCTTTCGCTAATACTGTTGATGTGGAATTCTGAACGTGATATTTAGAAGCCCATAGAGGGCTATGGTGAAAAAGGAAATATCTTCAGTTAAAACTGGAAAAAGCTTTCTGTGAAACTGATTTGTGTTCTGTTAATTCATCTCACAGAGTTACAGCTCGCCCCTCAAGAAGCCTTTCGCTATGACTGTTCTTGTGAAATTTGCAAAGTCTTATTTGGAGGCACATAGAGGGCTTGGTGAAAAAGGAAATATGCTAAGACAAAAACTGGAAAGAATCTTTCTGAGAAACTGTTTTGTGTTCTGTTTATTCTTCTCACAGAGTTACAGCTTTCCCCGCAAGAAGCCTTGCACTGAGACTGTTCTTGTGGAATTTGCAAAGTGATATTTGGAAGCCCTAAGAGGGCTTGGTGAAAAAGAAAATATCTTCCGTAAAAAACTGGAAAGAAGCTTTCTGAGAAACTGCTTTCTGTTATGTTAATTCATCTCACAGAGTTAGAGCTTTCCCCTCAAGAAGCCTTTCGCTAAGACTGTTCTTGTGGAATTTGCAAAGTGATATTCGGAAGCCCATTGAGGGCTATGGTGAAAAACGAAATATCTTCCGTTAAAAACTGGAAGGAATCTTTCTGAGAAACTTCTTTGTGTTCTGTGAATTCATGTCACAGAGTTACAGCAATGCCCTCAAGAAGCCTTTCACTAAGCCTGTTCTTGTGGAATTTGCAAAGTGATATTTGGAATCCCATAGACGTTAATGAGAAAAAGGAAATATCCTAAGATAAAAACTGAAAAGTAGCTTTCTGAGAAACAGCTTTGTGTTTTGTTAATTCCTCTCACAGAGTTACAGCTTTCCCCTCAAGAATCCTTTCGCTAAGCCTGTTCTTGTGGAATTTGCAATGTGATATTTTGAAGCCCATAGAGGGCTATGGTGAAAAAGGAAATATCCTAAGATAAAAACTGAAAAGAAGCTTTCTGAGAAAATGCTTTGTGTTCTGTTAATACATCTCACAGAGTTACTGTTTTCCCCTCAAGAAGCCTTTTGCTAAGACTGTTCTTGTGGATTTTAGAAAGTGATATTTAGAAGTCCATAGAGGACTCTGGTGAAAAAGGAAATACCTTCCGTTAAAAACTGGAAAGAAGCTTTCTGAGAAACTGCTTCGTGTTCTGTTAATTCATCTCACAGTGTTACAGCTTTCCCCTCAAGAAGCCTTTCTTTACGTCAGTTCTTGTGGAATTTGCAAAGTTATATTTGGAAGCCCATAGCGGTCTATGGAGAAAAAGGAAACATCTTCCGTTAAAAATTTGAAAGAAGCTTTCTGAGAAACTGCTTTTTGTTCTCTTAATTCATCTCACAGAGTTACAAATTTCTCCCCAAGAAGCCTTTCGCTAAGACTCTTTTGTGGAATTTGCAAAGTGATATTTGGAAGCCCATTGAGGGTTACGTTGAAAAGGGAAATATCTTCAGTTAAAAACTGAAACGATGCATTTTGAGAAACTGCTTTGCGTTTTGTTAATTCATCTTACAGAGTTACAGCTTACCCTTCAAGAAGCCTTTCACTACGAATATTTTTGTGGAATTTACACAGTGATATTTCGAAGCCCATAGATGACTATCGTGAAAAAGGAAATATCTTCATTTAAAAATTGGAAAGAAGCTTTCTGTGAAACTGGTTTTTGTTCTGTTAATTCATCTCACAGAGTTAAATCTTTCTCCTCAGGATGCCTTTCGCTAAGACTGTTCTTGTGGAATTTGCAAAGTGATATTTGGAAGCCCATAGTGGACTACGGTGAAAAAGAAAGTATCCTAAGATAAAAACCTAAAACAAGCTTTCTGAGAAACTGCTTTGTTTTCTGTTAATTCATCTCACAGAGTTACAGCTTTCCCCTCAAGAAATATTTGACTAATACTGCTTTTGTGGAATTTGCAAAGTGATATTTCGAAGCCCAGAGAGGGTTACGGTGAAAAAGGAAATATCTTCAGTTAAAAACTGGAACGATGCATTTTGAGAAACTGCTTTGTGTTCTGTTAATTCATCTCACAGAGTTACAGCTTTCGCCTCAAGAACTCTTTGACTAAGACTGCTCTTGGGTAATTTGAAAAGTGATATTTCGAAGCCCATAGCGGGCTATAGTTAAAAAGGAAATATCCTAAGATGAAAACTGAAAGGAAGCATTCTGAGAAACGGCTTTGTGATTTGTTAATTCATCTCACAGGGTTAAAGCTTTCCCTTCAAGAAGCCTTTCGCAAAGGGTCTTCTTGTGGAATAGGCAAAGTGAGATTTGGAATCCCATAGAGGGCTATGGTGAAAAAGGAAATATCTTCAGTTAAAAACTGGAGAAAAGCTTTCTGATAAACTGCTTTGTGTTCTCTTATTTCATCTCACAGAGTTACAGCTTTCTCCTCAAGAAGCCTTTCGCTGAGACTGTTCTTGTGGAATTTGGAAACTGATATTTGGAAGCCCGTAGAGGACTATGGTGAAAAAGGAAATATCTTCCGTTAAAAACTGGAAAGAAGCTTCCTGAGAAACTGCTTTGTGTTCTGTTAATTCATCTCACCGAGTTACAGCTTTCCCTTCAAGAAGCCTTTCGCCAAGCTTGTTCTTGTGCATTTGGAAAGTAATATTTGGAAGCCCAGAGAAGGCTATGGTGAAAAAGGAAATATCTTTAGTTACAAATTTGAAAAAATTTTTCTGAGAAACTACTTTGTGCTCTGTTAATTCATCTCACAGTGTTACAATTTTCCTTCAAGAAGCCTTTCGCTAAGACTGTTCTTGTGGAATTTGCAAAGTGATATTTGGAAGCACAGAGAGGTCTAGGGTAAAAAAGGAAATATCTTCAGTTAAAAACTGGAAAGAAGCTGTCTGAGAAACTGCTTTGTGTTCTGTTCATTCTTCTCACAGAGTTACAGGTTTCCCCTGAAGAAACCTTTTGCTAAGACTGTTGTTGTGGAATTTGCAAAGTGATATTTGGAAGCCCGTAGAGTGCTATGGTGAAAAAGGAAATATCTTCCGTTAAAAACTGGAAAGAAGCTTTCCAAGAAACTGCTTTGTGTTCTGCTAATTCATCTCAAACAATTACAGCTTTCCCTTCAAGAAGCCTTTGGATAAGGCTGTTCTTGTGGAATTTGGTAAGTGATATTTGGAAGTCCACATGGGGCTAGGGTGAGAAAGGAAATATCTTCAGATAAAAACTGGAAAGAAGCTGTCTGAGAATCTGCTTTGTGTTCTGTTAATTCATCTCACAGAGTTACAGCTTTCCCTTCTAGAATCCTTTTGCTAAGAGAGGTCTTGTGGAATTTGCAAAGTGATATTTGGAAGCCCATAGTGGGCTACGGTGAAAAAGGATATATCCTAAGTTAAAAACTGAAAAGAAACATTCTGAGAAACTGCTTTGTGTTCTGTTAATTCATCTCACCGAGTTACTCCTTTCCCTTTAAGATGCCTTTATCTAAGGCTGTTCTTGTGGAATTTGCAAAGTGATATTTGGAAGCCCATAGAGGGCAATGGTGAAAAAGAAAATATCTTCCGGAAAAACTGGAAAGAAGCTTTCTGAGAAACTGCTTTGTTTTCTGTTAATTCATCTCACCGAGTTACAGGTTTCCCTTCAAGAAGCCTTTCGCTAAGGCTGTTCTTGTGGAATTTGGTAACTGATATTTGGAAGCCCTTAGAGGGCTATCATGTAAAAAATAAATATCTTTAGTTAAAAACTGGAAAGAATCTTTCTGAGCAACTGCTTTGTGTTCTGTTAATTCATCTCACAGAGTGACTGCTTTCCCCTCAAGAAGCCTTTCGCTAAGACTGTTGTTGTGGTATTTGCAAAGTGATATTTGGAAGTCCCTGGAGGGCTATGGTGAAAAAGGAAATATCTTCCGTTAAAAACAGGAAAGAACCTTTCTGAGAAACTGCTTTGTGTACATTGAATTCTTCTCACAGAGTTACAGCTTTCCCCTGAAGAAGCCTTTTGCTAAGACTGTTCTTGGGGAGTTTGCAAAGTGATATTTGGAAACCCTTAGAGGGCTATTGTGAAAAAGGAAATATCTTCCGTTAAAAACTGGAAAGAAGTTTCTGAGAAACTGCTTTGTGTTCTGTTAAGTCATCTCACAGAGTTACAGCTTTCCCCTCAAGAAGCCTTTCTGTAAGACTGTTTCTGTGGAATTTGCAAAGTGATATTTGGAAGCCCATAGAGGGCTACGGTGAAAAAGTAAATATCTTCCGTTAAAAACTGGAAAGAAGCTTTCTTTGAAACTACTTTGTGTTTTGCTAATTCATCTCACAGAGTTACAGCTTTCCCCTCAAGAAGCCTTTCGCTAAGACTCTTCTTGTGGAATAGGCAAAGTGATATTTGTAAGCCCATCGAGGGCTTTGGTGAAAAAGGAAATATCTTCCGTTAAAAACTGGAAAGAGGCTTTCTTTGAAACTACTTTGTGTTCTGTTAATTCATCTCACAGAGTTACAGATTTCCCCTCAAGAAGCCTTTCGCTAAGTCTGTTCTTGTGGAATTGGCAAAATGATATTTGGAAGCCCTTTGAGGGCTATGGTGAAAAAGGAAATATCTTCCGTTAAAAACTGGAAAGAAACTTTCGGAGAAACTGCTTTGTGTTCTCTTAATTCATCTCACAGATTTACAGCTTTCCCCTCAAGAAGCCTTTTGCTAAGATTGTTCTTGTGGAATTTGCAAAGTGATATTTGGAAGACATAGAGGGCTACGGTGAAAAAGGAAATATCCTAAGTTAAAAACTGAAAAGAAGCAGTCCGAGAAACTGCATTGTGTTCTGCTAATTCATCTCACAGAGTTACAGCTTTCCCCTCAAGAAGCTTTTCGCTAAGGCTGTTCTTGTGGAATTGGCAAAGTGATATTCGGAAGCCCATAGAGGGCTACGGTGAAAAAGGAAATATCTTCCGTAAAAAACGGGAAAGAAGCTTTCTGGGAAACTGCTTTGTTTTCTGTTAATTCATCTAACAGAGTTACAGCCTTCCCTTCAAGAATCCGTTCGCTAAGGCTGTTCTTGTGGAATTTGGTAACTGATATTTGGAAGCCCTTAGAGGGCTATCATGTAAAAAATAAATATCTTTAGTTAAAAACTGGAAAGAATCTTTCTGAGCAACTGCTTTGTGTTCTGTTAATTCATCTCACAGAGTGACTGCTTTCCCCTCAAGAAGCCTTTCGCTAAGACTGTTGTTGTGGTATTTGCAAAGTGATATTTGGAAGTCCCTGGAGGGCTATGGTGAAAAAGGAAATATCTTCCGTTAAAAACAGGAAAGAACCTTTCTGAGAAACTGCTTTGTGTACATTGAATTCTTCTCACAGAGTTACAGCTTTCCCCTGAAGAAGCCTTTTGCTAAGACTGTTCTTGGGGAGTTTGCAAAGTGATATTTGGAAACCCTTAGAGGGCTATTGTGAAAAAGGAAATATCTTCCGTTAAAAACTGGAAAGAAGTTTCTGAGAAACTGCTTTGTGTTCTGTTAAGTCATCTCACAGAGTTACAGCTTTCCCCTCAAGAAGCCTTTCTGTAAGACTGTTTCTGTGGAATTTGCAAAGTGATATTTGGAAGCCCATAGAGGGCTACGGTGAAAAAGTAAATATCTTCCGTTAAAAACTGGAAAGAAGCTTTCTTTGAAACTACTTTGTGTTTTGCTAATTCATCTCACAGAGTTACAGCTTTCCCCTCAAGAAGCCTTTCGCTAAGACTCTTCTTGTGGAATAGGCAAAGTGATATTTGTAAGCCCATCGAGGGCTTTGGTGAAAAAGGAAATATCTTCCGTTAAAAACTGGAAAGAGGCTTTCTTTGAAACTACTTTGTGTTCTGTTAATTCATCTCACAGAGTTACAGATTTCCCCTCAAGAAGCCTTTCGCTAAGTCTGTTCTTGTGGAATTGGCAAAATGATATTTGGAAGCCCTTTGAGGGCTATGGTGAAAAAGGAAATATCTTCCGTTAAAAACTGGAAAGAAACTTTCGGAGAAACTGCTTTGTGTTCTCTTAATTCATCTCACAGATTTACAGCTTTCCCCTCAAGAAGCCTTTTGCTAAGATTGTTCTTGTGGAATTTGCAAAGTGATATTTGGAAGCCCATAGTGGGCTACGGTGAAAAAGGAAATATCCTAAGTTAAAAACTGAAAAGAAGCAGTCCGAGAAACTGCATTGTGTTCTGCTAATTCATCTCACAGAGTTACAGCTTTCCCCTCAAGAAGCTTTTCGCTAAGGCTGTTCTTGTGGAATTGGCAAAGTGATATTTGGAAGCCCATAGAGGGCAATGGTGAAAAAGAAAATATTTTCCGGAAAAACTGGAAAGAAGCTTTCTGAGAAACTGCTTTGTTTTCTGTTAATTCATCTCACCGAGTTACAGGTTTCCCTTCAAGAAGCCTTTCGCTAAGGCTGTTCTTGTGGAATTTGGTAACTGATATTTGGAAGCCCTTAGAGGGCTATCATGTAAAAAATAAATATCTTTAGTTAAAAACTGGAAAGAATCTTTCTGAGCAACTGCTTTGTGTTCTGTTAATTCATCTCACAGAGTGACTGCTTTCCCCTCAAGAAGCCTTTCGCTAAGACTGTTGTTGTGGTATTTGCAAAGTGATATTTGGAAGTCCCTGGAGGGCTATGGTGAAAAAGGAAATATCTTCCGTTAAAAACAGGAAAGAACCTTTCTGAGAAACTGCTTTGTGTACATTGAATTCTTCTCACAGAGTTACAGCTTTCCCCTGAAGAAGCCTTTTGCTAAGACTGTTCTTGGGGAGTTTGCAAAGTGATATTTGGAAACCCTTAGAGGGCTATTGTGAAAAAGGAAATATCTTCCGTTAAAAACTGGAAAGAAGTTTCTGAGAAACTGCTTTGTGTTCTGTTAAGTCATCTCACAGAGTTACAGCTTTCCCCTCAAGAAGCCTTTCTGTAAGACTGTTTCTGTGGAATTTGCAAAGTGATATTTGGAAGCCCATAGAGGGCTACGGTGAAAAAGTAAATATCTTCCGTTAAAAACTGGAAAGAAGCTTTCTTTGAAACTACTTTGTGTTTTGCTAATTCATCTCACAGAGTTACAGCTTTCCCCTCAAGAAGCCTTTCGCTAAGACTCTTCTTGTGGAATAGGCAAAGTGATATTTGTAAGCCCATCGAGGGCTTTGGTGAAAAAGGAAATATCTTCCGTTAAAAACTGGAAAGAGGCTTTCTTTGAAACTACTTTGTGTTCTGTTAATTCATCTCACAGAGTTACAGATTTCCCCTCAAGAAGCCTTTCGCTAAGTCTGTTCTTGTGGAATTGGCAAAATGATATTTGGAAGCCCTTTGAGGGCTATGGTGAAAAAGGAAATATCTTCCGTTAAAAACTGGAAAGAAACTTTCGGAGAAACTGCTTTGTGTTCTCTTAATTCATCTCACAGATTTACAGCTTTCCCCTCAAGAAGCCTTTTGCTAAGATTGTTCTTGTGGAATTTGCAAAGTGATATTTGGAAGACATAGAGGGCTACGGTGAAAAAGGAAATATCCTAAGTTAAAAACTGAAAAGAAGCAGTCCGAGAAACTGCATTGTGTTCTGCTAATTCATCTCACAGAGTTACAGCTTTCCCCTCAAGAAGCTTTTCGCTAAGGCTGTTCTTGTGGAATTGGCAAAGTGATATTCGGAAGCCCATAGAGGGCTACGGTGAAAAAGGAAATATCTTCCGTAAAAAACGGGAAAGAAGCTTTCTGGGAAACTGCTTTGTTTTCTGTTAATTCATCTAACAGAGTTACAGCCTTCCCTTCAAGAATCCGTTCGCTAAGGCTGTTCTTGTGGAATTTGGTAACTGATATTTGGAAGCCCTTAGAGGGCTATCATGTAAAAAATAAATATCTTTAGTTAAAAACTGGAAAGAATCTTTCTGAGCAACTGCTTTGTGTTCTGTTAATTCATCTCACAGAGTGACTGCTTTCCCCTCAAGAAGCCTTTCGCTAAGACTGTTGTTGTGGTATTTGCAAAGTGATATTTGGAAGTCCCTGGAGGGCTATGGTGAAAAAGGAAATATCTTCCGTTAAAAACAGGAAAGAACCTTTCTGAGAAACTGCTTTGTGTACATTGAATTCTTCTCACAGAGTTACAGCTTTCCCCTGAAGAAGCCTTTTGCTAAGACTGTTCTTGGGGAGTTTGCAAAGTGATATTTGGAAACCCTTAGAGGGCTATTGTGAAAAAGGAAATATCTTCCGTTAAAAACTGGAAAGAAGTTTCTGAGAAACTGCTTTGTGTTCTGTTAAGTCATCTCACAGAGTTACAGCTTTCCCCTCAAGAAGCCTTTCTGTAAGACTGTTTCTGTGGAATTTGCAAAGTGATATTTGGAAGCCCATAGAGGGCTACGGTGAAAAAGTAAATATCTTCCGTTAAAAACTGGAAAGAAGCTTTCTTTGAAACTACTTTGTGTTTTGCTAATTCATCTCACAGAGTTACAGCTTTCCCCTCAAGAAGCCTTTCGCTAAGACTCTTCTTGTGGAATAGGCAAAGTGATATTTGTAAGCCCATCGAGGGCTTTGGTGAAAAAGGAAATATCTTCCGTTAAAAACTGGAAAGAAGCTTTCTTTGAAACTACTTTGTGTTTTGCTAATTCATCTCACAGAGTTACAGCTTTCCCCTCAAGAAGCCTTTCGCTAAGACTCTTCTTGTGGAATAGGCAAAGTGATATTTGTAAGCCCATCGAGGGCTTTGGTGAAAAAGGAAATATCTTCCGTTAAAAACTGGAAAGAGGCTTTCTTTGAAACTACTTTGTGTTCTGTTAATTCATCTCACAGAGTTACAGATTTCCCCTCAAGAAGCCTTTCGCTAAGTCTGTTCTTGTGGAATTGGCAAAATGATATTTGGAAGCCCTTTGAGGGCTATGGTGAAAAAGGAAATATCTTCCGTTAAAAACTGGAAAGAAACTTTCGGAGAAACTGCTTTGTGTTCTCTTAATTCATCTCACAGATTTACAGCTTTCCCCTCAAGAAGCCTTTTGCTAAGATTGTTCTTGTGGAATTTGCAAAGTGATATTTGGAAGACATAGAGGGCTACGGTGAAAAAGGAAATATCCTAAGTTAAAAACTGAAAAGAAGCAGTCCGAGAAACTGCATTGTGTTCTGCTAATTCATCTCACAGAGTTACAGCTTTCCCCTCAAGAAGCTTTTCGCTAAGGCTGTTCTTGTGGAATTGGCAAAGTGATATTCGGAAGCCCATAGAGGGCTACGGTGAAAAAGGAAATATCTTCCGTAAAAAACGGGAAAGAAGCTTTCTGGGAAACTGCTTTGTTTTCTGTTAATTCATCTAACAGAGTTACAGCCTTCCCTTCAAGAATCCGTTCGCTAAGGCTGTTCTTGTGGAATTTGGTAACTGATATTTGGAAGCCCTTAGAGGGCTATCATGTAAAAAATAAATATCTTTAGTTAAAAACTGGAAAGAATCTTTCTGAGCAACTGCTTTGTGTTCTGTTAATTCATCTCACAGAGTGACTGCTTTCCCCTCAAGAAGCCTTTCGCTAAGACTGTTGTTGTGGTATTTGCAAAGTGATATTTGGAAGTCCCTGGAGGGCTATGGTGAAAAAGGAAATATCTTCCGTTAAAAACAGGAAAGAACCTTTCTGAGAAACTGCTTTGTGTACATTGAATTCTTCTCACAGAGTTACAGCTTTCCCCTGAAGAAGCCTTTTGTTAAGACTGTTCTTGGGGAGTTTGCAAAGTGATATTTGGAAACCCTTAGAGGGCTATTGTGAAAAAGGAAATATCTTCCGTTAAAAACTGGAAAGAAGTTTCTGAGAAACTGCTTTGTGTTCTGTTAAGTCATCTCACAGAGTTACAGCTTTCCCCTCAAGAAGCCTTTCTGTAAGACTGTTTCTGTGGAATTTGCAAAGTGATATTTGGAAGCCCATAGAGGGCTACGGTGAAAAAGTAAATATCTTCCGTTAAAAACTGGAAAGAAGCTTTCTTTGAAACTACTTTGTGTTTTGCTAATTCATCTCACAGAGTTACAGCTTTCCCCTCAAGAAGCCTTTCGCTAAGACTCTTCTTGTGGAATAGGCAAAGTGATATTTGTAAGCCCATCGAGGGCTTTGGTGAAAAAGGAAATATCTTCCGTTAAAAACTGGAAAGAGGCTTTCTTTGAAACTACTTTGTGTTCTGTTAATTCATCTCACAGAGTTACAGATTTCCCCTCAAGAAGCCTTTCGCTAAGTCTGTTCTTGTGGAATTGGCAAAATGATATTTGGAAGCCCTTTGAGGGCTATGGTGAAAAAGGAAATATCTTCCGTTAAAAACTGGAAAGAAACTTTCGGAGAAACTGCTTTGTGTTCTCTTAATTCATCTCACAGATTTACAGCTTTCCCCTCAAGAAGCCTTTTGCTAAGATTGTTCTTGTGGAATTTGCAAAGTGATATTTGGAAGACATAGAGGGCTACGGTGAAAAAGGAAATATCCTAAGTTAAAAACTGAAAAGAAGCAGTCCGAGAAACTGCATTGTGTTCTGCTAATTCATCTCACAGAGTTACAGCTTTCCCCTCAAGAAGCTTTTCGCTAAGGCTGTTCTTGTGGAATTGGCAAAGTGATATTCGGAAGCCCATAGAGGGCTACGGTGAAAAAGGAAATATCTTCCGTAAAAAACGGGAAAGAAGCTTTCTGGGAAACTGCTTTGTTTTCTGTTAATTCATCTAACAGAGTTACAGCCTTCCCTTCAAGAATCCGTTCGCTAAGGCTGTTCTTGTGGAATTTGGTAACTGATATTTGGAAGCCCTTAGAGGGCTATCATGTAAAAAATAAATATCTTTAGTTAAAAACTGGAAAGAATCTTTCTGAGCAACTGCTTTGTGTTCTGTTAATTCATCTCACAGAGTGACTGCTTTCCCCTCAAGAAGCCTTTCGCTAAGACTGTTGTTGTGGTATTTGCAAAGTGATATTTGGAAGTCCCTGGAGGGCTATGGTGAAAAAGGAAATATCTTCCGTTAAAAACAGGAAAGAACCTTTCTGAGAAACTGCTTTGTGTACATTGAATTCTTCTCACAGAGTTACAGCTTTCCCCTGAAGAAGCCTTTTGCTAAGACTGTTCTTGGGGAGTTTGCAAAGTGATATTTGGAAACCCTTAGAGGGCTATTGTGAAAAAGGAAATATCTTCCGTTAAAAACTGGAAAGAAGTTTCTGAGAAACTGCTTTGTGTTCTGTTAAGTCATCTCACAGAGTTACAGCTTTCCCCTCAAGAAGCCTTTCTGTAAGACTGTTTCTGTGGAATTTGCAAAGTGATATTTGGAAGCCCATAGAGGGCTACGGTGAAAAAGTAAATATCTTCCGTTAAAAACTGGAAAGAAGCTTTCTTTGAAACTACTTTGTGTTTTGCTAATTCATCTCACAGAGTTACAGCTTTCCCCTCAAGAAGCCTTTCGCTAAGACTCTTCTTGTGGAATAGGCAAAGTGATATTTGTAAGCCCATCGAGGGCTTTGGTGAAAAAGGAAATATCTTCCGTTAAAAACTGGAAAGAGGCTTTCTTTGAAACTACTTTGTGTTCTGTTAATTCATCTCACAGAGTTACAGATTTCCCCTCAAGAAGCCTTTCGCTAAGTCTGTTCTTGTGGAATTGGCAAAATGATATTTGGAAGCCCTTTGAGGGCTATGGTGAAAAAGGAAATATCTTCCGTTAAAAACTGGAAAGAAACTTTCGGAGAAACTGCTTTGTGTTCTCTTAATTCATCTCACAGATTTACAGCTTTCCCCTCAAGAAGCCTTTTGCTAAGATTGTTCTTGTGGAATTTGCAAAGTGATATTTGGAAGACATAGAGGGCTACGGTGAAAAAGGAAATATCCTAAGTTAAAAACTGAAAAGAAGCAGTCCGAGAAACTGCATTGTGTTCTGCTAATTCATCTCACAGAGTTACAGCTTTCCCCTCAAGAAGCTTTTCGCTAAGGCTGTTCTTGTGGAATTGGCAAAGTGATATTCGGAAGCCCATAGAGGGCTACGGTGAAAAAGGAAATATCTTCCGTAAAAAACGGGAAAGAAGCTTTCTGGGAAACTGCTTTGTTTTCTGTTAATTCATCTAACAGAGTTACAGCCTTCCCTTCAAGAATCCGTTCGCTAAGGCTGTTCTTGTGGAATTTGGTAACTGATATTTGGAAGCCCTTAGAGGGCTATCATGTAAAAAATAAATATCTTTAGTTAAAAACTGGAAAGAATCTTTCTGAGCAACTGCTTTGTGTTCTGTTAATTCATCTCACAGAGTGACTGCTTTCCCCTCAAGAAGCCTTTCGCTAAGACTGTTGTTGTGGTATTTGCAAAGTGATATTTGGAAGTCCCTGGAGGGCTATGGTGAAAAAGGAAATATCTTCCGTTAAAAACAGGAAAGAACCTTTCTGAGAAACTGCTTTGTGTACATTGAATTCTTCTCACAGAGTTACAGCTTTCCCCTGAAGAAGCCTTTTGCTAAGACTGTTCTTGGGGAGTTTGCAAAGTGATATTTGGAAACCCTTAGAGGGCTATTGTGAAAAAGGAAATATCTTCCGTTAAAAACTGGAAAGAAGTTTCTGAGAAACTGCTTTGTGTTCTGTTAAGTCATCTCACAGAGTTACAGCTTTCCCCTCAAGAAGCCTTTCTGTAAGACTGTTTCTGTGGAATTTGCAAAGTGATATTTGGAAGCCCATAGAGGGCTACGGTGAAAAAGTAAATATCTTCCGTTAAAAACTGGAAAGAAGCTTTCTTTGAAACTACTTTGTGTTTTGCTAATTCATCTCACAGAGTTACAGCTTTCCCCTCAAGAAGCCTTTCGCTAAGACTCTTCTTGTGGAATAGGCAAAGTGATATTTGTAAGCCCATCGAGGGCTTTGGTGAAAAAGGAAATATCTTCCGTTAAAAACTGGAAAGAGGCTTTCTTTGAAACTACTTTGTGTTCTGTTAATTCATCTCACAGAGTTACAGATTTCCCCTCAAGAAGCCTTTCGCTAAGTCTGTTCTTGTGGAATTGGCAAAATGATATTTGGAAGCCCTTTGAGGGCTATGGTGAAAAAGGAAATATCTTCCGTTAAAAACTGGAAAGAAACTTTCGGAGAAACTGCTTTGTGTTCTCTTAATTCATCTCACAGATTTACAGCTTTCCCCTCAAGAAGCCTTTTGCTAAGATTGTTCTTGTGGAATTTGCAAAGTGATATTTGGAAGACATAGAGGGCTACGGTGAAAAAGGAAATATCCTAAGTTAAAAACTGAAAAGAAGCAGTCCGAGAAACTGCATTGTGTTCTGCTAATTCATCTCACAGAGTTACAGCTTTCCCCTCAAGAAGCTTTTCGCTAAGGCTGTTCTTGTGGAATTGGCAAAGTGATATTCGGAAGCCCATAGAGGGCTACGGTGAAAAAGGAAATATCTTCCGTAAAAAACGGGAAAGAAGCTTTCTGGGAAACTGCTTTGTTTTCTGTTAATTCATCTAACAGAGTTACAGCCTTCCCTTCAAGAATCCGTTCGCTAAGGCTGTTCTTGTGGAATTTGGTAACTGATATTTGGAAGCCCTTAGAGGGCTATCATGTAAAAAATAAATATCTTTAGTTAAAAACTGGAAAGAATCTTTCTGAGCAACTGCTTTGTGTTCTGTTAATTCATCTCACAGAGTGACTGCTTTCCCCTCAAGAAGCCTTTCGCTAAGACTGTTGTTGTGGTATTTGCAAAGTGATATTTGGAAGTCCCTGGAGGGCTATGGTGAAAAAGGAAATATCTTCCGTTAAAAACAGGAAAGAACCTTTCTGAGAAACTGCTTTGTGTACATTGAATTCTTCTCACAGAGTTACAGCTTTCCCCTGAAGAAGCCTTTTGCTAAGACTGTTCTTGGGGAGTTTGCAAAGTGATATTTGGAAACCCTTAGAGGGCTATTGTGAAAAAGGAAATATCTTCCGTTAAAAACTGGAAAGAAGTTTCTGAGAAACTGCTTTGTGTTCTGTTAAGTCATCTCACAGAGTTACAGCTTTCCCCTCAAGAAGCCTTTCTGTAAGACTGTTTCTGTGGAATTTGCAAAGTGATATTTGGAAGCCCATAGAGGGCTACGGTGAAAAAGTAAATATCTTCCGTTAAAAACTGGAAAGAAGCTTTCTTTGAAACTACTTTGTGTTTTGCTAATTCATCTCACAGAGTTACAGCTTTCCCCTCAAGAAGCCTTTCGCTAAGACTCTTCTTGTGGAATAGGCAAAGTGATATTTGTAAGCCCATCGAGGGCTTTGGTGAAAAAGGAAATATCTTCCGTTAAAAACTGGAAAGAGGCTTTCTTTGAAACTACTTTGTGTTCTGTTAATTCATCTCACAGAGTTACAGATTTCCCCTCAAGAAGCCTTTCGCTAAGTCTGTTCTTGTGGAATTGGCAAAATGATATTTGGAAGCCCTTTGAGGGCTATGGTGAAAAAGGAAATATCTTCCGTTAAAAACTGGAAAGAAACTTTCGGAGAAACTGCTTTGTGTTCTCTTAATTCATCTCACAGATTTACAGCTTTCCCCTCAAGAAGCCTTTTGCTAAGATTGTTCTTGTGGAATTTGCAAAGTGATATTTGGAAGACATAGAGGGCTACGGTGAAAAAGGAAATATCCTAAGTTAAAAACTGAAAAGAAGCAGTCCGAGAAACTGCATTGTGTTCTGCTAATTCATCTCACAGAGTTACAGCTTTCCCCTCAAGAAGCTTTTCGCTAAGGCTGTTCTTGTGGAATTGGCAAAGTGATATTCGGAAGCCCATAGAGGGCTACGGTGAAAAAGGAAATATCTTCCGTAAAAAACGGGAAAGAAGCTTTCTGGGAAACTGCTTTGTTTTCTGTTAATTCATCTAACAGAGTTACAGCCTTCCCTTCAAGAATCCGTTCGCTAAGGCTGTTCTTGTGGAATTTGGTAACTGATATTTGGAAGCCCTTAGAGGGCTATCATGTAAAAAATAAATATCTTTAGTTAAAAACTGGAAAGAATCTTTCTGAGCAACTGCTTTGTGTTCTGTTAATTCATCTCACAGAGTGACTGCTTTCCCCTCAAGAAGCCTTTCGCTAAGACTGTTGTTGTGGTATTTGCAAAGTGATATTTGGAAGTCCCTGGAGGGCTATGGTGAAAAAGGAAATATCTTCCGTTAAAAACAGGAAAGAACCTTTCTGAGAAACTGCTTTGTGTACATTGAATTCTTCTCACAGAGTTACAGCTTTCCCCTGAAGAAGCCTTTTGCTAAGACTGTTCTTGGGGAGTTTGCAAAGTGATATTTGGAAACCCTTAGAGGGCTATTGTGAAAAAGGAAATATCTTCCGTTAAAAACTGGAAAGAAGTTTCTGAGAAACTGCTTTGTGTTCTGTTAAGTCATCTCACAGAGTTACAGCTTTCCCCTCAAGAAGCCTTTCTGTAAGACTGTTTCTGTGGAATTTGCAAAGTGATATTTGGAAGCCCATAGAGGGCTACGGTGAAAAAGTAAATATCTTCCGTTAAAAACTGGAAAGAAGCTTTCTTTGAAACTACTTTGTGTTTTGCTAATTCATCTCACAGAGTTACAGCTTTCCCCTCAAGAAGCCTTTCGCTAAGACTCTTCTTGTGGAATAGGCAAAGTGATATTTGTAAGCCCATCGAGGGCTTTGGTGAAAAAGTAAATATCTTCCGTTAAAAACTGGAAAGAAGCTTTCTTTGAAACTACTTTGTGTTTTGCTAATTCATCTCACAGAGTTACAGCTTTCCCCTCAAGAAGCCTTTCGCTAAGACTCTTCTTGTGGAATAGGCAAAGTGATATTTGTAAGCCCATCGAGGGCTTTGGTGAAAAAGGAAATATCTTCCGTTAAAAACTGGAAAGAGGCTTTCTTTGAAACTACTTTGTGTTCTGTTAATTCATCTCACAGAGTTACAGATTTCCCCTCAAGAAGCCTTTCGCTAAGTCTGTTCTTGTGGAATTGGCAAAATGATATTTGGAAGCCCTTTGAGGGCTATGGTGAAAAAGGAAATATCTTCCGTTAAAAACTGGAAAGAAACTTTCGGAGAAACTGCTTTGTGTTCTCTTAATTCATCTCACAGATTTACAGCTTTCCCCTCAAGAAGCCTTTTGCTAAGATTGTTCTTGTGGAATTTGCAAAGTGATATTTGGAAGACATAGAGGGCTACGGTGAAAAAGGAAATATCCTAAGTTAAAAACTGAAAAGAAGCAGTCCGAGAAACTGCATTGTGTTCTGCTAATTCATCTCACAGAGTTACAGCTTTCCCCTCAAGAAGCTTTTCGCTAAGGCTGTTCTTGTGGAATTGGCAAAGTGATATTCGGAAGCCCATAGAGGGCTACGGTGAAAAAGGAAATATCTTCCGTAAAAAACGGGAAAGAAGCTTTCTGGGAAACTGCTTTGTTTTCTGTTAATTCATCTAACAGAGTTACAGCCTTCCCTTCAAGAATCCGTTCGCTAAGGCTGTTCTTGTGGAATTTGGTAACTGATATTTGGAAGCCCTTAGAGGGCTATCATGTAAAAAATAAATATCTTTAGTTAAAAACTGGAAAGAATCTTTCTGAGCAACTGCTTTGTGTTCTGTTAATTCATCTCACAGAGTGACTGCTTTCCCCTCAAGAAGCCTTTCGCTAAGACTGTTGTTGTGGTATTTGCAAAGTGATATTTGGAAGTCCCTGGAGGGCTATGGTGAAAAAGGAAATATCTTCCGTTAAAAACAGGAAAGAACCTTTCTGAGAAACTGCTTTGTGTACATTGAATTCTTCTCACAGAGTTACAGCTTTCCCCTGAAGAAGCCTTTTGTTAAGACTGTTCTTGGGGAGTTTGCAAAGTGATATTTGGAAACCCTTAGAGGGCTATTGTGAAAAAGGAAATATCTTCCGTTAAAAACTGGAAAGAAGTTTCTGAGAAACTGCTTTGTGTTCTGTTAAGTCATCTCACAGAGTTACAGCTTTCCCCTCAAGAAGCCTTTCTGTAAGACTGTTTCTGTGGAATTTGCAAAGTGATATTTGGAAGCCCATAGAGGGCTACGGTGAAAAAGTAAATATCTTCCGTTAAAAACTGGAAAGAAGCTTTCTTTGAAACTACTTTGTGTTTTGCTAATTCATCTCACAGAGTTACAGCTTTCCCCTCAAGAAGCCTTTCGCTAAGACTCTTCTTGTGGAATAGGCAAAGTGATATTTGTAAGCCCATCGAGGGCTTTGGTGAAAAAGGAAATATCTTCCGTTAAAAACTGGAAAGAGGCTTTCTTTGAAACTACTTTGTGTTCTGTTAATTCATCTCACAGAGTTACAGATTTCCCCTCAAGAAGCCTTTCGCTAAGTCTGTTCTTGTGGAATTGGCAAAATGATATTTGGAAGCCCTTTGAGGGCTATGGTGAAAAAGGAAATATCTTCCGTTAAAAACTGGAAAGAAACTTTCGGAGAAACTGCTTTGTGTTCTCTTAATTCATCTCACAGATTTACAGCTTTCCCCTCAAGAAGCCTTTTGCTAAGATTGTTCTTGTGGAATTTGCAAAGTGATATTTGGAAGACATAGAGGGCTACGGTGAAAAAGGAAATATCCTAAGTTAAAAACTGAAAAGAAGCAGTCCGAGAAACTGCATTGTGTTCTGCTAATTCATCTCACAGAGTTACAGCTTTCCCCTCAAGAAGCTTTTCGCTAAGGCTGTTCTTGTGGAATTGGCAAAGTGATATTCGGAAGCCCATAGAGGGCTACGGTGAAAAAGGAAATATCTTCCGTAAAAAACGGGAAAGAAGCTTTCTGGGAAACTGCTTTGTTTTCTGTTAATTCATCTAACAGAGTTACAGCCTTCCCTTCAAGAATCCGTTCGCTAAGGCTGTTCTTGTGGAATTTGGTAACTGATATTTGGAAGCCCTTAGAGGGCTATCATGTAAAAAATAAATATCTTTAGTTAAAAACTGGAAAGAATCTTTCTGAGCAACTGCTTTGTGTTCTGTTAATTCATCTCACAGAGTGACTGCTTTCCCCTCAAGAAGCCTTTCGCTAAGACTGTTGTTGTGGTATTTGCAAAGTGATATTTGGAAGTCCCTGGAGGGCTATGGTGAAAAAGGAAATATCTTCCGTTAAAAACAGGAAAGAACCTTTCTGAGAAACTGCTTTGTGTACATTGAATTCTTCTCACAGAGTTACAGCTTTCCCCTGAAGAAGCCTTTTGCTAAGACTGTTCTTGGGGAGTTTGCAAAGTGATATTTGGAAACCCTTAGAGGGCTATTGTGAAAAAGGAAATATCTTCCGTTAAAAACTGGAAAGAAGTTTCTGAGAAACTGCTTTGTGTTCTGTTAAGTCATCTCACAGAGTTACAGCTTTCCCCTCAAGAAGCCTTTCTGTAAGACTGTTTCTGTGGAATTTGCAAAGTGATATTTGGAAGCCCATAGAGGGCTACGGTGAAAAAGTAAATATCTTCCGTTAAAAACTGGAAAGAAGCTTTCTTTGAAACTACTTTGTGTTTTGCTAATTCATCTCACAGAGTTACAGCTTTCCCCTCAAGAAGCCTTTCGCTAAGACTCTTCTTGTGGAATAGGCAAAGTGATATTTGTAAGCCCATCGAGGGCTTTGGTGAAAAAGGAAATATCTTCCGTTAAAAACTGGAAAGAGGCTTTCTTTGAAACTACTTTGTGTTCTGTTAATTCATCTCACAGAGTTACAGATTTCCCCTCAAGAAGCCTTTCGCTAAGTCTGTTCTTGTGGAATTGGCAAAATGATATTTGGAAGCCCTTTGAGGGCTATGGTGAAAAAGGAAATATCTTCCGTTAAAAACTGGAAAGAAACTTTCGGAGAAACTGCTTTGTGTTCTCTTAATTCATCTCACAGATTTACAGCTTTCCCCTCAAGAAGCCTTTTGCTAAGATTGTTCTTGTGGAATTTGCAAAGTGATATTTGGAAGACATAGAGGGCTACGGTGAAAAAGGAAATATCCCAAGTTAAAAACTGAAAAGAAGCAGTCCGAGAAACTGCATTGTGTTCTGCTAATTCATCTCACAGAGTTACAGCTTTCCCCTCAAGAAGCTTTTCGCTAAGGCTGTTCTTGTGGAATTGGCAAAGTGATATTCGGAAGCCCATAGAGGGCTACGGTGAAAAAGGAAATATCTTCCGTAAAAAACGGGAAAGAAGCTTTCTGGGAAACTGCTTTGTTTTCTGTTAATTCATCTAACAGAGTTACAGCCTTCCCTTCAAGAATCCGTTCGCTAAGGCTGTTCTTGTGGAATTTACAAAGTGATATTTGGAAGCCCTTAGAGGGCTATGGTGAGAAAGGAAATATCTTCCGTTAAAATCAGGAAAGAAACTTTCTTCGAAACTGCTGTGTGTTCTGTTAATTCATCTCTCAGAGTTACTGCTTTCCCCTCAAGAAGCGTTTCGCTGAGCCTGTTCTTGTGGAATTTGCAAACTGATATTTTGAACCCCATAGAGGGCTACGGTGAGAAAGGAAATATCCTAAGTTAAAAACTGAAAAGAAGCATTCTGATCTACTGCTTTGTGTTCTGTTAATTCATCTCACAGAGTTACAGCTTTCCCTTCAAGAACCATTTCGCTAAGGCTGTTCTTGTGGAAATTGCAAAGTGATATTTGGAAGCCCATAGAGGGCTATGGTAAAAAAGGAAATATCTTTCGTTAAAAACCGGAAAGAAGCTTTGTGAGAAACTGCTTTGTTTTCTGTTAATTCATCTAACAGAGTTACAGCTTTCCCTTCAAGAAGCCTTTCGCTAAGGCTGTTCTTGTGGAATTTACAAAGTGATATTTGGAAGCCCTTAGAGGGCTGTGGTGGACAAGGAAATATCTTCCATTAAAAACGTGAAAGAAGCTTTCTGAGAAACTGCTTTGTTTTCTGTTAATTCATCTAACACAGTTACAGCTTTCCCTTCAAGAAGCCTTTCGCTAAGGCTGTTCTTGTGGAATTTACAAAGTGATATTTGGAATCCCATTGAGGGCTATGTTGGTAAAGGAAGTATCTTCAGTTAAAAACTGGA
Organism: Chlorocebus sabaeus; assembly: GCF_047675955.1. NCBI lineage: Eukaryota > Metazoa > Chordata > Mammalia > Primates > Cercopithecidae > Chlorocebus > Chlorocebus sabaeus. The sequence continues at coordinate 211,499 of NW_027327257.1, read as the reverse complement.
AAGAAGCTGCCTGAGAAACTGCTTTGTGCTGTGTTAATTCATCTCACAGAGTTACAGCTTTCCCCTGAAGAAGCCTCTTGCTAAGCCTGTTCTTTTGGAATTGGCAAGGTGATATTTGGAAGCCCTTTGGGGCCTATGGTGAAAAAGGAATATCTTCAGTTAAAAACTGGAAAGAAACTTTCTTTGAAACTACTTTTTGTTCTGTTAATTCATCTCACAGAGTTACAGATTTCCACTTAAGAAGCCTTTTGCTAAGACTGTTCTTGTGGAATTTGCAGAGTGATATTTGGAAGCCCATAGAGGGCTACAGTGAAAAATGAAATATCCTAAGTTAAAAACTGAAAAGAAGCATTCTGAGAAACTGCTTTGTGTTCTGTTAAATTATTTCACAGAGTTACAGCTTTCCTTTCAAGAAGCCTTTCACTAAGGGTGTTCTTGTGGAATTGGCAAAGTGATATTTGGAAGCCCATAGAGGGCTATGGTGAAAAAGTAATATCTTCAGTTAAAAACTGGAGAGAAGCTGTCTGAGAAACGGCTTTGTGTTCTGTTAATTCATCTCACAGAGTTACAGCTTTCCCCTCAAGAAGACTTTCGCTAAGGCTCTTGTTGTGGAATTTGCAAAGTGATATTTGAAAACCCATAGAGGTCTATGGTGAAAAAGGAAATATCTTCAGTTAAAAACTGGAAATAAGCTGTCTGAGAAACTGCTTTGTGTTCTATTAATTCATCTCATAGAGTTACAGCTTTGCCCTCAAGAAGCCTTTCGCTAAGACTGTTCTTGTGGGATTTGTAAAGTGATACTTGTAAGCCCTTAGAGGGCTATGGTGAAAAAGGAAATATCTTCCGTTAAAAACGGGAAAAAAGCTTTCTGAGAAACTGCTTGGTGTTCTGTGAATTCATCTCACAGAGTTACAGCTTTCCCCTCAAGAAGCCTTTCGCTAAGACTGTTCCTGTGGAATTGGCAAAGTGATATTTGGAAGCCCATAGAGGGATATGGTGAAAAAGGAGTATCTTCCGTTATAAACTGGAAAGAAGCTTTCTTTGACACTACTTTGTGTTCTGTTAATTCATCTCAATGAGTTACACGTTTCCCCTAAAGAAGCGTTTCGCTAAGACTGCTCTTGGGGAATTTGCAAAGTGATATTTGGAAGCCCATAGAGGGCTATGGTGAAAAAGAAAATATCTTCCGTTAAAAACTGGAAAGAAGCTTTCTGAGAAACTGCTTTGTCTTCTCTTAATTCATTTCACAGATTTACAGCTTTCCCCTCAAGAAACCTTTCGCTAAGACTGTTCTTGTGGAATTTACACAGTGATATTTGGAAGCCCAGAAAGGGCTACGATGAAAAAGGAAATATCCTAAGTTAAAAACTGAAAAGAAGCATTCTGAGAACCTGCTTTGTGCTCTGTTAATTCTTGTCACAGAGTTACAGCTTTGCCTTCAAGAAGCCTTTCGCTAAGTCTCTTCTTGTGGAATTGACAAAGTGATATTTGGAAGCCCATAGAGGGCTATGGTGAAAATGGAATTATCCTCAGTTAAAAACTGGAAAGAAATTTTCTGAGAAACTGCTTTGTGTTCTGTTAATTCATCTCACAGAGTTACAGCATTACCCTCAACAAGCCATTCACTAAGACTCATCTTGTGGAATTTGCAAAGTGATATTTTGAAACCCATAGAGGGATATGGTGAAAAAGGCAATATCTTCCGTTAAAAACTGGCAAGAAGCTTTCTGAGGAACTGCTTTGGGTTCTGTTAGTTCATCTCACAGAGTAACAGATTTCCCCTCAAGAAGCCTTTCACCATCACTGTCCTTGTGGAATTTGCAAAGTGATATTTGGTAGCCTATAGAGGGCTATGGTGAAAAAGGATATATCTTCCGTTAAAAACTGGAAAGAAGCTTTCGGAGAAACTGCTTTGTGTTCTGTTAATTGATCTCACAGAGTTCCAGCTTTCCCCTCAAGAAGCCTTTTGCTAAGAATGTATATGTGGAATTTGCAAAGAGATATTTGGAAGCCCATGGAGTTCTACGGTGAAAAAGGAAATATCTGTCGTAAAAAACTGGAAAGAAGCTTTCTGAGAAACTGCTTTGTGTTCTGTTATTTCATCTCACAGAGTTACTGCTTTCCCCTCAAGAGGCCTATCTCTAAGGCTTTTGTTGTGCAATTTGCAAAGTGATATTTGGAAGACCATAGAGGGCTATGGTGAAAAAGGAATTATCTTCCGTTAAACACTGGAAGGAAGCTTTCTGAGAAACTGCTTTGTGTTCTGTTAATTTAACTCACAGAGTTACAGCTTTCCCCTCAAGAAGCGTTTTGGTAAGACTGTATTTGTGGAATTTGCAGAGAGATATATGGAAGCCCCTAGAGGGCTGTGGTGAAAAAGGAAATACCTTTCATAAAAAACTGGAAAGAAGCTTTCTTAGAAACTGCTTTGTGTTCTCTTAATTCATCTCACGGAGTTACAGCTTTCCCTTCAAGAAGCCTTTCACTAAGGCTGTTCTTGTGGAATATGCAAAGTGATATTCGGAAGCCCTTAGAATACTATGGTGAAAAAGGTATTATCTCCAGTTAAAAACTGGTAAGATCCTTTCTGAGAAACTGCTTTGTGTTCTGTTAATTCATCTCACAGAATTACAGCTTTACCATCAAGAAGCCTTTCGCTAAGACTGTTCTTGTGGAATTTGCAAAGTGGTATTCGGAAGCCCATAGAGGGCTATGGTGAAAAAGGAAATATCTTCCGTTAATAACGGGAAAGAAGCTTTCTGAGTTACAGCTGTCCCTTCAAGAAGCCTTTCGCTAAGGCTCTTCTTGTGGAATTTGCAAAGTGATATTTGGAAGCCCATAGAGGTCTATTTTGAAAAAGGAAATATCTTAAGTTAAAAACTGGAAAGAAGCTGTCTGAGAAACTACTTTGTGTTCTGTTAATGCATCTCACAGGGTTACAGCTTTCTCCTTAAGAAGCCTTTCACTACGACTGTTTTTGTAGAATTTGCAAAGTGATATTTGTAAGCCCATAGAGGGCTATGGTGAAAAAGGAAATATCTTCGGTTAAAAAGGGGAAAGAAGCTTTCTGAGAAACTGCTTTGTGTTCTGTTAATTAATCTCACAGAGTTACAGATTTCCCCTCAAGAATCCTTTCGCTAAGACTGTTCTTGTGGAATTTCCAAAGCGATATTTGGAAGCCCATAGAAGGCTATGGTGAAAAAGGAAATAGCCTCCGTTAAAATCTGGAAAGAAATTTTCTGAGAAACTGCTTTGTGTTCTCTGAATTCATCTCACAGAGTTACAGCTTTCCTTAATGAAGCCTTTCGCTACGGTTGTTCTTGCGGAACTTGCAAAGTGATATTTGGAAGCCCAAAGGGGGCTATGATGAAAAAGGAAATATCTTCAGTTAAAAACTTTAAAGAAGCTGTCTGGGAAACGGCCTTGGGTTGTTTTCATTCATATCACAGAGTTACACCTTTCCCCTCAAGAATAGTTTCGCTAAGACTGTTCTTGTGGAATTGGAAAAGTGATATTTGGAAGCCCATAGAGGGCTACGGTGAAAAAGGAATATTTTCAGTTAAAAACTGGCAAGAAGCTGTATGAGAAACTGCTTTGTGTTCTGTTAAATCACCTCACAGAGTTACAGCTTTCCCCTCAAGAAGCCTTTAGCTAAAACTGTTCTTGTGTAATTTGCAAAGTGATATTTGGAAGCCCATAGAGGGCTATGGCGAAAAAGGAAATATCTTCCGTTAAAAACGGGAAAGAAGTTTTCTGAGAAACTACTTTGTGTTCTGTTAATTTATCTCGAAGAGTTACAGATTTCCCCTCAAGAAGCCTTTCGCTAAGACTGTTCTTGTGAAATTTGCAAAGTGATATTTGGAAGCCCATAGAGGGCTATGGTGAAAATGATAATATCCTAAGATAAAAAACGAAAAGAAGCTTTCTGAGAAACTACTTTGTGTTCTGTTAGTTCATCTCACAGAGTTACAGCATTCCCCTCAAGAAGCCCTGCAGTAAGACTTTTCTTGTGGAATTTGCAAAGCGATATTTGGATGCCCATAGAGGGCTATGGTGAAAAAGGAAAAATATTCTGTTAAAAACTGGAAAGAAGATTTCTGAGAAACTGTTTTGTGTTCTGTTGATTCATCTCACAGAGTTACAGCTGTCCCCTCCAGAAACCTTTCGCTAAGACTGTTCTTGTGGAATTTGCGAAATGGTATTTGGAAGCCCATAGAGAGCTACGGTGAAAAAGGAAATATCTTCAGATAAAAACTGAAAAGAAGCTTTCTGAGAAACTGCTTTGTGTTCTGTAAATTCAACTCACAGATTTACAGCTTTCCCCTCAAGAAGCCTTTCGTTAAGGCTGTTGTTGTGGAAATTGCAAAATGATATTTGGGAGCCCATAGATGGCAATGGTGAAAAAGGAAATATCTTCAGTTAAAAACTGAAAAGTAGCATTCTGAGAAACTGTTTTGAGTTCTGTTAATTCAATTCACAGTGTTACAGCCTTCCAATCAGGAAGCCGTTCACCAAGATTGTTCTTCTGGAATTTGCAAAGTGATATTTGGAAGCCCATAGAGGGCTATGGTGCAAAAGGAAATTTCTTCCGTTAAAAACTGGAAAGAAGCTTTCTGAGAAACTGCTTTGTGTTCTGTGAATTCATTTCAGAGAGTTACATCTTTTCCCTCAAGAAGCCTTTCGCTAAGACTGTTCTTGTGGAATTTCCACAGTGATATTTGGAAGATGATAGAGGGCTACGGTGAAAAAGGAAATATCTTCCGATAAAAGCTGGAAAGAAAATTTCTGAGAAACTGCTTTGTGTTCTGTTAATTCTTCTCACAGAGTTACATCCTTGCTGTGCAGAAGCCTTTCTCTAAGACTGTTCTTGTCGAATTTTCACAGTGATATTTGGATCCCCATACAGGGCTATGGTGAAAAAGGAAATAGCCTAAGTAAAAAACTGAAAAGAAGTCTGCTGAGGAACAGCTTTGTGTTTTGTTAATTCATCTCACTGAGTTACAGCTTTCCACTCCAGAAACCTTTCGCTAAGTCTGTTCTTGTGAAATTTGCAAAGTGATATTTGGAAGCCCATAGAGAGCAATGGTGAAAAAGGAAATATCTTCCGTTAAAAACTGGAAAGAAGCATTCTGAGAAACTGCCGCGTGTTCTGTTAATTCATCTAAAACAATTACAGATTTCCAATCCAGAAACCCTTCGCTGAGACAGTTCTTGCGGAATAATCAAAGTGATATTTGGAAGCCCTTAGATGGCTATGGTGAAAAAGAAAATATCTTCAGTTAAAAACTGGAAAGAAGTTTTCTGAGAGACAGCTTTGTGTTCCATTAATGAATCTCACAGAGTTACAGCTTTCTCCTCAAGAAGCCTTTCGTTAAGATTGTTCTTGTGGAATTTGCAAGGTGATATTTGGAAGCCCATAAAGGGCCATGGTGAAAAAGGAAATATCTTCAGTTAAAATCTGGAAAGAAGATTTCTGAGAAACTAGTTTGTGTTCTGTTAATTCATCTCAGAGACTTACAGCTTTCACCTCAAGAAGCCTTTCGCTAACACTGTTCTTGTGGAATTTGCAAAGTGATATTTGGAAGCCCATAGAGGGCTATGGTGAAAAGGAAATCTCCTAAGATAAAAATTGAAAAGAAGCTTTCTGAGAAACTGCTTTGTGTTCTGTTAATTCATCTCACAGATTACAGCGTTCCCCTCAAGAAACCTAACGCTAAGGGTCTTTCTGTGTAATTTGCAAAGTGATATTTGGAAGCACATAGAGGGCTATGGTGAAAAAGGAACTATGTTCCGTTAAAAACTGCAAAGAAGATTTCTGACACACTGATTTGTATTCTGTTAATTCATCTCACACAGATATAGCTTTCCCCTCCAAAAGCCTTTCGTTAAGACTGTTCTTGTGGAATTTGCAAATTGATATTTGGAAGCCCATACAGGGCTATGGTGAAAAAGGAAACATCCTAAGATAAAAACTGAAAAAAAGCTTTCTGAGAAACTGCTTTGTGTTGTGTTAATTCATCTCACAGAGTTACAGCTTTCCCCTCAAGAAGTCGTTCACTAAGACTGTTCTTGTGAAATTTGCAAAGTGATATTTGGAAGCCCTTTGAGGCGTCTGGTGAAAAAGGAAAAATACTAAGAAAAAAACTGAAAAGAAGCTTTCTGAGAAACTGATTTGTGTTCTGTTAATTCCTCTCACAGATTACAGCTTTCACCTCAAGAAGCGTTTCGTTAAGACTGTTCTTGTGGAAATTGCAAAGTGATATTTGGAAGCCCATAGGGGGCTATGGTGAAAAAGGAAATATCTTCCGTTAAAAACTGGAAAAATGATTTCTTTCTTTATTTATTTTTTATTTTTTTATTTTATTTATTTATTTTTTTTTTTGAGATGGAGTCTTGCTCTGTAGCCCGGACTGGAGTGCAGTGCCCGGATCTCAGCTCACTGCAAGTTCCGCCTCCCGGGTTCACGCCATTCTCCTGCCTCAGCCTCCGGAGTAGCTGGGACTACAGGCGCACGCCACCTCGCCCGGCTAGTTTTTTGTATTTTTAGTAGAGACGGGGTTTCACCGTGTTAGCCAGGATGGTCTCAATCTCCTGACCTCGTGATCCACCCGTCTCGGCCTCCCTAAGTGCTGGGATTACAGGCTTGAGCCACCGCGCCCGGCCGAAAAAGAAACTGCTTTGTGTTCTGTTATTTCAGCTAACAGAGTTACAGCTTTCCCCTCAAAAAGTCTTTCCCTAAGACTGTTCTTGTGGTATTTGGAAAGTGATATTTAGAAGGACATAGAGGGCTAAATGAAAAAGGAAATATCTTCGTTAGAAACTGAAAAGAAGCTTTTTGAAAAACTGCTTTGTATTCTGTTAATTCATCTCACAGAGTTACAGCTTTCCCCTTAAGAAGCCTTTTGCTAAGACTGTTCTTGTGGAATTTAGAAAGTGATATTTAGAAGCCCCTAGAGGACTTTGGTGAAAAAGGAAATATCTTCCGTTAAAAAGTGGAAAGAAGCTTTCTGAGAAACTGCTTTGTGCTCTGTTAATTCATCTCACAGAGTTACAGCTTTTCCCTCAGGAAGCCTTTCGCTAAGACTGTTCTTGTGGAATTTGCAAAGTGATCTTTGGAAGCCCATTGAGGGCTATGGTGAAAAAGGAAATATTTTCAGATAAAAAGTGGAAAGAAGGTTTCTGGAAACTGCTTTTGTTCTGTTAACTCATCTCACAGAGTTACAGATTTCCCCTAAAGAAGCCTTTCGCTAAGATTGTTCTTGTGGAATTTGCAAAGTGATATTTGGAAGCCCATAGATGGCTATGGTGAAAAAGGTAATATCTTAAGTTAAAAACTGGAAAGAAGCTTTCTGATCAACTGCTTTGTGCTCTGTTAATTCATCTCACAGAGTCACAGCTTTCCCCTCAAGAAGCCTTTCGCTAAGACTGTTCTTGTGGAATTTGCAAAGGGATATTTGGAAGAGCAAAGAGGGCTATGGTGAAAAAGGAACTATCTTCAGTTAAAAACTGGAAAGAAGCTTTCTGAGAAACTGCTTTGTGTTCTGTTAATTCATCTCACAGAGTTACAGCTTTCCTCTCAAGAAGACTTTCGCTTAGAGTGTTCTTGTGGAATTTGCAAGGTGATATTTGGTAGCCCATAGAGGGCTTTGGTGAAAAAGGAAATATATTCAGTTAAAAACTGGAAAGAAGTTTTCTGAGAAACTGCTTTGTGTTCTGTTAATTCATCTCACAGAATTACAGCTTTCTCCACAAAATCCTTTCGCTAATACTGTTGATGTGGAATTCTGAACGTGATATTTAGAAGCCCATAGAGGGCTATGGTGAAAAAGGAAATATCTTCAGTTAAAACTGGAAAAAGCTTTCTGTGAAACTGATTTGTGTTCTGTTAATTCATCTCACAGAGTTACAGCTCGCCCCTCAAGAAGCCTTTCGCTATGACTGTTCTTGTGAAATTTGCAAAGTCTTATTTGGAGGCACATAGAGGGCTTGGTGAAAAAGGAAATATGCTAAGACAAAAACTGGAAAGAATCTTTCTGAGAAACTGTTTTGTGTTCTGTTTATTCTTCTCACAGAGTTACAGCTTTCCCCGCAAGAAGCCTTGCACTGAGACTGTTCTTGTGGAATTTGCAAAGTGATATTTGGAAGCCCTAAGAGGGCTTGGTGAAAAAGAAAATATCTTCCGTAAAAAACTGGAAAGAAGCTTTCTGAGAAACTGCTTTCTGTTATGTTAATTCATCTCACAGAGTTAGAGCTTTCCCCTCAAGAAGCCTTTCGCTAAGACTGTTCTTGTGGAATTTGCAAAGTGATATTCGGAAGCCCATTGAGGGCTATGGTGAAAAACGAAATATCTTCCGTTAAAAACTGGAAGGAATCTTTCTGAGAAACTTCTTTGTGTTCTGTGAATTCATGTCACAGAGTTACAGCAATGCCCTCAAGAAGCCTTTCACTAAGCCTGTTCTTGTGGAATTTGCAAAGTGATATTTGGAATCCCATAGACGTTAATGAGAAAAAGGAAATATCCTAAGATAAAAACTGAAAAGTAGCTTTCTGAGAAACAGCTTTGTGTTTTGTTAATTCCTCTCACAGAGTTACAGCTTTCCCCTCAAGAATCCTTTCGCTAAGCCTGTTCTTGTGGAATTTGCAATGTGATATTTTGAAGCCCATAGAGGGCTATGGTGAAAAAGGAAATATCCTAAGATAAAAACTGAAAAGAAGCTTTCTGAGAAAATGCTTTGTGTTCTGTTAATACATCTCACAGAGTTACTGTTTTCCCCTCAAGAAGCCTTTTGCTAAGACTGTTCTTGTGGATTTTAGAAAGTGATATTTAGAAGTCCATAGAGGACTCTGGTGAAAAAGGAAATACCTTCCGTTAAAAACTGGAAAGAAGCTTTCTGAGAAACTGCTTCGTGTTCTGTTAATTCATCTCACAGTGTTACAGCTTTCCCCTCAAGAAGCCTTTCTTTACGTCAGTTCTTGTGGAATTTGCAAAGTTATATTTGGAAGCCCATAGCGGTCTATGGAGAAAAAGGAAACATCTTCCGTTAAAAATTTGAAAGAAGCTTTCTGAGAAACTGCTTTTTGTTCTCTTAATTCATCTCACAGAGTTACAAATTTCTCCCCAAGAAGCCTTTCGCTAAGACTCTTTTGTGGAATTTGCAAAGTGATATTTGGAAGCCCATTGAGGGTTACGTTGAAAAGGGAAATATCTTCAGTTAAAAACTGAAACGATGCATTTTGAGAAACTGCTTTGCGTTTTGTTAATTCATCTTACAGAGTTACAGCTTACCCTTCAAGAAGCCTTTCACTACGAATATTTTTGTGGAATTTACACAGTGATATTTCGAAGCCCATAGATGACTATCGTGAAAAAGGAAATATCTTCATTTAAAAATTGGAAAGAAGCTTTCTGTGAAACTGGTTTTTGTTCTGTTAATTCATCTCACAGAGTTAAATCTTTCTCCTCAGGATGCCTTTCGCTAAGACTGTTCTTGTGGAATTTGCAAAGTGATATTTGGAAGCCCATAGTGGACTACGGTGAAAAAGAAAGTATCCTAAGATAAAAACCTAAAACAAGCTTTCTGAGAAACTGCTTTGTTTTCTGTTAATTCATCTCACAGAGTTACAGCTTTCCCCTCAAGAAATATTTGACTAATACTGCTTTTGTGGAATTTGCAAAGTGATATTTCGAAGCCCAGAGAGGGTTACGGTGAAAAAGGAAATATCTTCAGTTAAAAACTGGAACGATGCATTTTGAGAAACTGCTTTGTGTTCTGTTAATTCATCTCACAGAGTTACAGCTTTCGCCTCAAGAACTCTTTGACTAAGACTGCTCTTGGGTAATTTGAAAAGTGATATTTCGAAGCCCATAGCGGGCTATAGTTAAAAAGGAAATATCCTAAGATGAAAACTGAAAGGAAGCATTCTGAGAAACGGCTTTGTGATTTGTTAATTCATCTCACAGGGTTAAAGCTTTCCCTTCAAGAAGCCTTTCGCAAAGGGTCTTCTTGTGGAATAGGCAAAGTGAGATTTGGAATCCCATAGAGGGCTATGGTGAAAAAGGAAATATCTTCAGTTAAAAACTGGAGAAAAGCTTTCTGATAAACTGCTTTGTGTTCTCTTATTTCATCTCACAGAGTTACAGCTTTCTCCTCAAGAAGCCTTTCGCTGAGACTGTTCTTGTGGAATTTGGAAACTGATATTTGGAAGCCCGTAGAGGACTATGGTGAAAAAGGAAATATCTTCCGTTAAAAACTGGAAAGAAGCTTCCTGAGAAACTGCTTTGTGTTCTGTTAATTCATCTCACCGAGTTACAGCTTTCCCTTCAAGAAGCCTTTCGCCAAGCTTGTTCTTGTGCATTTGGAAAGTAATATTTGGAAGCCCAGAGAAGGCTATGGTGAAAAAGGAAATATCTTTAGTTACAAATTTGAAAAAATTTTTCTGAGAAACTACTTTGTGCTCTGTTAATTCATCTCACAGTGTTACAATTTTCCTTCAAGAAGCCTTTCGCTAAGACTGTTCTTGTGGAATTTGCAAAGTGATATTTGGAAGCACAGAGAGGTCTAGGGTAAAAAAGGAAATATCTTCAGTTAAAAACTGGAAAGAAGCTGTCTGAGAAACTGCTTTGTGTTCTGTTCATTCTTCTCACAGAGTTACAGGTTTCCCCTGAAGAAACCTTTTGCTAAGACTGTTGTTGTGGAATTTGCAAAGTGATATTTGGAAGCCCGTAGAGTGCTATGGTGAAAAAGGAAATATCTTCCGTTAAAAACTGGAAAGAAGCTTTCCAAGAAACTGCTTTGTGTTCTGCTAATTCATCTCAAACAATTACAGCTTTCCCTTCAAGAAGCCTTTGGATAAGGCTGTTCTTGTGGAATTTGGTAAGTGATATTTGGAAGTCCACATGGGGCTAGGGTGAGAAAGGAAATATCTTCAGATAAAAACTGGAAAGAAGCTGTCTGAGAATCCGCTTTGTGTTCTGTTAATTCATCTCACAGAGTTACAGCTTTCCCTTCTAGAATCCTTTTGCTAAGAGAGGTCTTGTGGAATTTGCAAAGTGATATTTGGAAGCCCATAGTGGGCTACGGTGAAAAAGGAAATATCCTAAGTTAAAAACTGAAAAGAAACATTCTGAGAAACTGCTTTGTGTTCTGTTAATTCATCTCACCGAGTTACTCCTTTCCCTTTAAGATGCCTTTATCTAAGGCTGTTCTTGTGGAATTTGCAAAGTGATATTTGGAAGCCCATAGAGGGCAATGGTGAAAAAGAAAATATCTTCCGGAAAAACTGGAAAGAAGCTTTCTGAGAAACTGCTTTGTTTTCTGTTAATTCATCTCACCGAGTTACAGGTTTCCCTTCAAGAAGCCTTTCGCTAAGGCTGTTCTTGTGGAATTTGGTAACTGATATTTGGAAGCCCTTAGAGGGCTATCATGTAAAAAATAAATATCTTTAGTTAAAAACTGGAAAGAATCTTTCTGAGCAACTGCTTTGTGTTCTGTTAATTCATCTCACAGAGTGACTGCTTTCCCCTCAAGAAGCCTTTCGCTAAGACTGTTGTTGTGGTATTTGCAAAGTGATATTTGGAAGTCCCTGGAGGGCTATGGTGAAAAAGGAAATATCTTCCGTTAAAAACAGGAAAGAACCTTTCTGAGAAACTGCTTTGTGTACATTGAATTCTTCTCACAGAGTTACAGCTTTCCCCTGAAGAAGCCTTTTGCTAAGACTGTTCTTGGGGAGTTTGCAAAGTGATATTTGGAAACCCTTAGAGGGCTATTGTGAAAAAGGAAATATCTTCCGTTAAAAACTGGAAAGAAGTTTCTGAGAAACTGCTTTGTGTTCTGTTAAGTCATCTCACAGAGTTACAGCTTTCCCCTCAAGAAGCCTTTCTGTAAGACTGTTTCTGTGGAATTTGCAAAGTGATATTTGGAAGCCCATAGAGGGCTACGGTGAAAAAGTAAATATCTTCCGTTAAAAACTGGAAAGAAGCTTTCTTTGAAACTACTTTGTGTTTTGCTAATTCATCTCACAGAGTTACAGCTTTCCCCTCAAGAAGCCTTTCGCTAAGACTCTTCTTGTGGAATAGGCAAAGTGATATTTGTAAGCCCATCGAGGGCTTTGGTGAAAAAGGAAATATCTTCCGTTAAAAACTGGAAAGAGGCTTTCTTTGAAACTACTTTGTGTTCTGTTAATTCATCTCACAGAGTTACAGATTTCCCCTCAAGAAGCCTTTCGCTAAGTCTGTTCTTGTGGAATTGGCAAAATGATATTTGGAAGCCCTTTGAGGGCTATGGTGAAAAAGGAAATATCTTCCGTTAAAAACTGGAAAGAAACTTTCGGAGAAACTGCTTTGTGTTCTCTTAATTCATCTCACAGATTTACAGCTTTCCCCTCAAGAAGCCTTTTGCTAAGATTGTTCTTGTGGAATTTGCAAAGTGATATTTGGAAGACATAGAGGGCTACGGTGAAAAAGGAAATATCCTAAGTTAAAAACTGAAAAGAAGCAGTCCGAGAAACTGCATTGTGTTCTGCTAATTCATCTCACAGAGTTACAGCTTTCCCCTCAAGAAGCTTTTCGCTAAGGCTGTTCTTGTGGAATTGGCAAAGTGATATTCGGAAGCCCATAGAGGGCTACGGTGAAAAAGGAAATATCTTCCGTAAAAAACGGGAAAGAAGCTTTCTGGGAAACTGCTTTGTTTTCTGTTAATTCATCTAACAGAGTTACAGCCTTCCCTTCAAGAATCCGTTCGCTAAGGCTGTTCTTGTGGAATTTGGTAACTGATATTTGGAAGCCCTTAGAGGGCTATCATGTAAAAAATAAATATCTTTAGTTAAAAACTGGAAAGAATCTTTCTGAGCAACTGCTTTGTGTTCTGTTAATTCATCTCACAGAGTGACTGCTTTCCCCTCAAGAAGCCTTTCGCTAAGACTGTTGTTGTGGTATTTGCAAAGTGATATTTGGAAGTCCCTGGAGGGCTATGGTGAAAAAGGAAATATCTTCCGTTAAAAACAGGAAAGAACCTTTCTGAGAAACTGCTTTGTGTACATTGAATTCTTCTCACAGAGTTACAGCTTTCCCCTGAAGAAGCCTTTTGCTAAGACTGTTCTTGGGGAGTTTGCAAAGTGATATTTGGAAACCCTTAGAGGGCTATTGTGAAAAAGGAAATATCTTCCGTTAAAAACTGGAAAGAAGTTTCTGAGAAACTGCTTTGTGTTCTGTTAAGTCATCTCACAGAGTTACAGCTTTCCCCTCAAGAAGCCTTTCTGTAAGACTGTTTCTGTGGAATTTGCAAAGTGATATTTGGAAGCCCATAGAGGGCTACGGTGAAAAAGTAAATATCTTCCGTTAAAAACTGGAAAGAAGCTTTCTTTGAAACTACTTTGTGTTTTGCTAATTCATCTCACAGAGTTACAGCTTTCCCCTCAAGAAGCCTTTCGCTAAGACTCTTCTTGTGGAATAGGCAAAGTGATATTTGTAAGCCCATCGAGGGCTTTGGTGAAAAAGGAAATATCTTCCGTTAAAAACTGGAAAGAGGCTTTCTTTGAAACTACTTTGTGTTCTGTTAATTCATCTCACAGAGTTACAGATTTCCCCTCAAGAAGCCTTTCGCTAAGTCTGTTCTTGTGGAATTGGCAAAATGATATTTGGAAGCCCTTTGAGGGCTATGGTGAAAAAGGAAATATCTTCCGTTAAAAACTGGAAAGAAACTTTCGGAGAAACTGCTTTGTGTTCTCTTAATTCATCTCACAGATTTACAGCTTTCCCCTCAAGAAGCCTTTTGCTAAGATTGTTCTTGTGGAATTTGCAAAGTGATATTTGGAAGACATAGAGGGCTACGGTGAAAAAGGAAATATCCTAAGTTAAAAACTGAAAAGAAGCAGTCCGAGAAACTGCATTGTGTTCTGCTAATTCATCTCACAGAGTTACAGCTTTCCCCTCAAGAAGCTTTTCGCTAAGGCTGTTCTTGTGGAATTGGCAAAGTGATATTCGGAAGCCCATAGAGGGCTACGGTGAAAAAGGAAATATCTTCCGTAAAAAACGGGAAAGAAGCTTTCTGGGAAACTGCTTTGTTTTCTGTTAATTCATCTAACAGAGTTACAGCCTTCCCTTCAAGAATCCGTTCGCTAAGGCTGTTCTTGTGGAATTTGGTAACTGATATTTGGAAGCCCTTAGAGGGCTATCATGTAAAAAATAAATATCTTTAGTTAAAAACTGGAAAGAATCTTTCTGAGCAACTGCTTTGTGTTCTGTTAATTCATCTCACAGAGTGACTGCTTTCCCCTCAAGAAGCCTTTCGCTAAGACTGTTGTTGTGGTATTTGCAAAGTGATATTTGGAAGTCCCTGGAGGGCTATGGTGAAAAAGGAAATATCTTCCGTTAAAAACAGGAAAGAACCTTTCTGAGAAACTGCTTTGTGTACATTGAATTCTTCTCACAGAGTTACAGCTTTCCCCTGAAGAAGCCTTTTGCTAAGACTGTTCTTGGGGAGTTTGCAAAGTGATATTTGGAAACCCTTAGAGGGCTATTGTGAAAAAGGAAATATCTTCCGTTAAAAACTGGAAAGAAGTTTCTGAGAAACTGCTTTGTGTTCTGTTAAGTCATCTCACAGAGTTACAGCTTTCCCCTCAAGAAGCCTTTCTGTAAGACTGTTTCTGTGGAATTTGCAAAGTGATATTTGGAAGCCCATAGAGGGCTACGGTGAAAAAGTAAATATCTTCCGTTAAAAACTGGAAAGAAGCTTTCTTTGAAACTACTTTGTGTTTTGCTAATTCATCTCACAGAGTTACAGCTTTCCCCTCAAGAAGCCTTTCGCTAAGACTCTTCTTGTGGAATAGGCAAAGTGATATTTGTAAGCCCATCGAGGGCTTTGGTGAAAAAGGAAATATCTTCCGTTAAAAACTGGAAAGAGGCTTTCTTTGAAACTACTTTGTGTTCTGTTAATTCATCTCACAGAGTTACAGATTTCCCCTCAAGAAGCCTTTCGCTAAGTCTGTTCTTGTGGAATTGGCAAAATGATATTTGGAAGCCCTTTGAGGGCTATGGTGAAAAAGGAAATATCTTCCGTTAAAAACTGGAAAGAAACTTTCGGAGAAACTGCTTTGTGTTCTCTTAATTCATCTCACAGATTTACAGCTTTCCCCTCAAGAAGCCTTTTGCTAAGATTGTTCTTGTGGAATTTGCAAAGTGATATTTGGAAGACATAGAGGGCTACGGTGAAAAAGGAAATATCCTAAGTTAAAAACTGAAAAGAAGCAGTCCGAGAAACTGCATTGTGTTCTGCTAATTCATCTCACAGAGTTACAGCTTTCCCCTCAAGAAGCTTTTCGCTAAGGCTGTTCTTGTGGAATTGGCAAAGTGATATTCGGAAGCCCATAGAGGGCTACGGTGAAAAAGGAAATATCTTCCGTAAAAAACGGGAAAGAAGCTTTCTGGGAAACTGCTTTGTTTTCTGTTAATTCATCTAACAGAGTTACAGCCTTCCCTTCAAGAATCCGTTCGCTAAGGCTGTTCTTGTGGAATTTACAAAGTGATATTTGGAAGCCCTTAGAGGGCTATGGTGAGAAAGGAAATATCTTCCGTTAAAATCAGGAAAGAAACTTTCTTCGAAACTGCTGTGTGTTCTGTTAATTCATCTCTCAGAGTTACTGCTTTCCCCTCAAGAAGCGTTTCGCTGAGCCTGTTCTTGTGGAATTTGCAAACTGATATTTTGAACCCCATAGAGGGCTACGGTGAGAAAGGAAATATCCTAAGTTAAAAACTGAAAAGAAGCATTCTGATCTACTGCTTTGTGTTCTGTTAATTCATCTCACAGAGTTACAGCTTTCCCTTCAAGAACCATTTCGCTAAGGCTGTTCTTGTGGAAATTGCAAAGTGATATTTGGAAGCCCATAGAGGGCTATGGTAAAAAAGGAAATATCTTTCGTTAAAAACCGGAAAGAAGCTTTGTGAGAAACTGCTTTGTTTTCTGTTAATTCATCTAACAGAGTTACAGCTTTCCCTTCAAGAAGCCTTTCGCTAAGGCTGTTCTTGTGGAATTTACAAAGTGATATTTGGAAGCCCTTAGAGGGCTGTGGTGGACAAGGAAATATCTTCCATTAAAAACGTGAAAGAAGCTTTCTGAGAAACTGCTTTGTTTTCTGTTAATTCATCTAACACAGTTACAGCTTTCCCTTCAAGAAGCCTTTCGCTAAGGCTGTTCTTGTGGAATTTACAAAGTGATATTTGGAATCCCATTGAGGGCTATGTTGGTAAAGGAAGTATCTTCAGTTAAAAACTGGAAAGAAGCTGCCTGAGAAACTGCTTTGTGCTGTGTTAATTCATCTCACAGAGTTACAGCTTTCCCCTGAAGAAGCCTCTTGCTAAGCCTGTTCTTTTGGAATTGGCAAGGTGATATTTGGAAGCCCTTTGGGGCCTATGGTGAAAAAGGAATATCTTCAGTTAAAAACTGGAAAGAAACTTTCTTTGAAACTACTTTTTGTTCTGTTAATTCATCTCACAGAGTTACAGATTTCCACTTAAGAAGCCTTTTGCTAAGACTGTTCTTGTGGAATTTGCAGAGTGATATTTGGAAGCCCATAGAGGGCTACAGTGAAAAATGAAATATCCTAAGTTAAAAACTGAAAAGAAGCATTCTGAGAAACTGCTTTGTGTTCTGTTAAATTATTTCACAGAGTTACAGCTTTCCTTTCAAGAAGCCTTTCACTAAGGGTGTTCTTGTGGAATTGGCAAAGTGATATTTGGAAGCCCATAGAGGGCTATGGTGAAAAAGTAATATCTTCAGTTAAAAACTGGAGAGAAGCTGTCTGAGAAACGGCTTTGTGTTCTGTTAATTCATCTCACAGAGTTACAGCTTTCCCCTCAAGAAGACTTTCGCTAAGGCTCTTGTTGTGGAATTTGCAAAGTGATATTTGAAAACCCATAGAGGTCTATGGTGAAAAAGGAAATATCTTCAGTTAAAAACTGGAAATAAGCTGTCTGAGAAACTGCTTTGTGTTCTATTAATTCATCTCATAGAGTTACAGCTTTGCCCTCAAGAAGCCTTTCGCTAAGACTGTTCTTGTGGGATTTGTAAAGTGATACTTGTAAGCCCTTAGAGGGCTATGGTGAAAAAGGAAATATCTTCCGTTAAAAACGGGAAAAAAGCTTTCTGAGAAACTGCTTGGTGTTCTGTGAATTCATCTCACAGAGTTACAGCTTTCCCCTCAAGAAGCCTTTCGCTAAGACTGTTCCTGTGGAATTGGCAAAGTGATATTTGGAAGCCCATAGAGGGATATGGTGAAAAAGGAGTATCTTCCGTTATAAACTGGAAAGAAGCTTTCTTTGACACTACTTTGTGTTCTGTTAATTCATCTCAATGAGTTACACGTTTCCCCTAAAGAAGCGTTTCGCTAAGACTGCTCTTGGGGAATTTGCAAAGTGATATTTGGAAGCCCATAGAGGGCTATGGTGAAAAAGAAAATATCTTCCGTTAAAAACTGGAAAGAAGCTTTCTGAGAAACTGCTTTGTCTTCTCTTAATTCATTTCACAGATTTACAGCTTTCCCCTCAAGAAACCTTTCGCTAAGACTGTTCTTGTGGAATTTACACAGTGATATTTGGAAGCCCAGAAAGGGCTACGATGAAAAAGGAAATATCCTAAGTTAAAAACTGAAAAGAAGCATTCTGAGAACCTGCTTTGTGCTCTGTTAATTCTTGTCACAGAGTTACAGCTTTGCCTTCAAGAAGCCTTTCGCTAAGTCTCTTCTTGTGGAATTGACAAAGTGATATTTGGAAGCCCATAGAGGGCTATGGTGAAAATGGAATTATCCTCAGTTAAAAACTGGAAAGAAATTTTCTGAGAAACTGCTTTGTGTTCTGTTAATTCATCTCACAGAGTTACAGCATTACCCTCAACAAGCCATTCACTAAGACTCATCTTGTGGAATTTGCAAAGTGATATTTTGAAACCCATAGAGGGATATGGTGAAAAAGGCAATATCTTCCGTTAAAAACTGGCAAGAAGCTTTCTGAGGAACTGCTTTGGGTTCTGTTAGTTCATCTCACAGAGTAACAGATTTCCCCTCAAGAAGCCTTTCACCATCACTGTCCTTGTGGAATTTGCAAAGTGATATTTGGTAGCCTATAGAGGGCTATGGTGAAAAAGGATATATCTTCCGTTAAAAACTGGAAAGAAGCTTTCGGAGAAACTGCTTTGTGTTCTGTTAATTGATCTCACAGAGTTCCAGCTTTCCCCTCAAGAAGCCTTTTGCTAAGAATGTATATGTGGAATTTGCAAAGAGATATTTGGAAGCCCATGGAGTTCTACGGTGAAAAAGGAAATATCTGTCGTAAAAAACTGGAAAGAAGCTTTCTGAGAAACTGCTTTGTGTTCTGTTATTTCATCTCACAGAGTTACTGCTTTCCCCTCAAGAGGCCTATCTCTAAGGCTTTTGTTGTGCAATTTGCAAAGTGATATTTGGAAGACCATAGAGGGCTATGGTGAAAAAGGAATTATCTTCCGTTAAACACTGGAAGGAAGCTTTCTGAGAAACTGCTTTGTGTTCTGTTAATTTAACTCACAGAGTTACAGCTTTCCCCTCAAGAAGCGTTTTGGTAAGACTGTATTTGTGGAATTTGCAGAGAGATATATGGAAGCCCCTAGAGGGCTGTGGTGAAAAAGGAAATACCTTTCATAAAAAACTGGAAAGAAGCTTTCTTAGAAACTGCTTTGTGTTCTCTTAATTCATCTCACGGAGTTACAGCTTTCCCTTCAAGAAGCCTTTCACTAAGGCTGTTCTTGTGGAATATGCAAAGTGATATTCGGAAGCCCTTAGAATACTATGGTGAAAAAGGTATTATCTCCAGTTAAAAACTGGTAAGATCCTTTCTGAGAAACTGCTTTGTGTTCTGTTAATTCATCTCACAGAATTACAGCTTTACCATCAAGAAGCCTTTCGCTAAGACTGTTCTGGTGGAATTTGCAAAGTGGTATTCGGAAGCCCATAGAGGGCTATGGTGAAAAAGGAAATATCTTCCGTTAATAACGGGAAAGAAGCTTTCTGAGTTACAGCTGTCCCTTCAAGAAGCCTTTCGCTAAGGCTCTTCTTGTGGAATTTGCAAAGTGATATTTGGAAGCCCATAGAGGTCTATTTTGAAAAAGGAAATATCTTAAGTTAAAAACTGGAAAGAAGCTGTCTGAGAAACTACTTTGTGTTCTGTTAATGCATCTCACAGGGTTACAGCTTTCCCCTTAAGAAGCCTTTCACTACGACTGTTTTTGTAGAATTTGCAAAGTGATATTTGTAAGCCCATAGAGGGCTATGGTGAAAAAGGAAATATCTTCGGTTAAAAAGGGGAAAGAAGCTTTCTGAGAAACTGCTTTGTGTTCTGTTAATTAATCTCACAGAGTTACAGATTTCCCCTCAAGAATCCTTTCGCTAAGACTGTTCTTGTGGAATTTCCAAAGCGATATTTGGAAGCCCATAGAAGGCTATGGTGAAAAAGGAAATAGCCTCCGTTAAAATCTGGAAAGAAATTTTCTGAGAAACTGCTTTGTGTTCTCTGAATTCATCTCACAGAGTTACAGCTTTCCTTAATGAAGCCTTTCGCTACGGTTGTTCTTGCGGAACTTGCAAAGTGATATTTGGAAGCCCAAAGGGGGCTATGATGAAAAAGGAAATATCTTCAGTTAAAAACTTTAAAGAAGCTGTCTGGGAAACGGCCTTGGGTTGTTTTCATTCATATCACAGAGTTACACCTTTCCCCTCAAGAATAGTTTCGCTAAGACTGTTCTTGTGGAATTGGAAAAGTGATATTTGGAAGCCCATAGAGGGCTACGGTGAAAAAGGAATATTTTCAGTTAAAAACTGGCAAGAAGCTGTATGAGAAACTGCTTTGTGTTCTGTTAAATCACCTCACAGAGTTACAGCTTTCCCCTCAAGAAGCCTTTAGCTAAAACTGTTCTTGTGTAATTTGCAAAGTGATATTTGGAAGCCCATAGAGGGCTATGGCGAAAAAGGAAATATCTTCCGTTAAAAACGGGAAAGAAGTTTTCTGAGAAACTACTTTGTGTTCTGTTAATTTATCTCGAAGAGTTACAGATTTCCCCTCAAGAAGCCTTTCGCTAAGACTGTTCTTGTGAAATTTGCAAAGTGATATTTGGAAGCCCATAGAGGGCTATGGTGAAAATGATAATATCCTAAGATAAAAAACGAAAAGAAGCTTTCTGAGAAACTACTTTGTGTTCTGTTAGTTCATCTCACAGAGTTACAGCATTCCCCTCAAGAAGCCCTGCAGTAAGACTTTTCTTGTGGAATTTGCAAAGCGATATTTGGATGCCCATAGAGGGCTATGGTGAAAAAGGAAAAATATTCTGTTAAAAACTGGAAAGAAGATTTCTGAGGAACTGTTTTGTGTTCTGTTGATTCATCTCACAGAGTTACAGCTGTCCCCTCCAGAAACCTTTCGCTAAGACTGTTCTTGTGGAATTTGCGAAATGGTATTTGGAAGCCCATAGAGAGCTACGGTGAAAAAGGAAATATCTTCAGATAAAAACTGAAAAGAAGCTTTCTGAGAAACTGCTTTGTGTTCTGTAAATTCAACTCACAGATTTACAGCTTTCCCCTCAAGAAGCCTTTCGTTAAGGCTGTTGTTGTGGAAATTGCAAAATGATATTTGGGAGCCCATAGATGGCAATGGTGAAAAAGGAAATATCTTCAGTTAAAAACTGAAAAGTAGCATTCTGAGAAACTGTTTTGAGTTCTGTTAATTCAATTCACAGTGTTACAGCCTTCCAATCAGGAAGCCGTTCACCAAGATTGTTCTTCTGGAATTTGCAAAGTGATATTTGGAAGCCCATAGAGGGCTATGGTGCAAAAGGAAATTTCTTCCGTTAAAAACTGGAAAGAAGCTTTCTGAGAAACTGCTTTGTGTTCTGTGAATTCATTTCAGAGAGTTACATCTTTTCCCTCAAGAAGCCTTTCGCTAAGACTGTTCTTGTGGAATTTCCACAGTGATATTTGGAAGATGATAGAGGGCTACGGTGAAAAAGGAAATATCTTCCGATAAAAGCTGGAAAGAAAATTTCTGAGAAACTGCTTTGTGTTCTGTTAATTCTTCTCACAGAGTTACATCCTTGCTGTGCAGAAGCCTTTCTCTAAGACTGTTCTTGTCGAATTTTCACAGTGATATTTGGATCCCCATACAGGGCTATGGTGAAAAAGGAAATAGCCTAAGTAAAAAACTGAAAAGAAGTCTGCTGAGGAACAGCTTTGTGTTTTGTTAATTCATCTCACTGAGTTACAGCTTTCCACTCCAGAAACCTTTCGCTAAGTCTGTTCTTGTGAAATTTGCAAAGTGATATTTGGAAGCCCATAGAGAGCAATGGTGAAAAAGGAAATATCTTCCGTTAAAAACTGGAAAGAAGCATTCTGAGAAACTGCCGCGTGTTCTGTTAATTCATCTAAAACAATTACAGATTTCCAATCCAGAAACCCTTCGCTGAGACAGTTCTTGCGGAATAATCAAAGTGATATTTGGAAGCCCTTAGATGGCTATGGTGAAAAAGAAAATATCTTCAGTTAAAAACTGGAAAGAAGTTTTCTGAGAGACAGCTTTGTGTTCCATTAATGAATCTCACAGAGTTACAGCTTTCTCCTCAAGAAGCCTTTCGTTAAGATTGTTCTTGTGGAATTTGCAAGGTGATATTTGGAAGCCCATAAAGGGCCATGGTGAAAAAGGAAATATCTTCAGTTAAAATCTGGAAAGAAGATTTCTGAGAAACTAGTTTGTGTTCTGTTAATTCATCTCAGAGACTTACAGCTTTCACCTCAAGAAGCCTTTCGCTAACACTGTTCTTGTGGAATTTGCAAAGTGATATTTGGAAGCCCATAGAGGGCTATGGTGAAAAGGAAATCTCCTAAGATAAAAATTGAAAAGAAGCTTTCTGAGAAACTGCTTTGTGTTCTGTTAATTCATCTCACGGAGTTACAGCTTTCCCTTCAAGAAGCCTTTCACTAAGGCTGTTCTTGTGGAATATGCAAAGTGATATTCGGAAGCCCTTAGAATACTATGGTGAAAAAGGTATTATCTCCAGTTAAAAACTGGTAAGATCCTTTCTGAGAAACTGCTTTGTGTTCTGTTAATTCATCTCACAGAATTACAGCTTTACCATCAAGAAGCCTTTCGCTAAGACTGTTCTGGTGGAATTTGCAAAGTGGTATTCGGAAGCCCATAGAGGGCTATGGTGAAAAAGGAAATATCTTCCGTTAATAACGGGAAAGAAGCTTTCTGAGTTACAGCTGTCCCTTCAAGAAGCCTTTCGCTAAGGCTCTTCTTGTGGAATTTGCAAAGTGATATTTGGAAGCCCATAGAGGTCTATTTTGAAAAAGGAAATATCTTAAGTTAAAAACTGGAAAGAAGCTGTCTGAGAAACTACTTTGTGTTCTGTTAATGCATCTCACAGGGTTACAGCTTTCCCCTTAAGAAGCCTTTCACTACGACTGTTTTTGTAGAATTTGCAAAGTGATATTTGTAAGCCCATAGAGGGCTATGGTGAAAAAGGAAATATCTTCGGTTAAAAAGGGGAAAGAAGCTTTCTGAGAAACTGCTTTGTGTTCTGTTAATTAATCTCACAGAGTTACAGATTTCCCCTCAAGAATCCTTTCGCTAAGACTGTTCTTGTGGAATTTCCAAAGCGATATTTGGAAGCCCATAGAAGGCTATGGTGAAAAAGGAAATAGCCTCCGTTAAAATCTGGAAAGAAATTTTCTGAGAAACTGCTTTGTGTTCTCTGAATTCATCTCACAGAGTTACAGCTTTCCTTAATGAAGCCTTTCGCTACGGTTGTTCTTGCGGAACTTGCAAAGTGATATTTGGAAGCCCAAAGGGGGCTATGATGAAAAAGGAAATATCTTCAGTTAAAAACTTTAAAGAAGCTGTCTGGGAAACGGCCTTGGGTTGTTTTCATTCATATCACAGAGTTACACCTTTCCCCTCAAGAATAGTTTCGCTAAGACTGTTCTTGTGGAATTGGAAAAGTGATATTTGGAAGCCCATAGAGGGCTACGGTGAAAAAGGAATATTTTCAGTTAAAAACTGGCAAGAAGCTGTATGAGAAACTGCTTTGTGTTCTGTTAAATCACCTCACAGAGTTACAGCTTTCCCCTCAAGAAGCCTTTAGCTAAAACTGTTCTTGTGTAATTTGCAAAGTGATATTTGGAAGCCCATAGAGGGCTATGGCGAAAAAGGAAATATCTTCCGTTAAAAACGGGAAAGAAGTTTTCTGAGAAACTACTTTGTGTTCTGTTAATTTATCTCGAAGAGTTACAGATTTCCCCTCAAGAAGCCTTTCGCTAAGACTGTTCTTGTGAAATTTGCAAAGTGATATTTGGAAGCCCATAGAGGGCTATGGTGAAAATGATAATATCCTAAGATAAAAAACGAAAAGAAGCTTTCTGAGAAACTACTTTGTGTTCTGTTAGTTCATCTCACAGAGTTACAGCATTCCCCTCAAGAAGCCCTGCAGTAAGACTTTTCTTGTGGAATTTGCAAAGCGATATTTGGATGCCCATAGAGGGCTATGGTGAAAAAGGAAAAATATTCTGTTAAAAACTGGAAAGAAGATTTCTGAGAAACTGTTTTGTGTTCTGTTGATTCATCTCACAGAGTTACAGCTGTCCCCTCCAGAAACCTTTCGCTAAGACTGTTCTTGTGGAATTTGCGAAATGGTATTTGGAAGCCCATAGAGAGCT
Organism: Chlorocebus sabaeus; assembly: GCF_047675955.1. NCBI lineage: Eukaryota > Metazoa > Chordata > Mammalia > Primates > Cercopithecidae > Chlorocebus > Chlorocebus sabaeus. The sequence goes on along the minus strand of NW_027327257.1, from coordinate 187,778 downwards.
ACGGTGAAAAAGGAAATATCTTCAGATAAAAACTGAAAAGAAGCTTTCTGAGAAACTGCTTTGTGTTCTGTAAATTCAACTCACAGATTTACAGCTTTCCCCTCAAGAAGCCTTTCGTTAAGGCTGTTGTTGTGGAAATTGCAAAATGATATTTGGGAGCCCATAGATGGCAATGGTGAAAAAGGAAATATCTTCAGTTAAAAACTGAAAAGTAGCATTCTGAGAAACTGTTTTGAGTTCTGTTAATTCAATTCACAGTGTTACAGCCTTCCAATCAGGAAGCCGTTCACCAAGATTGTTCTTCTGGAATTTGCAAAGTGATATTTGGAAGCCCATAGAGGGCTATGGTGCAAAAGGAAATTTCTTCCGTTAAAAACTGGAAAGAAGCTTTCTGAGAAACTGCTTTGTGTTCTGTGAATTCATTTCAGAGAGTTACATCTTTTCCCTCAAGAAGCCTTTCGCTAAGACTGTTCTTGTGGAATTTCCACAGTGATATTTGGAAGATGATAGAGGGCTACGGTGAAAAAGGAAATATCTTCCGATAAAAGCTGGAAAGAAAATTTCTGAGAAACTGCTTTGTGTTCTGTTAATTCTTCTCACAGAGTTACATCCTTGCTGTGCAGAAGCCTTTCTCTAAGACTGTTCTTGTCGAATTTTCACAGTGATATTTGGATCCCCATACAGGGCTATGGTGAAAAAGGAAATAGCCTAAGTAAAAAACTGAAAAGAAGTCTGCTGAGGAACAGCTTTGTGTTTTGTTAATTCATCTCACTGAGTTACAGCTTTCCACTCCAGAAACCTTTCGCTAAGTCTGTTCTTGTGAAATTTGCAAAGTGATATTTGGAAGCCCATAGAGAGCAATGGTGAAAAAGGAAATATCTTCCGTTAAAAACTGGAAAGAAGCATTCTGAGAAACTGCCGCGTGTTCTGTTAATTCATCTAAAACAATTACAGATTTCCAATCCAGAAACCCTTCGCTGAGACAGTTCTTGCGGAATAATCAAAGTGATATTTGGAAGCCCTTAGATGGCTATGGTGAAAAAGAAAATATCTTCAGTTAAAAACTGGAAAGAAGTTTTCTGAGAGACAGCTTTGTGTTCCATTAATGAATCTCACAGAGTTACAGCTTTCTCCTCAAGAAGCCTTTCGTTAAGATTGTTCTTGTGGAATTTGCAAGGTGATATTTGGAAGCCCATAAAGGGCCATGGTGAAAAAGGAAATATCTTCAGTTAAAATCTGGAAAGAAGATTTCTGAGAAACTAGTTTGTGTTCTGTTAATTCATCTCAGAGACTTACAGCTTTCACCTCAAGAAGCCTTTCGCTAACACTGTTCTTGTGGAATTTGCAAAGTGATATTTGGAAGCCCATAGAGGGCTATGGTGAAAAGGAAATCTCCTAAGATAAAAATTGAAAAGAAGCTTTCTGAGAAACTGCTTTGTGTTCTGTTAATTCATCTCACAGATTACAGCGTTCCCCTCAAGAAACCTAACGCTAAGGGTCTTTCTGTGTAATTTGCAAAGTGATATTTGGAAGCACATAGAGGGCTATGGTGAAAAAGGAACTATGTTCCGTTAAAAACTGCAAAGAAGATTTCTGACACACTGATTTGTATTCTGTTAATTCATCTCACACAGATATAGCTTTCCCCTCCAAAAGCCTTTCGTTAAGACTGTTCTTGTGGAATTTGCAAATTGATATTTGGAAGCCCATACAGGGCTATGGTGAAAAAGGAAACATCCTAAGATAAAAACTGAAAAAAAGCTTTCTGAGAAACTGCTTTGTGTTGTGTTAATTCATCTCACAGAGTTACAGCTTTCCCCTCAAGAAGTCGTTCACTAAGACTGTTCTTGTGAAATTTGCAAAGTGATATTTGGAAGCCCTTTGAGGCGTCTGGTGAAAAAGGAAAAATACTAAGAAAAAAACTGAAAAGAAGCTTTCTGAGAAACTGATTTGTGTTCTGTTAATTCCTCTCACAGATTACAGCTTTCACCTCAAGAAGCGTTTCGTTAAGACTGTTCTTGTGGAAATTGCAAAGTGATATTTGGAAGCTCCTAGGGGGCTACGGTGAAAAAGGAAATATCCTAAGATAAAAACTTAAAAGAAGCTTTCTGAGAAACTGCACTGTGTTTTCTTAAATGATCTCACGGAGTTGTAGATTTCCCCTACAGAAGCCTTTCGCTAAGACTGTTCTTGTGGAATTTGCAACGTGATATTTGGAAGCCAGTAGAGGGCTATGGTGAAAAAGGAAATATCTTCCGTGAAAAACTGGAAAGAAGATTTCTGAGAAACTCCTTTGTGTTCTGCTAATACATCTCATAGAGTTAGAGCTTTCCCCTCAAGAAGCCGATCACTAAGACTGTTCTTGTGGGATTTGCAAAGTGATATTTGGAAGCCGATAGAGGGCAATGGTGAAAAAGGAGATATCTTCCCTTAAAAACTGGAAACAAGCTTTCTGAGAAACTGCCATGTGTTCTCTTAATGCACCTCACCGAGTTACAGCTTTCCCCTCAAGAAAACTTTCGCTAGGACTGTTCTTGTGGGATATGCAAAGTGATATTTGGAAGTCCATAGAGGGCTCTGGTGAAAAAGGAAATTTCTTCCGTTAAAAACTGGAAAGAAGTTTTCTGAGAAATTGCTATTTGTTCTGTTAATTCATCTCACAGAGTTACAGCATCACCTCCAGAGGCCTTTCGCTAAGACTGTTCTTGTGGAATTTGCAAAGCGATATTTGGAACCCCATTGAGGGCTTTGGTGAAAAAGGAAATATCCTAAGATAAAAACTAAAAAGAAGCTTTCTGAGAAACTGCTTTGTGTTCTGTTAATTCATCTCACAGAGTTACAGCTTATCCCTCCAGAAGACTTTCGATACGACTGTTCTTGTGGAAATTGCAAAGTGTAATTTGGAAGCCCATGAAGGGCTATGGTGAAATAGGAAATATTTTCCGTTAAAAACTGGAAAGAAGCTTTCTGAGAAACTGTTTTGTGTTCTGTTAATTCATCTCACAACGTTACAGCTTTCCCATCAACAAGCCGTTAACTAAGACTGTCCTTGTGGAATTTGCAAAGTGAAATTTGGAATCCCAAAGAGAGCTATGGTGAAAAAGGAAATATCTTCCTTTAAAAACCGAAAAGAAGCTCTCTGAGAAACTGCTTTGTGGTCTGTTAGTTCATCTCACAGAGTTACATCTTTCGCCTGAAGAAGCCTTTCGCTAAGACTGTTCTTGTGGAATTTGTAAAGTGATATTTGGAAGCCAATAGAGGGCTATGGTGAAAAAGGAAAATCTTCAGTTAAAAACTGAAAAGAAGCTTTCTGAGAAACTGCTTTGTGTTCTGTTAGTTCATCTCACAGAATTACAGCTTTCCCCTCAAGAAGCCGTTCACTAGGATTGTTCCTGTGAAAATTGCAAAGTGATATGTGGAAGCCCATAGAGGGCTATGGTGAAAAACGAAATATCTTCAGTTAAATACTGGAAAGAAACTTTCTGAGAAACTGCTTTGTGTTCTATTAATTCATCTCAGAGAGTTACAGCTTTCCCTTTAAGAAGCCTTTCGCTAAGACTGTTCTTGTGGAATTTGCAAAGTGATATTTGGAAGCCCATAGAGGGCTATGAAGAAAAAGGAAATATCCTTAGATAAAAAAAGAAAAGAAGCTTTCTGAGAAACTGCTTTGTGTTCTGATAATTCATTTCACAGAGTTACAGCTTTTCCCTCAAAAAGCCTTTTGCTAAGACTGTTCTTGTGGGATTTGAAAAGTGATATTTGGAACACCATAGAGTGCTATGGTGAAAAAAGAAATATCTTCCAATAAAAACTGGAAAGAGGCTTTCTGAGAAATTGGTTTGTGTTCTGTTAATTAATCTCGAAGAGTTTCAGCTTTAGCCTCAAGAAGCCTTTCGCTAAGACTGTTCTTGTGGAATTTGCACAGTGATAGTTGGAAGCCCATAGAGGGCTATGGTGAAAAAGAAAATATCTTCCGTTAAAAACTGGAAAGAAGATTTCTAAGAAACTGCTTTGTGTTCTGTTAATTCACCTCACAGAGTTACAGTTTTCCCCTCAAGTAGCCTTTCGCTAAGACGCTTCTTGTGGAATTTCCAACGTGATATTTTTTTAAATCCTCTAGAGGGCTACGGTGAAAAAGGAAATATCATCCGTTAAAAACTGGAAAGAAGCTTTCTGAGAAACTGCTTTGTGTTCTGCTAATTCATCTCACAGAGTTTCAGTTTTCTCCTCAAGAAGCCATTCACTAAGACTCTTCTTGTGGAATTTGCAAAGTGATATTTGGAAGCCCATAGAGGGCTATGGTGAAAAACGAAATATATAAAGATAAAAAGTGAAAAGAAGTTTTCTGAGAAACTGCTTTGGTTCTGTTAATTCAACTCACAGAGGTACAGCTTTATCCTCAAGCAGCCTTTCGCTAAGGTTGTTGTTGTGGAATTTGCAAAGTGATATTTGGAAGCACATAGAGGGCTATGGTGAAAAAAGAAATATCTTCAGTTAAAATCTGAAAAGAAGCTTTCTGAGAAACTGCTTTGTGTTCTGTTAATTCATCTCAAAGAGTTACAGCTTTCCCCTCAAGAAGTTTCCGCTAAGACAGTTCTTGTGGAATTTATAAAGTGATATTTGAAAGCCCATAGAGAGCTATGGTGAAAAAGGAAATCTCTTCCATTAAAAACTGGAAAGAAGCTTTCAGAGAAACTGCTTTGTGTTCTTTTAGTTCATCTCACAAAGTTTCAGCTTTCCCCTGAAGAAGCCGTTCACTAAGACTACTCTTGTGAAATTTGCAAAATGATATTTGGAAACTCATAGAGGACTATGGTGATAAAGGAAATATCTTCCGTTAAAAACTGGAAAGAAGCTTTCTGAGATACTGCCGTGTGTTCTGTTAATACATCTCACAGAGTTACAGCTTCCCCTCCAGAAGCCTTTCGCTAAGAGTGTTCTTGTGGAATTTGCAAAGTGATAATTGGAAGTCTATAGAGGACTGTGGTGAAAATGAAATATCCTAAGATAAAAACTGAAAAGAAGCTTTGTGAGAAACTGCTTTGTGTTCTGTTAGTTCATCTCCCAGAGTTACAGCTTTCCCTTGAAGAAGCCTTTCGTTAAGACTGTTTTTGTGGAATTTGCAAAGTGATATTTGGAAGCCCTTAGAGGGCTACGGTGAAAATGGAAATATCCCGAGATAGAAACCTAAAAGAGGCTTTCTGAGAAACTGCTTTGTGTTCTGTGAGTTCATCTCACAGAGTTACAACTTTCCCCTCAAGAAGTCGTTCACTAAGACTGCTCTTGTGAAATTTGTAAAGTGATATTTGGAAGCCCATACAGGGCTACGGTAAAAAAGGAAATATCGTCAGTTAAAAACTGGAAAGAAGCTGTCTGAGAAACTGCTGTGTGTTCTGTTAATATATCTGACCGAGTTACAGATTTCCCCACAAGAACCCTTTCGCTAAGACTGTTCTTGTCGGATTTGCAAAGTGATATTTGGAAGCCCATAGAGTGCTATCGTTAAAAAGGTAATATCTTCAGTTAAAAATTGGAAAGGAGCTTCCTGAGAAACTGCTTTGTGTTCTGTTAATTCATCTCACAGAGTTACAACCTTCCCCTCCAGAAGCCTATCGCTAAGACTCTTCTTGTGGGATTTTCAAAGTGACATTTGGAAGCCCGTAGAGGGCTAGGGTGAAAAAGGAAACATCTTCTGTTAAACCTGGAAAGAAGTTTTCTGAGAAACTGCTTTGGGTTCTGTTTATTCATCCCACAGAGTTACAGCTTTCCCCTCAAGAATCTTTTCGCTAAGACTGTTCTTGTTGCATTTCCAAAGTGACAATTGGAAGCCCATAGAGGGCTATTGTGAAAAAGGAAATAACTTCCGTTAAAAACTGGAAAGAAGCTTTCTGAGAAACTGCTTTGTGTTCTGTTAATTCATCTCAGAGCGTTACACCTTTCCCGTCAAGAAGCCTTTCGCTAAGACTGTTCTTGTGGAATTTCCAAAGTGATATTTGGAAGTCCATAGAGGGCTAAGGTGAAAAAGGAAACATCTTCCGTTATAAACTGCAAAGAAGCTTTCTGAGAAACTGCTTTGTGTTCTGTTAATTCATCTCAGAGAGTTACTACATTTGCCTCCAGAAACCTTTCGCTAAGACTGTTGTTTTGGGATTTGCAAAGTGATATTTGGAAGCCCATACAGGGCTATGGTGAAAAAGGAAATATCCTAAGATAAAAACTGAAAAGAAGCTTTCATAGAAACTGCTTTGTGTTCTCTTAATTCATCTCACAGAATTACAGCTTTCCCCTCCAGAAGCCTTTCGCTAAGACTGTTCTTGTGGAATTTGCAAAGTGATATTTGGAAGCTCATAGAGGGCTACGGTAAAAAAGGAAATATCTTCAGTTAAAAACTTGAAAGAAGCATTTTGAGAAACTGCTTTGTGCCCTGTTAATTCATTTCACAGAGTTACATCTTTCCCCTCAGGAAGCCTTTCGCTAAGACTGTTCTTGTGGAATATGCAAAGTGATATTTGGTAGCCCATAGAGGGCTATGGTGAAAAAGGAAATATCTTCATTTAAAAACTTGAAAGAAGCTGTCTGAGAAACTGCTTTGTGTTCTTTTAATTCATCTCACAGAGTTACAGCTTTCTCTTCAAGAAGCCATTCGTTAACACTGTTCTTGCGGATTTTCCAAAGTGATATTTGGAAGCCCATAGAGGGCTATGGTGAAAAAGGAAGAATCATAACATAAAAACTGAAAACAAGCTTTCTGAGAAACTGCTTTGTGTTCTGTGAGTTCATCTCACAGAGTTACAACTTTCCCCTCAAGAAGTCGTTCACTAAGACTGCTCTTGTGAAATTTGTAAAGTGATATTTGGAAGCCCATAGAGGGCTACGGTAAAAAAGGAAATATCTTCAGTTAAAAACTGGAAAGAAGCTGTCTGAGAAACTGCCGTGTGTTCTGTTAATATATCTGACCGAGTTACAGATTTCCCCACAAGAACCCTTTCGCTAAGACTGTTCTTGTCGGATTTGCAAAGTGATATTTGGAAGCCCATAGAGTGCTATCATTAAAAAGGTAAAATCTTCAGTTAAAAATTGGAAAGAAGCTTCCTGAGAAACTGCTTTGTGTTCTGTTAATTCATCTCACAGAGTTACAACCTTCCCCTCCAGAAGCCTATCGCTAAGACTCTTCTTGTGGGATTTTCAAAGTGACATTTGGAAGCCCGTAGAGGGCTAGGGTGAAAAAGGAAACATCTTCTGTTAAACCTGGAAAGAAGTTTTCTGAGAAACTGCTTTGGGTTCTGTTTATTCATCCCACAGAGTTACAGCTTTCCCCTCAAGAATCTTTTCGCTAAGACTGTTCTTGTTGCATTTCCAAAGTGACAATTGGAAGCCCATAGAGGGCTATTGTGAAAAAGGAAATAACTTCCGTTAAAAACTGGAAAGAAGCTTTCTGAGAAACTGCTTTGTGTTCTGTTAATTCATCTCAGAGAGTTACAGCTTTCCCGTCAAGAAGCCTTTCGCTAAGACTGTTCTTGTGGAATTTCCAAAGTGATATTTGGAAGTCCATAGAGGGCTAAGGTGAAAAAGGAAACATCTTCCGTTATAAACTGCAAAGAAGCTTTCTGAGAAACTGCTTTGTGTTCTGTTAATTCATCTCAGAGAGTTACTACATTTGCCTCCAGAAACCTTTCGCTAAGACTGTTGTTTTGGGATTTGCAAAGTGATATTTGGAAGCCCATACAGGGCTATGGTGAAAAAGGAAATATCCTAAGATAAAAACTGAAAAGAAGCTTTCATAGAAACTGCTTTGTGTTCTCTTAATTCATCTCACAGAATTACAGCTTTCCCCTCCAGAAGCCTTTCGCTAAGACTGTTCTTGTGGAATTTGCAAAGTGATATTTGGAAGCTCATAGAGGGCTACGGTAAAAAAGGAAATATCTTCAGTTAAAAACTTGAAAGAAGCATTTTGAGAAACTGCTTTGTGCCCTGTTAATTCATTTCACAGAGTTACATCTTTCCCCTCAGGAAGCCTTTCGCTAAGACTGTTCTTGTGGAATATGCAAAGTGATATTTGGTAGCCCATAGAGGGCTATGGTGAAAAAGGAAATATCTTCATTTAAAAACTTGAAAGAAGCTGTCTGAGAAACTGCTTTGTGTTCTTTTAATTCATCTCACAGAGTTACAGCTTTCTCTTCAAGAAGCCATTCGCTAACACTGTTCTTGCGGATTTTCCAAAGTGATATTTGGAAGCCCATAGAGGGCTATGGTGAAAAAGGAAGAATCATAACATAAAAACTGAAAAGAAGCTTTCTGAGGAAATGCTTTGTGTTCTGTTAATTCATCTCACAGAGTTACAGCTTTCCCTTCAAAAAGTCTTTATTAAGACTGTCCTTGTGGAATTTGCAAAGTGATATTTGGAAGCCCATATAGGGCTATGGTGTAAAAGGAATTATCTTCCGTTAAAAACTGTAAAGAAGCTTTCTGAGAAACTGCTTTGTGTTCTGTTAATTCATCTCACAGAGTTACAGATTTCCCCTCAAGAAGACTTTCACTGAGGTTGTTCTTGTGGAATTTCCTAAGTGATATTTGGAAGCCCATAGAGGGCTATGGTGAAAATGAAATATCTCCCTTTAAAAACTGAAAAGAAGCTTTCTGAGAAACTGCTTTGTGTTCTGTTAATTCATCTCTCATAGTTACAGATTTCCCTTTAGTAAGCCTTTCGCTAAGACTGTTTTGTGGAATTTGCAATGTGATATTTGGAAGCCCATAGTGGGCTATGGTGAAAAAGGAAATATCCTAAGATAAAAACTGGAAAGAAGCTTTCTGAGAAACTGCTTTGTGTTCTGTTAATTCATCTCACAGAGTTACAGATTTCCCATGAAGAAGACTTTCGATAAGACTCTTCTTGTGAAATTTGCAAAGTGATATTTGGAATCCCGTAGAGGGCTATGGTGAAAAAGAAAATATCTTCCGTGAAAAACTGGAAAGAAGCTTTCTGAGAAACCGCTCTGTGTTCTGTTAATTTATCTCACAGAGTTACAGCTTCCACCTCAAGAATCCTTTTGCTAAGATTGTTCTTGTAGAATTGGCAAAGTGATATTTGGAAGCCCATAGAGCGCTATGGTGAAAAAGGAAATATCTTCAGTTAAGAACTGCAAAGAAGCTTTCTGAGAAACTGCTTTGTGTTCTGTTAATTCATCTCACAGAGTTACATCTTCCCTCTTAAGAAGCATTTCGCTAAGACTGTTCTTGTGTAATTTGCAAAGTGATATTTGGGAGCCCCTAGAGGTCTATGGTGAAAAAGTAAATATCTTCAGTAAAAAACTGAAAAGGAACCTTCTGAGAAACTGCTTTGTGTTTGTTAATTCACCTGACAGAGTTACAGCTTTCCCCTCAAGAAGCCCTTCGCTAAGGGTGTTCTTGTAGAATTTGCAAAGTGATATTTGGAAGAACTAGAGGTCTCTGGTGAAAAAGGAAATATCCTAAAATAAAAACTGTAAAGAAGCTCTCTGAGAAACTGCTATGTGTTCTGTTAATTCATCTCACAGAGTTACAGTTTTCCCCTCAAGAAGCCTTTCGCTGCGACTGTTCTTTTGGAATTTGCAAAGTAATATTTGAAAGCCCATAGATGGCTATGGTGAAAAAGGAAATAGTTTCAGTTAAAAACTGGAAAGAAGCTTTCTGAGAAAATTCTTTGTGTTCTGTAAATTCATCTCACACAGTTACAGCTTTACTCCCAAGAAGCCTTTGGTTAATAATGTTCTTGTGGAATTTCCAAAGTGATATTTGTAAGCCCACAGAGGGCTATGGCGAAAAAGGAAATATTTTCTGCTAAAAACTGGAAAGAAACTTTCTGAGAAACTGCTTTGTGTTCTGTTAATTCCTCTCACAGAATTACAGCTTTTCCTTCAAGAAGCCTTTCGCTAAAGCTGTCTTGTGGAATGTGCAAAGTGATATATTGAAGCACATAGAGGTCTATGGTGCAAAGGGAAATATCCTAAGGTAAACCTGAAAACAAGCTTTCTGAGAAACTGCTCTGTGTTCTGTTAATTCATCTCAGAGAGTTAAAGTGTTCCCTCAAGAAACCTTTCGCTAAGACTGTTCTTGTGGCATTTGCAAAGTGATATATTGAAGCACATAGAGGGCTATGGTGCAAAAGGAAATATCCTAAGATAAAAACTGAAAAGAAGCTTTATGAGAAACTGCTTTGTGTTCTGCTAATTCATCTCAGAGAGTTACAGCTTTCGCCTCAAGAAGCCTTTGGCTAAGACTGTTCTTTTGGAATTTGAAAAGTGATATTTGTAAACCCATAGAGGGCTATGGTGAAAAAGGAAATACCTTCAGTTAAAAACTGAAAAGAAGATTTCTGTCAAACTGCTTTGAGTTCTGTTAATTCATCTCACAGAGTTACAGCTTTCCCCTCAAAAAGCCTTTCGCTAAGACTGTTCTTGTGGAATTTGCAAAGTTATATTTGGAAGCCCATAGCGGGCTATGGTGTAAAAGGAAATATATTCGGTTAAAAACTGGAAAGAAGCTTTCTGAGAAACTGCTTTGTGTTCTGTTAATGCATCTGACAGAGTTACAGCTTTCCCCTAAAGAAGCCTTTCGCTAAGAATGTTCTTGTGGAATTTGCAAAGTGATATTTGGAAGCCCGTAGAGGGCTATGGTGAAAAAGGAAATATCCTAAGATAAAAACAGAAAAGAAGCTTTATGAAAAAGTGATTTATGTTCGGTTAATTCATCTCACAGAGTTACAGATTTCCCCTCCAGAAGACTATTTCCAAGACTGTTCTTGTGGAATTTGCAAAGTGATACTTGGAAGCCCTACAGGGTTATGGTGAAAAAGGAAATATCTTCCGTTAAAAACTGGAAAGACGCTTCCTGAGAAACTGTTTTGTGTTCTGTTAATTCATCTCACAGAGCTACAGGATTCCCCTAAAGAAGCCTTTCGCTACGACTGTTCTTGTGGAATTTGCAAAGTGATATTTTAAAGCCCATAGAGTGCTATTTTGAAAAAGGAAATATCCTAAGGTAAAGCTGAAAAGAAGTTTTATGAGAAACGGCTTTGTGTTCTGTTAATTCATCTCACAGACTTACAGCTTTCCCCTCAAGAAGTCATTTGCTAAGACTGTTTTGTGGAATTTGCAAAGTTATATTTGGAAGCCCCTAGAGGGCTATGATGAAAAAGGAAATATCCTAAGATAAAAACTGAAAAGAAGCTTTCTGAGAAACTGCTTTGTGTTCTGTTATCCACTTCACAGAGATACAGCTTTCCCCTCTAGAAACCTTTTGCTAAGACTGTACTTGTGGAATTTGCAAAGTGATATTTGGAAGCACATAGAGGGCTACGGTAAAAAAGGAAATATCTTCAGTTAAAAACCTGAAAGAAGCATTTTGAGAAACTGCTTTGTGTTCTGTTAATTCATTTCACAGAGTTACATCTTAACCCTCAGGGACCCTTTCGCTAAGACTGTCCTTGTGGAATTTGCAAAGTGATATTTGGAAGCCCATAGAGGGCTATGGTGAAAAAGGAAATATCTTCCGTTAAAAACTGTAAAGAAGCTTTCTGAGAAACTGGTTTGTGTTCTGTTAATTCATCTCATAGAGTTACAGATTTCCCCTCAAGAAGACTTTCGCTAAGATTCTTCTTGTGGAATTTCCTAAGTGATATTTGGAAGCCCATTGAAGGCTATGGTGAAAATGAAATATCTCCCTTTAAAAACTGGAAAGAAGCTTTCTGAGAAACTGATTTGTGTTCTGTTAATTCATCTCTCATAGTTACACATTTCCCTTCAGGAAGCCTTTGCTAAGACTGTTTTGTGGAATTTGCATTGTGATATTTGGAAGCCCATAGTGTGCTATGGTGAAAAAGGAAATATACTAAAATAAAAACTGGAAAGAAGCTTTCTGAGAAACTGCTTTGTGTGAAGAAGACTTTCGATAAGACTGTTCTTGTGAAATTTGCAAAGTGATATTTGGAAGCCCATAGAGCGCTGTGGTGAAAAACTAAATATCTTCAGTTAAGAACTGCAAAGAAGCTTTCTGAGAAACTGCGTTGTGTTCTGTTAATTCATCTCACAGAGTTACATCTTCCCTCTTAAGAAGCATTTCGCTAAGACTGTTCTTGTGGAATTTGCAAAGAGATATTTGGGAGCCCTTAGAGGTCTATGGTGAAAAAGGAAATATCTTCAGTTAAAAACTGAAAAGAAACTTTCTGAGAAACTGCTTTGTGTTCTGTTAATTCATGTCACAGAGTTACAGCTTTACCCTCAAGAAGCCATTCGCTAAGACTGTTCTTGTGCAATTTGCAAAGTGATATTTGGAAGCCCTTGGATGGTTATGGTGAAAATGAAATATCTTCCATTAAAAACTGGAAAGAAGCTTTCTGAGAAACTGCTTTGTGTTCTGTTAATTCATCTCACAGAGTTACAGCTTCCCCCTCAATAAGCCTTTCGATAAGACTGTTCTTGTGGAATTTGCAAAGTGATATTTGGAAGCCCATAGAGGGCTATGATGAAAAAGGAAATATCTTCAGTTAAAAACTGAAAAGAAGCTTTCTGAGAAACTGCTCTGTATTCCGTTACGTCATCTCACAGAGTTACAGCTTTCCCCTGAAGAAGCCTTTCGCTAAGTCTGTTCTTGTGGTATTTGCAAATTGATATTTGGAAGCTCATAGAGGGCTTTGGTGAAAAAGGAAATATCTTCCGTTAAAAACCGGAAAGAAGCTTTCTGAGAAACTGCTTTGTTTTCTGTTAATTCATCTCACAGTGTTACAGATTTCCCTCCAGGAAGCCTTTCGATAAGACTGTTTTGTGGAAATTGCAAGGTGATATTTGGAAGCCAATAGAGGGCTATGGTGAAAAAGGAAATATACTTAGATAAAAACTGCAAGGAAGTTTTCTGAGAAACTGCTTTGTGTTCTGTTAATTCATCTCACAGAGTTACAGCTTTCCACTCAAGAAGCCGTTCACTAAGACTGTTCTTGTGGAATTTCCAAAGTGATATTTGGAAGCCCTTAGAGGGCTATGGTGAAAAAGGAATTATCTTCCATTAAAAACTGGAAAGAAGCTTTCTGAGAAACTGGTTGGTGTTCTGTTAATTCATCTCACAAAGTTACAGCTTTCCACTCAAAAAGCCTTTGGCTACGACTGTTCTTGTTTAATTTGCAAAGAGATTATTGGAAGCCCATAGAGGACTATGGTGAAAAAGGAAATATCTTCCGTTAAAAACTGGAAGGAAGCTTTCTGAGAAACTGCTTTGTGTTCTCTTAATTCATCTCACAGAGTTACAGCTTCCCCCTAGAGAAGCCTTTGGCTAAGATTCTTCTTGTGGCATTTACAAAATGATATTTGGAAGCCCATAGAGGGCTACGGTGAAAAAGGAAATATCTTCAGTTAAAGACTGAAAAGAAGCTTTCTGAAAATGCTTTGTGTTCTGTTAGTTCATTTCAGAGAGCTACAGCTCTCCCCTCAAGAAGCCATTCGCTAAGACTGTTCTTTTGGAATTTGCAAAGTGATATTTTGAAGCCCATAGTGGGCTATGGTGAAAAAGAAAATATCTTCAGTTAAAAACTGAAAGGAAGCTTTCTGAGAAACTGCTCTGTGTTCTGTTAATTCATCTCACAGAGTTACAGCTTTCCCCTCAAGAAGTCTTTGGCTAAGACTGTTCTTGTGGAATTTGCAAAGTGATATTTGGAAGCCCAAAGAGGGCTATGGTGAAAAAGGAAGTATCCTAAGATAAAAACTGATAAGAAGCTTTCTGATAAAGTGTTCTGTGTTCTGCTAATTCATCTCACAGAGTTACAGCTTTCATCTCAAGAAGCCTTTCGCTAAGACTAGTCTTGTGGAATTTGCAAAGTGATATTTTGGAGCCCTTAGAGGGCTATGGTGAAAAAGGAAATATCTTTAGTTAAAAACTGGAAAGAAGCTTTCTGAGAAACTGCTTTTTGTTTTTTTAATTCATCTCACAGCGTTACAGCTCTACACTCAAGAAGCCATTCGCTGAGACTGTTCCTTTGGAATTTCCAAAGTGATATTTCGAAGCCCATTGAGGGCTATGGTGAAAAAGGAAGTATCCTAAGATAAAAACTGAAAAGAAGCTTTCTGAGAAACTGCTTCATGTTGTGTTAATTCATCTCACAGACTTACAGTTTTCTCCTCAAGAAGCCGTTCACTAAGACTGTTCTTGTGAAATTTGCAAAGTGATATTTGGAAGCCCATAGAGGCCTATGGTGAAAAAGGAAATATCCTCAGTTAAAAACTGGAAAGAAGCTTTCTAAGAAACTGTCCTGTGTTCTGTTAATTCATCTCACAGAGTTACAGTTTTCCCCTCAAGAAGTCTTTCGCTAAGATAGTTCTTGGGGAATTTCCAAAGTGATATTTGGAAGCCCATATTGGGCAGTGGTGAAAAAGGAAATAACTTCAGATAAAACTGGAAAGAATCTTTCTGAGAAACTGCTTTGTTTTATTCATCTCACTGAGTTACAGCTTTTAACTCAAGAAGGCTTTCGCTACGTATGTTCTTGTGGAGTTTGCTACGTGATATTTGGAAGCCCATAGACGGTTATGGTGAAATAGAAATTATCTTCAATTAAAAACTGCAAAGAAGATTTCTGAGAAACTGCTTTGTGTTCTGTTAATTCATCTCAAAGAGTTACAGCTTCCCCCTCAATAAGCCTTTCGATAAGACTGTTCTTGTGGAATTTGCAAAGTGATATTTGGAAGCCCATAGAGGGCTATGATGAAAAAGGAAATATCTTCTGTGAAAAACTGAAAAGAAGCTTTCTGAGAAACTGCTCTGTGTTCTGTTACGTCATCTCACACAGTTACAGCTTTCCCCTCAAGAAGCCTTTCGCGAAGACTGTTCTTGTGGAATTGGCAATGTGATATTTGGAAGCCCATAGAGGGCTATGGTGAAAAAGGAAATATCCTATGATAAAAACTGAAAAGAAGCTTTCTGAGAAAGTGCTTTGTGTTCTGCTAATTCATCTCACAGAGTTACAGCTTTCCCCTCAAGAAGCCTTTCACTAAGACTGTTCTTGTGGAATTTGCAAAGTGATAATTGGGAACCCATAAAAGGCTATGGTGAAAAAGGAAATATCTTTAGTTAAAAACTGGAAAGATTCTTTCTGAGAAACTGCATTGTGTTCTGTTAATTCATCTCACAGAGTTACAGCTTCCCAATCAGAAGCCTTTCGCAAAGAGTCTTCTTGTGGAATTTGTAAAGTGATATTTGGAAGACAATAGAGGGCTATGGTGAAAAAGGAAATATCTTCAGTTAAAGACTGAAAAGAAGCTTTCTGAGAAACTGCTTTGTATTCTGCTAATTCATCTCACAGTTTCAGCTCTCTGCTCAAGAAGCCATTCGCTAAGACTGTTCTTGTGGAATTTCCAAAGTGATATTTAGAAGCCCATAGCGGGCTATGGTGGAAAATGAAATATCCTAAAATAAAAACAGAAAAGAATCACTCATATAAACTGCTTTGTGTTCTGTTATTTCTTCTCACTGAGTTACAGCTTTTCCCTCAAGAAGTCTTTCCCTAAGTCTGTTCTTGTGTAATTTGCAAAGTGATATTTGGAAGCTCATAGAGGTCTATGGTGAAAAAGGAAATATCTTCCGTTAAAAACTGGAAAGAAGCTTTCTGAGAAACTGCTTTATGTTGTTTTAATTCATCTCACCGACTTACATCTTTCTCCTCAAGAAGCGTTTCACTAAGACTGTTCTTGTGAAATTTGCAAAGTGATATTTGGAAGCCCATAGAGGGCTATGGTGAAAAAGGAAATATCTTCCGTTAAAAACTGCAAAGAATGTTTCTGAGAAACTGCCCTGTGTTCTGTTAATTCTTCTCACAGAGTTACAGTTTCCCCTCAAGAAGCCTTTCGCTAAAACTGTTCTTGTGGAATTTCCAAAGTAATATTTTGAAGCCCATAGTGGGCCATGGTGAAAAAGGAAATATCTTCAGTTAAAACTGGAAAAAAGCTTTCTGGGAAATTGCTTTGTGTTCTGTTAATTCATCTCACAGAATTACAGCTTCCCCCTCAAGTAGCTTTTTGCTAAGACTGTTCTTGTGGAATTTGCAAAGTGATATTTGGAAACCCCTAGAGGGCTATTGTGAAAAAAGAAATATCCTAGATAAAAACTGAAAAGAAGCTTTCTGAGAAACGGCTTTGTGTTCTGGTAATTCATCTCACAGAGATACAGCTTTCTCCTCAAAAAGCCATTCTCTAAGACTATTCTTGTGGAATTTGCAAAGTGATATTTGGAAGCCCATAGAGGGCTATGGTGAAAAAGGAAATATCTTCAGTTAATACTGAAAAGAAGCTTTCTGAAAAACTGCTTTGTGTTCTGTTAATTCATCTCACAGTGTTGCAACTCTCCCCTCAAGAAGCCATTTGCTAAGACTGTTCTTGTGAAATTTCCTAAGTGATATTTGGTAGCCCTTAGAGGGCTATGGTGAAAAAGGAACTATCCTAAAATAAAAAGTGAAAAGAAGCTTTCTGAGAAACTGCTTTGTGTTCTGTTAATTCTTCTCACAAAGATACAGCTTTTCCATTAAGAAGCCTTTTGCTAAGACTGTTCTTGTGGAATTTGCAAAGTGATATTTTGAGTCCCAAAGAGTGCTATGGTGAAAAAGGAAATATAATCAGTTTAAAACTGCAAAGAAGTTTTCTGAGAAACTCCTTTGTTTTCTGTGAATTCATCACACAGAGTTACAGTTTTCCTTCAAGAAGCTATTCGCTAAGACTGTTTTTCTGGAATTTGCGAAATCATATTTGGAAGTGCATAGAGGGCTGTGGTGAAAAAGGAAATATCCTGAGATAATAACGGAAAAGATGATTTCTGAAAAACTGCTTTGAGATCTGTTAATTCATCTCACAGAGTTCCAGCATTCCCCTCAAGAATCCTATCGCTAACACTGTTCTTGTCGAATTTGCAAAGTGATATTTGGAAGCTCATAGAGGGCTATGGTGAAAAAGGAAATATCTTCAGTTGAAAACTGGAAAGAAGCTTTCTGAGAAACGACTTTCTGTTCTGTCAATTTATCTCACAGATTTGCAGCTTTCCCCTCAAGAAGCCATAGACTAAGACAGTTCTTGTGAAATTTGGAATGTGATTTTTGGAAGCCCATAGAGGGCTATGGTTTAAAAGGAATTATCTTCCGTTAAAAACTGAAAAGAAGCTTTCTGGGAAACTGCTTTGTGTTCTGTTAATTCATCTCACAGAGTCACACCTTGCCCCTCAAGAAGCCGTTCACTAAGTCTGTTCTTGTGAAATTTGCAAAGTGATATTTCGAAGCCCAAGGAGTGCTATTGTGAAAAAGGAAATATCTTCAGTTTAAAACTGCAAAGAAGTTTTCTGAGAAACTCCTTTGTTTTCTGTGAATTCATCTCACAGAGTTACAGCTTTCCCTCAAGAAGCCTTTCGCTAAGACTGTTCCTGTGGAATTTGCGAAGTGATATTTGGTAGTGCATAGAAGTCTATGGTGAAAAAGGAAATATCCGAAGATAAAAACCGCAAAGAAGCTTTCTGAGAAACTGCTTTGTGTTCTGTTAATTCATCCAACATAGTTACAGCTTTCCCCTCAAGAAGCCTTTCCCTAAGAATGTTCTTTTAGAATTTGCAATGTGATATTTGGAAGCACATAGAAGGCTATGGTGAAAAAGGAAATATCTTTACTTTAAAACTGCAAAGAAGCTTTCTGAGAAACTGCGTTGTATTCTGTTAATTCATCTCGCAGAGTTATAGCTTTCCCCTTAAGAAGCCTTTCGATAAGGCTGTTCTTGTGGAATTTGCAAATTGATCTTTGGATGCCCTTAGAGGGCTATGGTGAAAAAGAAAATATCTTCCGTTAAAAACTTTAAAGAAGCTTTCTTAGATAGTTCTTTCTGTTCCGATAATTCATCTCACAAAGTTACAGTTTTCCCTTCAAGAAGCCTTTCGATAAGACTGTTCTTGTGGAATTTGCAAGGTGATATTTGGAAGCCCATAGAGAGCTATGCTGAAAAAGTAAATACCTTCAGTTAAAAAATGGAAAGAAGCTTTCTGAGAAACTTCTTTGTGTTCTGTTAATTCATCTCACAGAGATACATCTTTACCCTCAAGAAGCCTTTGGATAAGACTGTTCTTGTGGATTTGCAAAGTGATATTTTAAAGACCATAGAGGGCTATAGTGAAAAAGGAAATATCTTCAGTTAAAAACTGGAAAGAAGCTTTCTGAGGAACTGCTTTGTGTTCTGTTAATTCATCTCACAGAGTTACAGCTTTCCCCTCAAGAAGCCTTTCGCTAAGATTGTTCTTGTGGAATTTCCAAGTGATATTTGTAAGCCCATAGAAGGCTATGGTGAAAAAGGAAATACCTTCCGTTAAAAACTGGAAAGAAGCTTTCTGAGAAACTGCTTTGTGTTCTGTTAATTCATCTCACAGAGTTACAGCTTTCCCCTCAAGAAGCCTTTCGCTAAGACTGTTCTTGTAGAATTTGCAAAGTGATATTTGGAAAACCCCGGAGGGTTATGGTGAAAATGAAATATCTTCCTTTAAAAACTGGAAAGAAGCTTTCTGAGAAACTGCTTTGTGTTCTGATAATTCATCTGACAGAGTTACAACCTTCCCCTCAAAAAGCCATTCGCTAAGACTGTTCTTGTGGAAATTGCAAAGTGGTATTTGGAAGCCCATAGAGTGCTATGGTGATAAAGGAAATATCTTCAGTTAGAAACTGGAAAGGAGCTTACCGAGAATCTGCTTTCTGTTCTGTCAATTCATCTCACAGAGTTCCAGATTTCCCCTCAGGAAGTCGTAGACTAAGACAGTTGTTGTGAAAATTGGTAGGTAATATTTGGAAGCCCTTAGAGGGCTAAGGTGAAAAAGGAAATATCTTCAGTTAAAAACTGCAAAGAAGCTTTCTGAGGAACTGTTTTGTGTTCTGTTAATTCATCTTACAGAGTTACAGCATTCCCCTCAAGAAGCTTTTCGCTAAGACTGTTCTTGTGGAATTTGCAAAGAGATATTTGGAAGCCCATAGAGGGCTATGGTGAAAAAGGAAATATCTTCATTTAAAAATTGGATATAAGATTTCTGTGAGACTGCTTTGTGTTCTGTTAATTCATCTCACAGAGTTACAGTTTTCCCCTCAAAAAGCCTTTCGCTAAAGCTGTTCTTGTGGAATTTGCAAAGTGATATTTGGAAGCCCCTAGAGGGCTATGGTGAAAAAGGAAATCTTGTAAGATAAAAACTGAAAAGAAGCTTTCTGAGAAACTGCTTTGTGTTCTGTTAATTCATCTCACAGAGATACAGCTTTCCCCTTGAGAAGCCTTTCGCTAAGACTGTTCTTGTTACATCTGCAAAGTGATATTTGGAAGCCAATAGAGGGCTATGGCGAAAAAGGAAATACCTTGCGTTAAAAATTTCAAAGAAGCTATCAGAGAAACTGCTTTGTGTTTTGTTGATTCATATCACAGAGTTACAGCTCTCCCCTCAAAAAGCCTTTCGCTAAGTCTGTTCTTGTGGAATTTGCATTGTGATATTTAAAAGGCCATAGAGGGCTCTCGTGAAAATGAAATATCTTCCGTTAAAAACTGGAAAGAAGCTTTCTGAGAAACTGCATTGTGTTTTGTTAATTCATCTCACACAGTTACAGCTTTTCCCTAAAGAAGCCTTTCAATATTACTGCTCTCATGGAATTTGCAAAGTGATATTTGCAAGCCCTTAGAGGGCTGTGGTGAAAAAGGAAATATCCTAAGATAAAAACTGGAAAGAAGTTTTCTTAGTAACTGCTTTGTGTTCTGTTAATTCATTTCACAGAGTTACAGCTTTCCCCTCAATAAGCCTTTGCCTAAGTCTGTTCTTGGGGAATTTGCAAAGTGATATTTGGAAGCCCATAGAGAGGTATGGTGAAAAAGTAAATATCTGTAGTTAAAAACTGAAAAGAAACTTTCTGAGAAACTGCTTTGTGTCCTGTTAATTCATCTCATATGGTTACAGCTTTCCCCTCAAGAAGCCATTCGCTAAGACTGTTCTTGTGGAATTTGCAAAGTGATATTTGGAAGCCCATAGAGGGCTATGGTGAAAAACGAAATATCCTAAGATAAAAACTGAAAAGAAGCTTTCTGAGAAACTGCTTTGTGTTCTGTTAAATCATCTCACAGAGTTACAGCTTTCCCCTAAAGAAGCCTTTTGCTAATACTGTTCTTGTGGAATTTACAAAGTGATATTTAGAGGCCCATAGAGGGCTATGGTGAAAAAGGAAATAGCTTCAGTTAGAAACTGGAAAGAAGCTTTCTGAAAAAGTGCTTTGTGTTCTGTTAATTCATCTCAGAGTGTTACAGCTTCCCCCTCAGGAAGCCTTTCGCTAAGACTGTTCTTGTGGAATTTGGAAAGTGATATTTGGAAGCCCTTAGAGGGCTATGGTGAAAAAGAAATATCTTCAGTTAAAAACTGAAAAGAAGGTTCCTGAGAAACTGCTTTGTGTTCTGTTAATTCATCTCATAGAGTTACAGCTTTCCCCTCAAGAAGCTATTCCCTAAGACGGTTCTTGTGGAGTTTGCAAAGTGATATATGAAAGCCCGTAGAGGGCTATGGTGAAAAAGGAAATATCCTAAGATAAAAATTGAAAAGAAGCTTTCTGAGAAACTGCTTTGTGTTATTTTAATTCATCTCACAGAGTTACAGCTTTCCCCTCAAGAAGCTATTCCCTAAGACTGTTCTTGTGTAATTTGCAATGTGATATTTGGAGGCCCCTAGAGGGCTAAGGTGAAAAAGGAAATATCTTCCGTAAAAAACTGGAAAGAGGCTTTCTGAGAAACTGCTTTGTGTTCTGTCAATTCATCTCACAGAGTTACAGCTTTCCCTAAAAGAAGCCATTCACTACGACTGTTCTTGGGGAATTTGCAAAGTGATATTTGGAAGCCCATAGAAGTCTACGGTGAAACGGAAATAAATTCAGTTAAAAACTGGAAAGAAGCTTTCTGAGAAACTGTTTTGTGTTCTGTTAATTTCATCTCACAGAGTTACAGCTTTCCACTCAAGAAGCCTTTCGCTATGACTGTTCTTGTGGAATTTGCAAAGTGATATTTGGAAGCCCATAGAGAGCTATGGTGAAAAAGGAAATATCTTCAGTTAAAAACTGCAAAGAAGCTTTCTGAGAAACTGCTTTGTGTTCTGTTAAATCATTTCACAGAGTTACAGCTTTAACCTGAAGAAGCCATTCGCTAAGACTGTTCTTGTGGAATTTGCTAAGTGATATTTGGAAGCCCATAGTGGGCTAGGGTGAAAATGAGATATCTTCCGTTAAAATCTGCAAAGAAGATTTCTGAGAAACTGCTTTATGTTCTGCTAATTCATCTCACAGAGTTACAGCTTACCCCTCTAGAATCCTTTCGCTAAGGTTGTTCTTGTGGAATTTGAAAAGTGATATTTGGAAGCTCACTGAGGGCTATGGTGAAAAAGGAAACAGCTTCAGTTAAAAACTGGAAAGAAACTTTCTGAGAAACTGCTATGTGTTCTGCTAATTCATCTCACAGTGTTACAGCTTTCCCCTCAAGAAGCCTTTCGCTAAGAGTGTTCTTGTGGAATTTGCAAAGTGATATTTCGAAGCCCATAGAGGAATATGGTGAAAAAGGAAATATCCTAAGATAAGAACTGAAAAGAAGCTTTCTGAGAAACTGCTTCGTGTTCCGAAAATTCATCTCACAGTGCTACAACTTTCCCTTCAAGAAGTCTTTCGCTAAGACTGTTCTTGTGGAATTTGCAAGGTGATATTTGGAAGCCCATAAAGTGCTATGGTGAAAAAGGAAATATCCTAAGATAAAAACTCAAAATAAGCTTTACGAGAAAGTGCTTTGTGTTCTGTTAATTCATCTCACACAGTAACAGCTTGCCCCTGAAGTAGCCGTTCGCTAAGACTGTTCTTGTTGAATTTGCAAAATGATATTTGGAAGCCTATAGAGGGCTAAGGTGATAAAGGAAATATCTTCAGTTATAAACTGAAAAGAAGCTTTCTGAGAAACTGATTACTTTTCTGTTAATTCATCTCACAGAGTTACAGCTTTCCCGTCAAGAAGTCTTTCGCTAAGACGGTTCTTGTGGAATTTGCAAAGTGATATTTGGAAGCCTATAGATGGCTACGGGGAAAAAGGAAATATCTTCCGTTAAAAACTGGATAGAAGTTTCTGAGAAACTGCTTTGTGTTCTGTTAATACATCTCACAGAGTTACAGCTTTCCCTTCAAGAAGCCTTTCGCTAAGACTGTTCTTGTGGAATTTGCAATGTGATATTTGGAAGCCCATATAGAGCTATGGTGAAAACGGAACTATCTGTAGTTAAAAACTGAAAAGAAGTTTTCTGAGAAACTGCTTTGTGTTCTGTTAATTCATCTCATAGGGTTACAGCTTTCCCTCAAGAAGCCATTCGCTAAGACTGTTCTTGTGGAATTTGCAAAGTGATATTTCGAAGCCCTTAGAGGGCTATGGTGAAAAACGAAATATCCTAAGTAAAAAACTGAAAAGAAGGTTTCTGAGAAACTGCTTTGTGCTCTGTTAAATCATCTCACAGGGTTACAGCTTTTCCCTAATGAAGCCTTTTGCTAATACTGTTCTTGTGGAATTTACAAAGTGATATTTTGAAGCCCATAGAGTGCTACGGTGAAAAAGGAAATAGCTTCAGTTAAAAACTGGAAAGAATCTTTCTGAAAAGTGCTTTGTGTTCTGTTAATTCATCTCACAAAGTTACAGCATTCCCCTCAAGAAGCCGTTCACTAAGACTGTTCTTGTGGAATTTGCAAAGTGATATTTTAAACCCATAGAGGGCTATGGTGAAAAAGGAAATATCTTCAGTTAAAAACTGCAAAGAAGATTTCTGAGAAACTGCTTTGTGTTCTCTTAATTCATCTCACAGAGTTACAGCTTTCCCCTCAAGAAGCCTTTCGCTAAGACTGTTCTTGTGGATTTCGGAAAGTGATATTTGGAAGCCCTTAGAGGGCTATGGTGAAAAAGGAAATATCTTCAGTTAAAAACTGAAAAGAAACTTCCTGAGAAACTGCTTTGTGTTCTGTTAATTCATCTCACATAGTTACAGCTTTCCCCTCAAGAAGCCTTTCGGTAAGACTGTTCTTGTGGAATTTGCAAAGCGATATTTGGAAGTCCACAGAGGGCTATGGTGGAAAAGGAAATATCCTAAGATAAAAATTGAAAAGTAGCTTTCTGAGAAACTGCTTTGTGTTTTGTTAATTCATCTCACAGAGTTACAGCTTTCCCCTCAACAAGCCTTTCACTAAGACTGTTCTTGTGTAATTTGCAAAGTGATATTTGGAAGCCCATAGAAGGCTATGGTGAGAAAGGAAATATCTTCCGTAAAAAACTGGAAAGAGGCTTTCTGAGAAACTGCTTTGTGTTCTGTTAATACATCTTACAGAGTTACAGCTTTCTTCTCAAAAAGCCATTCCCTAAGACTGCTTTTGTGGAATTTGCAAAGTGATATTTGGAAGCCCATAGAGGGCTATGGTGAAGAAGAAAACATCCTAAGATAAAAATTGAAAAGAAGCCTTCGGAGAAACCGCTTTGTGTTTTGCTAATGCATCTCACAGATTTACAGCTTTTCCGTCAATAAGCCTTTCGCTAAGACTGTTCTTGTGTAATTTGTAAAGTGATATTTGGAAGCCCGTAGAGGTCTATGGTGAAAATGAAATATCTTCCGTTAAAAACTGCAAAGAAAATTTCTGAGAAACTGCTTTATGTTCTGTTAATTCATCTCACAGAGTTACAGCTTTCGCCTCAAGAAGCCTTTCGCTAAGACTGTTCTTGTGGAATTTGCAAAGTGATATTCGGAAGCCCATAGTGGGCTACGGTAGAAAACGAAATATCTTTAGTTAAAAACTGCAAAGAAGGTTTCTGAAAAACTGCTTTGTGTTCTGATAATTCATCTCACAGAGCTACAGCTTTCCCCTAAAAAGCCATTCGCTAAGACTGTTCTTGTGGAACTTGCAAAGTGATATTTGGAAGCCCATAGAGGGCTATGGTGAAAAAGGAAATATCCTCAGTTAAAAACTGCAAAAAAAAAAAATTTTGAGAAACTGCTTTGTGTTGTGTTAATTCATCTCACAGACTTACAGCTTTCCCCTCAGGTAGCCGTTAACAAAGACTGTTCTTTTGAAATTTGCAAGGTGATAATTCGAAGCCCATAGAGGGTTATGGTGAAAAAGGAAATATCTTCAGTTAAAAACTGGAAAGAAGCTTTATAGAAAGTGCTTTGTGTCTGTTAATTCATCTCACACTGTAACAGCTTGGACCTGAAGAAGCCTTTCGCTAATACTGTTCTTGTGGAATTTGAAAAATGATATTTGCAAGCCCATAGGGGGCTACTGTGATAAAGGAAATATCTTCAGTTATAAACTGAAAAGAAACTTTCTGAGAAACTGCATTGTGTTCTGTTAATTCATCTCACAGTGTTACAGCTTCCCAATCAGAAGCCTTTTGCTAAGAGTCTTCTTGTGGAATTTGTAAAGTGATATTTGGAAGACAATAGAGGGCTATGGTGAAAAAGGAAATATCTTCAGTTAAAGACTGAAAAGAAGCTTTCTGAGAAACTGCTTTGTATTCTGCTAATTCATCTCACAGAGTTTCAGCTCTCCGCTCAAGAAGCCATTCGCTAAGACTGTTCTTGTGGAATTTCCAAAGTGATATTTAGAAGCCCATAGAGGGCTACGGTGGAAAATGAAATATCCTAAAATAAAAACTGAAAAGAATCACTCAGATAAACTGCTTTGTGTTCTGTTATTTATTCTCACAGAGTTACAGCTTTTCCCTCAAGAAGTCTTTCCCTAAGTCTGTTCTTGTGTAATTTGCAAAGTGATATTTGGAAGCTCATAGAGGTCTATGGTGAAAAAGGAAATATCTTCCGTTAAAAACTGGAAAGAAGATTTCTGAGAAACTGCTTTATGTTGTTTTAATTCATCTCACCGACTTACATCTTTCTCCTCACGAAGCGTTTCACTAAGACTGTTCTTGTGAAATTTGCAAAGTGATATTTGGAAGCCCATAGAGGGCTATGGTGAAAAAGGAAATATCTTCCGTTAAAAACTGCAAAGAATGTTTCTGAGAAACTGCCCTGTGTTCTGTTAATTCTTCTCAGAGAGTTACAGTTTCCCCTCAAGAAGCCTTTCGCTAAAACTGTTCTTGTGGAATTTCCAAAGTAATATTTTGAAGCCCATAGTGGGCCATGGTGAAAAAGGAAATATCTTCAGTTAAAACTGGAAAGAAGCTTTCTGGGAAATTGCTTTGTGTTCTGTTAATTCATCTCACAGAATTACAGCTTCCCCCTCAAGTAGCTTTTGCTAAGACTGTTCTTGTGGAATTTGCAAAGTGATATTTGGAAAACCCTAGAGGGCTATTGTGAAAAAAGAAATATCCTAAGATAAAAACTGAAAAGAAGCTTTCTGAGAAACGGCTTTGTGTTCTGGTAATTCATCTCACAGAGTTACAGCTTTCTCCTCAAAAAGCCATTCTCTAAGACTATTCTTGTGGAATTTGCAAAGTGATATTTCGAAGCACATAGAGGGCTATGGTGAAAAAGGAAATATCTTCAGTGAATACTGAAAAGAAGCTTTCTGAAAAACTGCTTTGTGTTCTGTTAATTCATCTCACAGTGTTGCAGCTCTCCCCTCAAGAAGCCATTCGCTAAGACTGTTCTTGTGAAATTCCCTAAGTGATATTTGGTAGCCCTTAGAGGGCTATGGTGAAAAAGGAACTATCCTAAAATAAAAAGTGAAAAGAAGCTTTCTGAGAAACTGCTTTGTGTTCTGTTAATTCTTCTCACAAAGATACAGCTTTTCCATCAAGAATCCTTTTGCTAAGACTGTTCTTGTGGAATTTGCAAAGTGATATTTTGAGTCCCAAAGAGTGCTATGGTGAAAAAGGAAATATAATCAGTTTAAAACTGCAAAGAAGTTTTCTGAGAAACTCCTTTGTTTTCTGTGAATTCATCACACAGAGTTACAGTTTTCCTTCAAGAAGCTATTCGCTAAGACTGTTTTTCTGGAATTTGCGAAATCATATTTGGAAATGCATAGAGGGCTGTGGTGAAAAAGGAAATATCCTGAGATAATAACGGAAAAGATGATTTCTGAGAAACTGCTTTGAGATCTGTTAATTCATCTCACAGAGTTCCAGCATTCCCCTCAAGAATCCTATCGTTAACAATGTTCTTGTCGAATTTGCAAAGTGATATTTGGAAGCTCATAGAGGGCTATGGTGAAAAAGGAAATATCTTCAGTTGAAAACTGGAAAGAAGCTTTCTGAGAAACGACTTTCTGTTCTATCAATTTATCTCACAGATTTGCAGCTTTCCCCTCAAGGAGCCGTAGACTAAGACAGTTCTTGTGAAATTTGGAATGTGATATTTGGAAGCCCATAGAGGGCTATGGTTTAAAAGGAAATATCTTCCGTTAAAAACTGAAAAGAAGCTTTCTGGGAAACTGCTTTGTGTTCTGTTAATTCATCTCAGAGAGTTACAGCTTTCCCTTCAAAAAGCCATTCGCTAAGACTGTTCCTGTGGAATTTGCAAAGCGATAATTGGAAGTCCTTAGAGGGCTATGGTGAAATTGAAATATCTTCCATTAGAAACCGGAAAGAAGCTTTCTGAGAAACTGCTTTGTGTTCTGTTAATTCATCTCACAGAGTCACACCTTGCCCCTCAGGAAGCCGTTCACTAAGTCTGTTCTTGTGAAATTTGCAAAGTGATATTTCGAAGCCCAAGGAGTGCTATTGTGAAAAAGGAAATATCTTCAGTTTAAAACTGCAAAGAAGCTTTCTGAGAAACTCCTTTGTTTTCTGTGAATTCATCTCACAGAGTTACAGCTTTCCCTCAAGAAGCCTTTCGCTAAGACTGTTCCTGTGGAATTTGCGAAGTGATATTTGGTAGTGCATAGAAGTCTATGGTGAAAAAGGAAATATCCGAAGATAAAAACCGCAAAGAAGCTTTCTGAGAAACTGCTTTGTGTTCTGTTAATTAATCCAACATAGTTACAGCTTTCCCCTCAAGAAGCCTTTCCCTAAGAATGTTCTTTTAGAATTTGCAATGTGATATTTGGAAGCACATAGAAGGCTATGGTGAAAAAGGAAATATCTTTAGTTTAAAACTGCAAAGAAGCTTTCTGAGAGACGGCGTTGTATTCTGTTAATTCATCTCGCAGAGTTATAGCTTTCCCCTTAAGAAGCCTTTCGATAAGGCTGTTCTTGTGGAATTTGCAAATTGATCTTTGGATGCCCTTAGAGGGCTATGGTGAAAA
Source organism: Chlorocebus sabaeus (assembly GCF_047675955.1). Classification (NCBI taxonomy): domain Eukaryota; kingdom Metazoa; phylum Chordata; class Mammalia; order Primates; family Cercopithecidae; genus Chlorocebus; species Chlorocebus sabaeus. The sequence goes on along the minus strand of NW_027327257.1, from coordinate 160,519 downwards.
AGAAAATATCTTCCGTTAAAAACTTTAAAGAAGCTTTCTTAGAAAGTTCTTTCCGTTCTGATAATTCATCTCACAAAGTTACAGTTTTCCCTTCAAGAAGCCTTTCGATAAGACTGTTCTTGTGGAATTTGCAAGGTGATATTTGGAAGCCCATAGAGAGCTATGCTGAAAAAGTAAATACCTTCAGTTAAAAAATGGAAAGAAGCTTTCTGAGAAACTTCTTTGTGTTTTGTTAATTCATCTCACAGAGATACAGCTTTCCCCTCAAGAAGCCTTTGGATAAGACGGTTCTTGTGGATTTGCAAAGTGATATTTTAAAGACCATAGAGGGCTATAGTGAAAAAGGAAATATCTTCAGTTAAAAACTGGAAAGAAGCTTTCTGAGGAACTGCTTTGTGTTCTGTTAATTCATCTCACAGAGTTACAGCTTTCCTCTCAAGAAGCCTTTCGCTAAGACTGTTCTTGTGGAATTTCCAAGTGATATTTGTAAGCCCATAGAAGGCTATGGTGAAAAAGGAAATACCTTCCGTTAAAAACTGGAAAGAAGCTTTCTGAGAAACTGCTTTGTGTTCTGTTAATTCATCTCACAGAGTTACAGCTTTCCCCTCAAGAAGCCTTTCGCTAAGACTGTTCTTGTAGAATTTGCAAAGTGATATTTGGAAAACCCCAGAGGGTTATGGTGAAAATGAAATACCTTCCTTTAAAAACTGGAAAGAAGCTTTCTGAGAAACTGCTTTGTGTTCTGATAATTCATCTGACAGAGTTACAGCCTTCCCCTCAAAAAGCCATTCGCTAAGACTGTTCTTGTGGAAATTGCAAAGTGGTATTTGGAAGCCCATAGAGTTCTATGGTGATAAAGGAAATATCTTCAGTTAGAAACTGGAAAGGAGCTTACGGAGAATCTGCTTTCTGTTCTGTCAATTCATCTCACAGAGTTCCAGATTTCCCCTCAGGAAGTCGTAGACTAAGACAGTTGTTGTGTAAATTGGTAGGTAATATTTGGAAGCCCTTACAGGGCTAAGGTGAAAAAGGAAATATCTTCAGTTAAAAACTGCAAAGAAGCTTTCTGAGGAACTGTTTTGTGTTCTGTTAATTCATCTCACAGAGTTACAGCTTTCCCCTCAAAAAGCCTTTCGCTAAAACTGTTCTTGTGGAATTTGCAAAGTGATATTTGGAAGCCCCTAGAGGGCTATGGTGAAAAAGGAAATCTGGTAAGATAAAAACTGAAAAGAAGCTTTCTGAGAAACTGCTTTGTGTTCTGTTAATTCATCTCACAGAGTTACAGCTTTCCCCTTGAGAAGCCTTTCGCTAAGACTGTTCTTGTTGCATCTGCAAAGTGATATTTGGAAGCCAATAGAGGGCTATGGCGAGAAAGGAAATACCTTGCGTTAAAAATTTCAAAGAAGCTATCAGAGAAACTGCTTTGTGTTTTGTTGATTCATCTCACAGAGTTACAGCTTTCCCCTCAAGAAGCCTTTCGCTAAGTCTGTTCTTGTGGAATTTGCATTGTGATATTTAAAAGCCCATAGAGGGCTCTCGTGAAAATGAAATATCTTCCGTTAAAAACTGGAAAGAAGCTTTCTGAGAAACTGCATTGTGTTCTGTTAATTCATCTCACAGAGTTACAGCTTTTCCCTAAAGAAGCCTTTCGATAAGACTGCTCTTTTGGAATTTGCAAAGTGATATTTGCAAGCCCTTAGAGGGCTGTGGTGAAAAAGGAAATATCCTAAGATAAAAACTGAAAAGAAGCTTTCTGAGAAACTGCTTTGTGTTCTGTTAAATCATCTCACAGGGTTACAGCTTTCCCCTAAAGAAGCCTTTTGCTAATACTGTTCTTGTGGAATTTACAAAGTGATATTTAGAGGCCCATAGAGGGCTATGGTGAAAAAGGAAATAGCTTCAGTTAGAAACTGGAAAGAAGCTTTCTGAAAAAGTGCTTTGTGTTCTGGTAATTCATCTCAGAGTGTTACAGCTTCCCCCTCAGGAAGCCTTTCGCTAAGACTGTTCTTGTGGAATTTGGAAAGTGATATTTGGAAGCCCTTAGAGGGCTATGGTGAAAAAGAAATATCTTCAGTTAAAAACTGAAAAGAAGGTTCCTGAGAAACTGCTTTGTGTTCTGTTAATTCATCTCATAGAGTTACAGCTTTCCCCTCAAGAAGCTATTCCCTAAGACGGTTCTTGTGGCATTTGCAAAGTGATATATGAAAGCCCGTAGAGGGCTATGGTGAAAAAGGAAATATCCTAAGATAAAAATTGAAAAGAAGCTTTCTGAGAAACTGCTTTGTGTTATTTTAATTCATCTCACAGAGTTACAGCTTTCCCCTCAAGAAGCCTTTCACTAAGACTGTTCTTGTGTAATTTGCAATGTGATATTTGGAGGACCCTAGAGGGCTAAGGTGAAAAAGGAAATATCTTCCGTAAAAAACTGGAAAGAGGCTTTCTGAGAAACTGCTTTGTGTTCTGTCAATTCATCTCACAGAGTTACAACTTTCCCTACAAGAAGCCATTCACTACGACTGTTCTTGGGGAATTTGCAAAGTGATATTTGGAAGCCCATAGTGAGCTATGGTGAAAAAGGAAATATCTTCAGTTAAAAACTGCAAAGAAGCTTTCTGAGAATCTGCCTTGTATTCTGTTAAATCATTTCACAGAGTTACAGCTTTCCCCTCAAGAAGCCATTCGCTAAGACTGTTCTTGTGGAATTTGCTAAGTGATATTTGGAAGCCCATAGTGGGCTAGGGTGAAAATGAGATATCTTCCGTTAAAATCTGCAAAGAAGATTTCTGAGAAACTGCTTTATGTTCTGCTAATTCATCTCACAGAGTTACAGCTTACCCCTCTAGAATCCTTTCGCTAAGGTTGTTCTTGTGGAATTTGAAAAGTGATATTTGGAAGCTCAGTGAGGGCTATGGTGAAAAAGAAAACAGCTTCAGTTAAAAACTGGAAAGAAACTTTCTGAGAAACTGCTATGTGTTCTGCTAATTCATCTCACAGAGTTACAGCTTTCCCCTCAAGAAGCCTTTCGCTAAGAGTGTTCTTGTGGAATTTGCAAAGTGATATTTGGAAGCCCATAGAGGAATATGGTGAAAAAGGAAATATCCTAAGATAAGAACTGAAAAGAAGCTTTCTGAGAAACTGCTTCGTGTTCCGATAATTCATCTCACAGAGCTACAACTTTCCCTTCAAGAAGTCTTTCGCTAAGACTGTTCTTGTGGAATTTGCAAAGTGATATTTGGAAGCCCATAAAGTGCTATGGTGAAAAAGGAAATATCCTAAGATAAAAACTCAAAATAAGCTTTACGAGAAAGTGCTTTGTGTTCTGTTAATTCATCTCACACAGTAACAGCTTGCCCCTGAAGAAGCCGTTCGCTAAGACTGTTCTTGTTGAATTTGCAAAATGATATTTGGAAGCCTATAGAGGGCTAAGGTGATAAAGGAAATATCTTCAGTTATAAACTGAAAAGAAGCTTTCTGAGAAACTGATTACTTTTCTGTTAATTCATCTCACAGAGTTACAGCTTTCCCGTCAAGAAGTCTTTCGCTAAGACGGTTCTTGTGGAATTTGCAAAGTGATATTTGGAAGCCTATAGATGGCTACGGGGTAAAAGGAAATATCTTCCGTTAAAAACTGGATAGAAGTTTCTGAGAAACTGCTTTGTGTTCTGTTAATACATCTCACAGAGTTACAGCTTTCCCTTCAAGAAGCCTTTCGCTAAGACTGTTCTTGTGGAATTTGCAATGTGATATTTGGAAGCCCATATAGAGCTATGGTGAAAACGGAACTATCTGTAGTTAAAAACTGAAGAGAAGTTTTCTGAGAAACTGCTTTGTGTTCTGTTAATTCATCTCATAGGGTTACAGCTTTCCCTCAAGAAGCCATTCGCTAAGACTGTTCTTGTGGAATTTGCAAAGTGATATTTCGAAGCCCTTAGAGGGCTATGGTGAAAAACGAAATATCCTAAGTAAAAAACTGAAAAGAAGGTTTCTGAGAAACTGCTTTGTGCTCTGTTAAATCATCTCACAGGGTTACAGCTTTTCCCTAATGAAGCCTTTTGCTAATACTGTTCTTGTGGAATTTACAAAGTGATATTTTGAAGCCCATAGAGTGCTACGGTGAGAAAGGAAATAGCTTCAGTTAAAAACTGGAAAGAATCTTTCTGAAAAGTGCTTTGTGTTCTGTTAATTCATCTCAGAGTGTTACAGCTTCCCCCTCAGGAAGCCTTTCACTAAGACTGTTCTTGTGGAATTTGGAAAGTGGTATTTGGAAACCCTTAGGCGGCTATGGTGGAAAAGGAAATATCTTCAGTTAAAAACTGAAAAGAGGTTTACTGAGAAACTGCTTTGTGTTCTGTTAATTCATCTCACAAAGTTACAGCATTCCCCTCAAGAAGCCGTTCACTAAGACTGTTCTTGTGGAATTTGCAAAGTGATATTTTAAACCCATAGAGGGCTATGGTGAAAAAGGAAATATCTTCAGTTAAAAACTGCAAAGAAGATTTCTGAGAAACTGCTTTGTGTTCTCTTAATTCATCTCACAGAGTTACAGCTTTCCCCTCAAGAAGCCTTTCGCTAAGACTGTTCTTGTGGATTTCGGAAAGTGATATTTGGAAGCCCTTAGAGGGCTATGGTGAAAAAGGAAATATCTTCAGTTAAAAACTGAAAAGAAACTTCCTGAGAAACTGTTTTGTGTTCTGTTAATTCATCTCACATAGTTACAGCTTTCCCCTCAAGAAGCCATTCCCTAAGACTGTTCTTCTGGAATTTTCAAAGTGATATATGGAAGCCCATAGAGGGCTATGGTGTAAAAGGAAATATCCTAAGATAAAAATTGAAGAGAAGCTTTCTGAGAAACTTCTTTGTGTTCTGTTAATGCATCTCAGAGTTACAGCATTCCCCTCAAGAAGCCTTTCGGTAAGACTGTTCTTGTGGAATTTGCAAAGCGATATTTGGAAGTCCACAGAGGGCTATGGTGGAAAAGGAAATATCCTAAGATAAAAATTGAAAAGTAGCTTTCTGAGAAACTGCTTTGTGTTTTGTTAATTCATCTCACAGAGTTACAGCTTTCCCCTCAAGAAGCCTTTCACTAAGACTGTTCTTGTGTAATTTGCAAAGTGATATTTGGAAGCCCATAGAAGGCTATGGTGAAAAAGGAAATCTTCCGTAAATAACTGGAAAGAGGCTTTCTGAGAAACTGCTTTGTGTTCTGTTAATACATCTTACAGAGTTACAGCTTTCTTCTCAAAAAGCCATTCCCTAAGACTGCTTATGTGGAATTTGCAAAGTGATATTTGGAAGCCCATAGAGGGCTATGGTGAAGAAGAAATCATCCTAAGATAAAAATTGAAAAGAAGCCTTCGGAGAAACCGCTTTGTGTTTTGTTAATGCATCTCACAGATTTACAGCTTTTCCCTCAATAAGCCTTTCGCTAAGACTGTTCTTGTGTAATTTGTAAAGTGATATTTGGAAGCCCGTAGAGGTCTATGGTGAAAATGAAATATCTTCCGTTAAAAACTGCAAAGAAAATTTCTGAGAAACTTCTTTATGTTCTGTTAATTCATTTCACAGAGTTACAGCTTTCCCCTCAAGAAGCCTTTGGCTAAGTCTGTTCTTGGGGAATTTGCAAAGTGATATTTGGAAGCCCATAGAGAGGTATGGTGAAAAAGTAAATATCTGTAGTTAAAAACTGAAAAGAAACTTTCTGAGAAACTGCTTTGTGTCCTGTTAATTCATCTCATATGGTTACAGCTTTCCCCTCAAGAAGCCATTCGCTAAGACTGTTCTTGTGGAATTTGCAAAGTGATATTTGGAAGCCCATAGAGGGCTATGGTGAAAAACGAAATATCCTAAGATAAAAACTGAAAAGAAGCTTTCTGAGAAACTGTTTTGTGTTCTGTTAAATCATCTCACAGGGTTACAGCTTTCCCCTAAAGAAGCCTTTTGCTAATACTGTTCTTGTGGAATTTACAAAGTGATATTTAGAGGCCCATAGAGGGCTATGGTGAAAAAGGAAATAGCTTCAGTTAAAAACTGGAAAGAAGCTTTCTGAAAAAGTGCTTTGTGTTCTGTTAATTCATCTCAGAGTGTTACAGCTTCCCCCTCAGTAAGCCTTTCGCTAAGACTGTTCTTGTGGAATTTGGAAAGTGATATTTTAAACCCATAGAGGGCTATGGTGAAAAAGGAAATATCTTCAGTTAAAAACTGCAAAGAAGATTTCTGAGAAACTGCTTTGTGTTCTCTTAATTCATCTCACAGAGTTACAGCTTTCCCCTCAAGAAGCCTTTCGCTAAGACTGTTCTTGTGGATTTCGGAAAGTGATATTTGGAAGCCCTTAGAGGGCTATGGTGAAAAAGGAAATATCTTCAGTTAAAAACTGAAAAGAAACTTCCTGAGAAACTGTTTTGTGTTCTGTTAATTCATCTCACATAGTTACAGCTTTCCCCTCAAGAAGCCATTCCCTAAGACTGTTCTTCTGGAATTTTCAAAGTGATATATGGAAGCCCATAGAGGGCTATGGTGTAAAAGGAAATATCCTAAGATAAAAATTGAAGAGAAGCTTTCTGAGAAACTTCTTTGTGTTCTGTTAATGCATCTCAGAGTTACAGCATTCCCCTCAAGAAGCCTTTCGGTAAGACTGTTCTTGTGGAATTTGCAAAGCGATATTTGGAAGTCCACAGAGGGCTATGGTGGAAAAGGAAATATCCTAAGATAAAAATTGAAAAGTAGCTTTCTGAGAAACTGCTTTGTGTTTTGTTAATTCATCTCACAGAGTTACAGCTTTCCCCTCAAGAAGCCTTTCACTAAGACTGTTCTTGTGTAATTTGCAAAGTGATATTTGGAAGCCCATAGAAGGCTATGGTGAAAAAGGAAATCTTCCGTAAATAACTGGAAAGAGGCTTTCTGAGAAACTGCTTTGTGTTCTGTTAATACATCTTACAGAGTTACAGCTTTCTTCTCAAAAAGCCATTCCCTAAGACTGCTTATGTGGAATTTGCAAAGTGATATTTGGAAGCCCATAGAGGGCTATGGTGAAGAAGAAATCATCCTAAGATAAAAATTGAAAAGAAGCCTTCGGAGAAACCGCTTTGTGTTTTGTTAATGCATCTCACAGATTTACAGCTTTTCCCTCAATAAGCCTTTCGCTAAGACTGTTCTTGTGTAATTTGTAAAGTGATATTTGGAAGCCCGTAGAGGTCTATGGTGAAAATGAAATATCTTCCGTTAAAAACTGCAAAGAAAATTTCTGAGAAACTTCTTTATGTTCTGTTAATTCATTTCACAGAGTTACAGCTTTCCCCTCAAGAAGCCTTTGGCTAAGTCTGTTCTTGGGGAATTTGCAAAGTGATATTTGGAAGCCCATAGAGAGGTATGGTGAAAAAGTAAATATCTGTAGTTAAAAACTGAAAAGAAACTTTCTGAGAAACTGCTTTGTGTCCTGTTAATTCATCTCATATGGTTACAGCTTTCCCCTCAAGAAGCCATTCGCTAAGACTGTTCTTGTGGAATTTGCAAAGTGATATTTGGAAGCCCATAGAGGGCTATGGTGAAAAACGAAATATCCTAAGATAAAAACTGAAAAGAAGCTTTCTGAGAAACTGTTTTGTGTTCTGTTAAATCATCTCACAGGGTTACAGCTTTCCCCTAAAGAAGCCTTTTGCTAATACTGTTCTTGTGGAATTTACAAAGTGATATTTAGAGGCCCATAGAGGGCTATGGTGAAAAAGGAAATAGCTTCAGTTAAAAACTGGAAAGAAGCTTTCTGAAAAAGTGCTTTGTGTTCTGTTAATTCATCTCAGAGTGTTACAGCTTCCCCCTCAGTAAGCCTTTCGCTAAGACTGTTCTTGTGGAATTTGGAAAGTGATATTTGGAAGCCCTTAGAGGGCTATGCTGAAAAAGGAAATATCTTCAGTTAATACTGAAAAGAAGCTTTCTGAAAAACTGCTTTGTGTTCTGTTAATTCATCTCACAGTGTTGCAGCTCTCCCCTCAAGAAGCCATTCGCTAAGACTGTTCTTGTGAAATTTCCTAAGTGATATTTGGTAGCCCTTAGAGGGCTATGGTGAAAAACGAACTATCCTAAAATAAAAAGTGAAAAGAAGCTTTCTGAGAAACTGCTTTGTGTTCTGTTAATTCTTCTCACAAAGATACAGCTTTTCCATCAAGAAGCCTTTTGCTAAGACTGTTCTTGTGGAATTTGCAAAGTGATATTTTGAGTCCCAAAGAGTGCTATGGTGAAAAAGGAAATATAATCAGTTTAAAACTGCAAAGAAGTTTTCTGAGAAACTCCTTTGTTTTCTGTGAATTCATCACACAGAGTTACAGTTTTCCCTCAAGAAGCTATTCGCTAAGACTGTTTTTCTGGAATTTGCGAAATCATATTTGGAAGTGCATAGAGGGCTGCGGTGAAAAAGGAAATATCCTGAGATAAAAATGGAAAAGATGATTTCTGAGAAACTGCTTTGAGATCTGTTAATTCATCTCACAGAGTTCCAGCATTCCCCTCAAGAATCCTATTGCTAACACTGTTCTTGTCGAATTTGCAAAGTGATATTTGGAAGCTCATAGAGGGCTATGGTGAAAAAGGAAATATCTTCAGTTGAAAACTGGAAAGTAGCTTTCTGAGAAACTGCTTTCTGTTCTGTCAATTCATCTCACAGATTTGCAGCTTTCCCCTCAAGAAGCCGTAGACTAAGACAGTTCTTGTGAAATTTGGAATGTGATATTTGGAAGCCCATAGAGGGCTATGGTGAAAAAGGAAATATCTTCCGTTAAAAACAGAAAAGAAGCTTTCTGGGAAACTGCTTTGTGTTCTGTTAATTCATCTCAGAGAGTTACAGCTTTCCCTTCAAAAAGCCATTCGCTAAGACTGTTCCTGTGGAATTTGCAAAGCGATAATTGGAAGCCCTTAGAGGGCTATGGTGAAATTGAAATATCTTCCATTAGAAACTGGAAAGAAGCTTTCTGAGAAACTGCTTTGTGTTCTGTTAATTCATCTCACAGAGTCACACCTTGCCCCTCAAGAAGCCGTTCACTAAGTCTGTTCTTGTGAAATTTGCAAAGTGATATTTCGAAGCCCAAGGAGTGCTATTGTGAAAAAGGAAATATCTTCAGTTTAAAACTGCAAAGAAGCTTTCTGAGAAACTCCTTTGTTTTCTGTGAATTCATCTCACAGAGTTACAGCTTTCCCTCAAGAAGCCTTTCGCTAAGACTGTTCCTGTGGAATTTGCGAAGTGATATTTGGTAGTGCATAGAAGTCTATGGTGAAAAAGGAAATATCCGAAGATAAAAACCGCAAAGAAGCTTTCTGAGAAACTGCTTTGTGTTCTGTTAATTAATCCAACATAGTTACAGCTTTCCCCTCAAGAAGCCTTTCCCTAAGAATGTTCTTTTAGAATTTGCAATGTGATATTTGGAAGCACATAGAAGGCTATGGTGAAAAAGGAAATATCTTTAGTTTAAAACTGCAAAGAAGCTTTCTGAGAGACGGCGTTGTATTCTGTTAATTCATCTCGCAGAGTTATAGCTTTCCCCTTAAGAAGCCTTTCGATAAGGCTGTTCTTGTGGAATTTGCAAATTGATCTTTGGATGCCCTTAGAGGGCTATGGTGAAAAAGAAAATATCTTCCGTTAAAAACTTTAAAGAAGCTTTCTTAGAAAGTTCTTTCCGTTCTGATAATTCATCTCACAAAGTTACAGTTTTCCCTTCAAGAAGCCTTTCGATAAGACTGTTCTTGTGGAATTTGCAAGGTGATATTTGGAAGCCCATAGAGAGCTATGCTGAAAAAGTAAATACCTTCAGTTAAAAAATGGAAAGAAGCTTTCTGAGAAACTTCTTTGTGTTTTGTTAATTCATCTCACAGAGATACAGCTTTCCCCTCAAGAAGCCTTTGGATAAGACGGTTCTTGTGGATTTGCAAAGTGATATTTTAAAGACCATAGAGGGCTATAGTGAAAAAGGAAATATCTTCAGTTAAAAACTGGAAAGAAGCTTTCTGAGGAACTGCTTTGTGTTCTGTTAATTCATCTCACAGAGTTACAGCTTTCCTCTCAAGAAGCCTTTCGCTAAGACTGTTCTTGTGGAATTTCCAAGTGATATTTGTAAGCCCATAGAAGGCTATGGTGAAAAAGGAAATACCTTCCGTTAAAAACTGGAAAGAAGCTTTCTGAGAAACTGCTTTGTGTTCTGTTAATTCATCTCACAGAGTTACAGCTTTCCCCTCAAGAAGCCTTTCGCTAAGACTGTTCTTGTAGAATTTGCAAAGTGATATTTGGAAAACCCCAGAGGGTTATGGTGAAAATGAAATACCTTCCTTTAAAAACTGGAAAGAAGCTTTCTGAGAAACTGCTTTGTGTTCTGATAATTCATCTGACAGAGTTACAGCCTTCCCCTCAAAAAGCCATTCGCTAAGACTGTTCTTGTGGAAATTGCAAAGTGGTATTTGGAAGCCCATAGAGTTCTATGGTGATAAAGGAAATATCTTCAGTTAGAAACTGGAAAGGAGCTTACGGAGAATCTGCTTTCTGTTCTGTCAATTCATCTCACAGAGTTCCAGATTTCCCCTCAGGAAGTCGTAGACTAAGACAGTTGTTGTGTAAATTGGTAGGTAATATTTGGAAGCCCTTACAGGGCTAAGGTGAAAAAGGAAATATCTTCAGTTAAAAACTGCAAAGAAGCTTTCTGAGGAACTGTTTTGTGTTCTGTTAATTCATCTCACAGAGTTACAGCTTTCCCCTCAAAAAGCCTTTCGCTAAAACTGTTCTTGTGGAATTTGCAAAGTGATATTTGGAAGCCCCTAGAGGGCTATGGTGAAAAAGGAAATCTGGTAAGATAAAAACTGAAAAGAAGCTTTCTGAGAAACTGCTTTGTGTTCTGTTAATTCATCTCACAGAGTTACAGCTTTCCCCTTGAGAAGCCTTTCGCTAAGACTGTTCTTGTTGCATCTGCAAAGTGATATTTGGAAGCCAATAGAGGGCTATGGCGAGAAAGGAAATACCTTGCGTTAAAAATTTCAAAGAAGCTATCAGAGAAACTGCTTTGTGTTTTGTTGATTCATCTCACAGAGTTACAGCTTTCCCCTCAAGAAGCCTTTCGCTAAGTCTGTTCTTGTGGAATTTGCATTGTGATATTTAAAAGCCCATAGAGGGCTCTCGTGAAAATGAAATATCTTCCGTTAAAAACTGGAAAGAAGCTTTCTGAGAAACTGCATTGTGTTCTGTTAATTCATCTCACAGAGTTACAGCTTTTCCCTAAAGAAGCCTTTCGATAAGACTGCTCTTTTGGAATTTGCAAAGTGATATTTGCAAGCCCTTAGAGGGCTGTGGTGAAAAAGGAAATATCCTAAGATAAAAACTGAAAAGAAGCTTTCTGAGAAACTGCTTTGTGTTCTGTTAAATCATCTCACAGGGTTACAGCTTTCCCCTAAAGAAGCCTTTTGCTAATACTGTTCTTGTGGAATTTACAAAGTGATATTTAGAGGCCCATAGAGGGCTATGGTGAAAAAGGAAATAGCTTCAGTTAGAAACTGGAAAGAAGCTTTCTGAAAAAGTGCTTTGTGTTCTGGTAATTCATCTCAGAGTGTTACAGCTTCCCCCTCAGGAAGCCTTTCGCTAAGACTGTTCTTGTGGAATTTGGAAAGTGATATTTGGAAGCCCTTAGAGGGCTATGGTGAAAAAGAAATATCTTCAGTTAAAAACTGAAAAGAAGGTTCCTGAGAAACTGCTTTGTGTTCTGTTAATTCATCTCATAGAGTTACAGCTTTCCCCTCAAGAAGCTATTCCCTAAGACGGTTCTTGTGGCATTTGCAAAGTGATATATGAAAGCCCGTAGAGGGCTATGGTGAAAAAGGAAATATCCTAAGATAAAAATTGAAAAGAAGCTTTCTGAGAAACTGCTTTGTGTTATTTTAATTCATCTCACAGAGTTACAGCTTTCCCCTCAAGAAGCCTTTCACTAAGACTGTTCTTGTGTAATTTGCAATGTGATATTTGGAGGACCCTAGAGGGCTAAGGTGAAAAAGGAAATATCTTCCGTAAAAAACTGGAAAGAGGCTTTCTGAGAAACTGCTTTGTGTTCTGTCAATTCATCTCACAGAGTTACAACTTTCCCTACAAGAAGCCATTCACTACGACTGTTCTTGGGGAATTTGCAAAGTGATATTTGGAAGCCCATAGTGAGCTATGGTGAAAAAGGAAATATCTTCAGTTAAAAACTGCAAAGAAGCTTTCTGAGAATCTGCCTTGTATTCTGTTAAATCATTTCACAGAGTTACAGCTTTCCCCTCAAGAAGCCATTCGCTAAGACTGTTCTTGTGGAATTTGCTAAGTGATATTTGGAAGCCCATAGTGGGCTAGGGTGAAAATGAGATATCTTCCGTTAAAATCTGCAAAGAAGATTTCTGAGAAACTGCTTTATGTTCTGCTAATTCATCTCACAGAGTTACAGCTTACCCCTCTAGAATCCTTTCGCTAAGGTTGTTCTTGTGGAATTTGAAAAGTGATATTTGGAAGCTCAGTGAGGGCTATGGTGAAAAAGAAAACAGCTTCAGTTAAAAACTGGAAAGAAACTTTCTGAGAAACTGCTATGTGTTCTGCTAATTCATCTCACAGAGTTACAGCTTTCCCCTCAAGAAGCCTTTCGCTAAGAGTGTTCTTGTGGAATTTGCAAAGTGATATTTGGAAGCCCATAGAGGAATATGGTGAAAAAGGAAATATCCTAAGATAAGAACTGAAAAGAAGCTTTCTGAGAAACTGCTTCGTGTTCCGATAATTCATCTCACAGAGCTACAACTTTCCCTTCAAGAAGTCTTTCGCTAAGACTGTTCTTGTGGAATTTGCAAAGTGATATTTGGAAGCCCATAAAGTGCTATGGTGAAAAAGGAAATATCCTAAGATAAAAACTCAAAATAAGCTTTACGAGAAAGTGCTTTGTGTTCTGTTAATTCATCTCACACAGTAACAGCTTGCCCCTGAAGAAGCCGTTCGCTAAGACTGTTCTTGTTGAATTTGCAAAATGATATTTGGAAGCCTATAGAGGGCTAAGGTGATAAAGGAAATATCTTCAGTTATAAACTGAAAAGAAGCTTTCTGAGAAACTGATTACTTTTCTGTTAATTCATCTCACAGAGTTACAGCTTTCCCGTCAAGAAGTCTTTCGCTAAGACGGTTCTTGTGGAATTTGCAAAGTGATATTTGGAAGCCTATAGATGGCTACGGGGTAAAAGGAAATATCTTCCGTTAAAAACTGGATAGAAGTTTCTGAGAAACTGCTTTGTGTTCTGTTAATACATCTCACAGAGTTACAGCTTTCCCTTCAAGAAGCCTTTCGCTAAGACTGTTCTTGTGGAATTTGCAATGTGATATTTGGAAGCCCATATAGAGCTATGGTGAAAACGGAACTATCTGTAGTTAAAAACTGAAGAGAAGTTTTCTGAGAAACTGCTTTGTGTTCTGTTAATTCATCTCATAGGGTTACAGCTTTCCCTCAAGAAGCCATTCGCTAAGACTGTTCTTGTGGAATTTGCAAAGTGATATTTCGAAGCCCTTAGAGGGCTATGGTGAAAAACGAAATATCCTAAGTAAAAAACTGAAAAGAAGGTTTCTGAGAAACTGCTTTGTGCTCTGTTAAATCATCTCACAGGGTTACAGCTTTTCCCTAATGAAGCCTTTTGCTAATACTGTTCTTGTGGAATTTACAAAGTGATATTTTGAAGCCCATAGAGTGCTACGGTGAGAAAGGAAATAGCTTCAGTTAAAAACTGGAAAGAATCTTTCTGAAAAGTGCTTTGTGTTCTGTTAATTCATCTCAGAGTGTTACAGCTTCCCCCTCAGGAAGCCTTTCACTAAGACTGTTCTTGTGGAATTTGGAAAGTGGTATTTGGAAACCCTTAGGCGGCTATGGTGGAAAAGGAAATATCTTCAGTTAAAAACTGAAAAGAGGTTTACTGAGAAACTGCTTTGTGTTCTGTTAATTCATCTCACAAAGTTACAGCATTCCCCTCAAGAAGCCGTTCACTAAGACTGTTCTTGTGGAATTTGCAAAGTGATATTTTAAACCCATAGAGGGCTATGGTGAAAAAGGAAATATCTTCAGTTAAAAACTGCAAAGAAGATTTCTGAGAAACTGCTTTGTGTTCTCTTAATTCATCTCACAGAGTTACAGCTTTCCCCTCAAGAAGCCTTTCGCTAAGACTGTTCTTGTGGATTTCGGAAAGTGATATTTGGAAGCCCTTAGAGGGCTATGGTGAAAAAGGAAATATCTTCAGTTAAAAACTGAAAAGAAACTTCCTGAGAAACTGTTTTGTGTTCTGTTAATTCATCTCACATAGTTACAGCTTTCCCCTCAAGAAGCCATTCCCTAAGACTGTTCTTCTGGAATTTTCAAAGTGATATATGGAAGCCCATAGAGGGCTATGGTGTAAAAGGAAATATCCTAAGATAAAAATTGAAGAGAAGCTTTCTGAGAAACTTCTTTGTGTTCTGTTAATGCATCTCAGAGTTACAGCATTCCCCTCAAGAAGCCTTTCGGTAAGACTGTTCTTGTGGAATTTGCAAAGCGATATTTGGAAGTCCACAGAGGGCTATGGTGGAAAAGGAAATATCCTAAGATAAAAATTGAAAAGTAGCTTTCTGAGAAACTGCTTTGTGTTTTGTTAATTCATCTCACAGAGTTACAGCTTTCCCCTCAAGAAGCCTTTCACTAAGACTGTTCTTGTGTAATTTGCAAAGTGATATTTGGAAGCCCATAGAAGGCTATGGTGAAAAAGGAAATCTTCCGTAAATAACTGGAAAGAGGCTTTCTGAGAAACTGCTTTGTGTTCTGTTAATACATCTTACAGAGTTACAGCTTTCTTCTCAAAAAGCCATTCCCTAAGACTGCTTATGTGGAATTTGCAAAGTGATATTTGGAAGCCCATAGAGGGCTATGGTGAAGAAGAAATCATCCTAAGATAAAAATTGAAAAGAAGCCTTCGGAGAAACCGCTTTGTGTTTTGTTAATGCATCTCACAGATTTACAGCTTTTCCCTCAATAAGCCTTTCGCTAAGACTGTTCTTGTGTAATTTGTAAAGTGATATTTGGAAGCCCGTAGAGGTCTATGGTGAAAATGAAATATCTTCCGTTAAAAACTGCAAAGAAAATTTCTGAGAAACTTCTTTATGTTCTGTTAATTCATTTCACAGAGTTACAGCTTTCCCCTCAAGAAGCCTTTGGCTAAGTCTGTTCTTGGGGAATTTGCAAAGTGATATTTGGAAGCCCATAGAGAGGTATGGTGAAAAAGTAAATATCTGTAGTTAAAAACTGAAAAGAAACTTTCTGAGAAACTGCTTTGTGTCCTGTTAATTCATCTCATATGGTTACAGCTTTCCCCTCAAGAAGCCATTCGCTAAGACTGTTCTTGTGGAATTTGCAAAGTGATATTTGGAAGCCCATAGAGGGCTATGGTGAAAAACGAAATATCCTAAGATAAAAACTGAAAAGAAGCTTTCTGAGAAACTGTTTTGTGTTCTGTTAAATCATCTCACAGGGTTACAGCTTTCCCCTAAAGAAGCCTTTTGCTAATACTGTTCTTGTGGAATTTACAAAGTGATATTTAGAGGCCCATAGAGGGCTATGGTGAAAAAGGAAATAGCTTCAGTTAAAAACTGGAAAGAAGCTTTCTGAAAAAGTGCTTTGTGTTCTGTTAATTCATCTCAGAGTGTTACAGCTTCCCCCTCAGTAAGCCTTTCGCTAAGACTGTTCTTGTGGAATTTGGAAAGTGATATTTTAAACCCATAGAGGGCTATGGTGAAAAAGGAAATATCTTCAGTTAAAAACTGCAAAGAAGATTTCTGAGAAACTGCTTTGTGTTCTCTTAATTCATCTCACAGAGTTACAGCTTTCCCCTCAAGAAGCCTTTCGCTAAGACTGTTCTTGTGGATTTCGGAAAGTGATATTTGGAAGCCCTTAGAGGGCTATGGTGAAAAAGGAAATATCTTCAGTTAAAAACTGAAAAGAAACTTCCTGAGAAACTGTTTTGTGTTCTGTTAATTCATCTCACATAGTTACAGCTTTCCCCTCAAGAAGCCATTCCCTAAGACTGTTCTTCTGGAATTTTCAAAGTGATATATGGAAGCCCATAGAGGGCTATGGTGTAAAAGGAAATATCCTAAGATAAAAATTGAAGAGAAGCTTTCTGAGAAACTTCTTTGTGTTCTGTTAATGCATCTCAGAGTTACAGCATTCCCCTCAAGAAGCCTTTCGGTAAGACTGTTCTTGTGGAATTTGCAAAGCGATATTTGGAAGTCCACAGAGGGCTATGGTGGAAAAGGAAATATCCTAAGATAAAAATTGAAAAGTAGCTTTCTGAGAAACTGCTTTGTGTTTTGTTAATTCATCTCACAGAGTTACAGCTTTCCCCTCAAGAAGCCTTTCACTAAGACTGTTCTTGTGTAATTTGCAAAGTGATATTTGGAAGCCCATAGAAGGCTATGGTGAAAAAGGAAATCTTCCGTAAATAACTGGAAAGAGGCTTTCTGAGAAACTGCTTTGTGTTCTGTTAATACATCTTACAGAGTTACAGCTTTCTTCTCAAAAAGCCATTCCCTAAGACTGCTTATGTGGAATTTGCAAAGTGATATTTGGAAGCCCATAGAGGGCTATGGTGAAGAAGAAATCATCCTAAGATAAAAATTGAAAAGAAGCCTTCGGAGAAACCGCTTTGTGTTTTGTTAATGCATCTCACAGATTTACAGCTTTTCCCTCAATAAGCCTTTCGCTAAGACTGTTCTTGTGTAATTTGTAAAGTGATATTTGGAAGCCCGTAGAGGTCTATGGTGAAAATGAAATATCTTCCGTTAAAAACTGCAAAGAAAATTTCTGAGAAACTTCTTTATGTTCTGTTAATTCATTTCACAGAGTTACAGCTTTCCCCTCAAGAAGCCTTTGGCTAAGTCTGTTCTTGGGGAATTTGCAAAGTGATATTTGGAAGCCCATAGAGAGGTATGGTGAAAAAGTAAATATCTGTAGTTAAAAACTGAAAAGAAACTTTCTGAGAAACTGCTTTGTGTCCTGTTAATTCATCTCATATGGTTACAGCTTTCCCCTCAAGAAGCCATTCGCTAAGACTGTTCTTGTGGAATTTGCAAAGTGATATTTGGAAGCCCATAGAGGGCTATGGTGAAAAACGAAATATCCTAAGATAAAAACTGAAAAGAAGCTTTCTGAGAAACTGTTTTGTGTTCTGTTAAATCATCTCACAGGGTTACAGCTTTCCCCTAAAGAAGCCTTTTGCTAATACTGTTCTTGTGGAATTTACAAAGTGATATTTAGAGGCCCATAGAGGGCTATGGTGAAAAAGGAAATAGCTTCAGTTAAAAACTGGAAAGAAGCTTTCTGAAAAAGTGCTTTGTGTTCTGTTAATTCATCTCAGAGTGTTACAGCTTCCCCCTCAGTAAGCCTTTCGCTAAGACTGTTCTTGTGGAATTTGGAAAGTGATATTTGGAAGCCCTTAGAGGGCTATGCTGAAAAAGGAAATATCTTCAGTTAATACTGAAAAGAAGCTTTCTGAAAAACTGCTTTGTGTTCTGTTAATTCATCTCACAGTGTTGCAGCTCTCCCCTCAAGAAGCCATTCGCTAAGACTGTTCTTGTGAAATTTCCTAAGTGATATTTGGTAGCCCTTAGAGGGCGATGGTGAAAAACGAACTATCCTAAAATAAAAAGTGAAAAGAAGCTTTCTGAGAAACTGCTTTGTGTTCTGTTAATTCTTCTCACAAAGATACAGCTTTTCCATCAAGAAGCCTTTTGCTAAGACTGTTCTTGTGGAATTTGCAAAGTGATATTTTGAGTCCCAAAGAGTGCTATGGTGAAAAAGGAAATATAATCAGTTTAAAACTGCAAAGAAGTTTTCTGAGAAACTCCTTTGTTTTCTGTGAATTCATCACACAGAGTTACAGTTTTCCCTCAAGAAGCTATTCGCTAAGACTGTTTTTCTGGAATTTGCGAAATCATATTTGGAAGTGCATAGAGGGCTGCGGTGAAAAAGGAAATATCCTGAGATAAAAATGGAAAAGATGATTTCTGAGAAACTGCTTTGAGATCTGTTAATTCATCTCACAGAGTTCCAGCATTCCCCTCAAGAATCCTATTGCTAACACTGTTCTTGTCGAATTTGCAAAGTGATATTTGGAAGCTCATAGAGGGCTATGGTGAAAAAGGAAATATCTTCAGTTGAAAACTGGAAAGTAGCTTTCTGAGAAACTGCTTTCTGTTCTGTCAATTCATCTCACAGATTTGCAGCTTTCCCCTCAAGAAGCCGTAGACTAAGACAGTTCTTGTGAAATTTGGAATGTGATATTTGGAAGCCCATAGAGGGCTATGGTGAAAAAGGAAATATCTTCCGTTAAAAACAGAAAAGAAGCTTTCTGGGAAACTGCTTTGTGTTCTGTTAATTCATCTCAGAGAGTTACAGCTTTCCCTTCAAAAAGCCATTCGCTAAGACTGTTCCTGTGGAATTTGCAAAGCGATAATTGGAAGCCCTTAGAGGGCTATGGTGAAATTGAAATATCTTCCATTAGAAACTGGAAAGAAGCTTTCTGAGAAACTGCTTTGTGTTCTGTTAATTCATCTCACAGAGTCACACCTTGCCCCTCAAGAAGCCGTTCACTAAGTCTGTTCTTGTGAAATTTGCAAAGTGATATTTCGAAGCCCAAGGAGTGCTATTGTGAAAAAGGAAATATCTTCAGTTTAAAACTGCAAAGAAGCTTTCTGAGAAACTCCTTTGTTTTCTGTGAATTCATCTCACAGAGTTACAGCTTTCCCTCAAGAAGCCTTTCGCTAAGACTGTTCCTGTGGAATTTGCGAAGTGATATTTGGTAGTGCATAGAAGTCTATGGTGAAAAAGGAAATATCCGAAGATAAAAACCGCAAAGAAGCTTTCTGAGAAACTGCTTTGTGTTCTGTTAATTAATCCAACATAGTTACAGCTTTCCCCTCAGGAAGCCTTTCCCTAAGAATGTTCTTTTAGAATTTGCAATGTGATATTTGGAAGCACATAGAAGGCTATGGTGAAAATGAAATATCTTTTGTTAAAAACTGGAAAGAAGCTTTCTGAGACTCCTTTGTGTTCTGTTAATTCATCTCAGAGAGTTACAGCATTCTCCTCAAGAAGCGGTTCACTAAGACTCTTCTTGTGAAATTTGCAAAGCGATATTTGGAAGCCCATAGAGGGCTATAGAGAAAAAGGAAATATCTTCAGTTAAAAACTGCAAAGAACCTTTCTGAGAAACTGCTTTGTGTTCTGTTAATTCATCTCAGAGAGTTATAGCTTTCCCTTTAAGAAGCCATTCGCTAAGACTGTTCTTCTGGAATTTGCAAAGTGATATTTCTAAACCCATAGAGGGTTATGGTGAAAATGAAATATCTTTCGTTAAAAACTGCAAAGAAACTGTCTGAGAAACTGCTTTGTGTTCTCTTAATTCGTCTCACAGAGTTACAGCTTTCCCCTCAAGAAGAGGTTCACTAAGACTGTTCTTGTGAAATTTGCAAAGTGATATTTCGAAGCCCATAGAAGGCTATAGTGAAAAAGGAAATATCTTCAGGTTAAAACTGAAAAGAAGCTTTCTGAGAAACTGCGTTGTGTTCTGTTAATTCATCTCGCAGAGTTAAAGCTTTCCCCTTAAGAAGCCTTTCGATAAGGCTGTTCTTGTGGAATTTGCAAATTGATCTTTGGATGCCCTTAGAGGGCTATGGTGAAAAAGAAATTATCTTCCGTTAAAAACTTTAAAGAAGCTTTCCTAGAAAGCTCTTTCTGTTCTGATAATTCATCTCACAAAGTTACAGTTTTCCCTTCAAGAAGCCTTTCAATAAGACTGTTCTTGTGGAATTTGCAAGGTGATATTTGGAAGCCCATAGAGAGCTATGCTGAAAAAGTAAATACCTTCAGTTAAAAAATGGAAAGAAGCTTTCTGAGAAACTTCTTTGTGTTCTGTTAATTCATCTCACAGAGATACAGCTTTCCCCTCAAGAAGCCTTTGGATAAGACTGTTCTTGTGGATTTGCAAAGTGATATTTTAAAGACCATAGAGGGCTATAGTGAAAATGGAAATATCTTCAGTTAAAAACTGGAAAGAAGCTTTCTGAGGAACTGCTTTGTGTTCTGTTAATTCATCTCACAGAGTTACAGCTTTCCCCTCAAGAAGCCTTTCGCTAAGACTGTTCATGTGGAATTTGCAAAGTGATATTTGGAAGCCCATAGAAGGCTATGGTGAAAAAGGAAATACCTTCCGTTAAAAACTGGAAAGAAGCTTTCTGAGAAACTGCTTTGCGTTCTGTTAATTCATCTCACAGAGTTACAGCTTTCCCCTCAAGAAGCCTTTCGCTAAGACTGTTCTTGTAGAATTTGCAAAGTGATATTTGGAAAACCCCAGAGGGTTATGGTGAAAACGAAATATCTTCCTTTAAAAACTGGAAAGAAGCTTTCTGAGAAACTGCTTTGTGTTCTGATAATTCATCTGACAGAGTTACAGCCTTCCCCTCAAAAAGCCATTCGCTAAGACTGTTCTTGTGGAAATTGCAAAGTGGTATTTGGAAGCCCATAGAGTTCTATGGTGATAAAGGAAATATCTTCAGTTAGAAACTGGAAAGGAGCTTACCGAGAATCTGCTTTCTGTTCTGTCAATTCATCTCACAGAGTTCCAGATTTCCCCTCAGGAAGTCGTAGACTAAGACAGTTCTTGTGTAAATTGGTAGGTAATATTTGGAAGCCCTTACAGGGCTAAGGTGAAAAAGGAAATATCTTCAGTTAAAAACTGCAAAGAAGCTTTCTGAGGAACTGTTTTGTGTTCTGTTAATTCATCTTACAGAGTTACAGCATTCCCCTCAAGAAGCTTTTCGCTAAGACTGTTCTTGTGGAATTTGCAAAGAGATATTTGGAAGCCCATAGAGGGCTATGGTGAAAAAGGAAATATCTTCATTTAAAAATTGGAAATAAGATTTCTGTGAGACTGCTTTGTGTTCTGTTAATTCATCTCACAGAGTTACAGCTTTCCCCTCAAAAAGCCTTTCGCTAAAACTGTTCTTGTGGAATTTGCAAAGTGATATTTGGAAGCCCCTAGAGGGCTATGGTGAAAAAGGAAATCTGGTAAGATAAAAACTGAAAAGAAGCTTTCTGAGAAACTGCTTTGTGTTCTGTTAATTCATCTCACAGAGTTACAGCTTTCCCCTTGAGAAGCCTTTCGCTAAGACTGTTCTTGTTGCATCTGCAAAGTGATATTTGGAAGCCAATAGAGGGCTATGGCGAGAAAGGAAATACCTTGCGTTAAAAATTTCAAAGAAGCTATCAGAGAAACTGCTTTGTGTTTTGTTGATTCATCTCACAGAGTTACAGCTTTCCCCTCAAGAAGCCTTTCGCTAAGTCTGTTCTTGTGGAATTTGCATTGTGATATTTAAAAGCCCATAGAGGGCTCTCGTGAAAATGAAATATCTTCCGTTAAAAACTGGAAAGAAGCTTTCTGAGAAACTGCATTGTGTTCTGTTAATTCATCTCACAGAGTTACAGCTTTTCCCTAAAGAAGCCTTTCGATAAGACTGCTCTTTTGGAATTTGCAAAGTGATATTTGCAAGCCCTTAGAGGGCTGTGGTGAAAAAGGAAATATCCTAAGATAAAAACTGGAAAGAAGTTTTCTGAGTAACTGCTTTCTGTTCTGTTACTTCATTTCACAGAGTTACAGCTTTCCCCTCAAGAAGCCTTTGGCTAAGTCGGTTCTTGGGGAATTTGCAAAGTGATATTTGGAAGCCCATAGAGAGCTATGGTGAAAAAGCAAATATCTGTAGTTAAAAACTGAAAAGAAACTTTCTGAGAAACTGCTTTGTGTCCTGTTAATTCATCTCATACGGTTACAGCTTTCCCCTCAAGAAGCCATTCGCTAAGACTGTTCTTGTGGAATTTGCAAAGTGATATTTGGAAGCCCATAGAGGGCTATGGTGAAAAACGAAATATCCTAAGATAAAAACTGAAAAGAAGCTCTCTGAGAAACTGCTTTGTGTTCTGTTAAATCATCTCACAGGGTTACAGCTTTCCCCTAAAGAAGCCTTTTGCTAATACTGTTCTTGTGGAATTTACAAAGTGATATTTAGAGGCCCATAGAGGGCTATGGTGAAAAAGGAAATAGCTTCAGTTAGAAACTGGAAAGAAGCTTTCTGAAAAAGTGCTTTGTGTTCTGGTAATTCATCTCAGAGTGTTACAGCTTCCCCCTCAGGAAGCCTTTCGCTAAGACTGTTCTTGTGGAATTTGGAAAGTGATATTTGGAAGCCCTTAGAG
This sequence comes from Chlorocebus sabaeus, assembly GCF_047675955.1. Taxonomy (NCBI): domain Eukaryota; kingdom Metazoa; phylum Chordata; class Mammalia; order Primates; family Cercopithecidae; genus Chlorocebus; species Chlorocebus sabaeus. Next base: position 138,230 of record NW_027327257.1, on the reverse strand, counting down.
GGCTATGGTGAAAAAGAAATATCTTCAGTTAAAAACTGAAAAGAAGGTTCCTGAGAAACTGCTTTGTGTTCTGTTAATTCATCTCATAGAGTTACAGCTTTCCCCTCAAGAAGCTATTCCCTAAGACGGTTCTTGTGGAATTTGCAAAGTGATATATGAAAGCCCGTAGAGGGCTATGGTGAAAAAGGAAATATCCTAAGATAAAAATTGAAAAGAAGCTTTCTGAGAAACTGCTTTGTGTTATTTTAATTCATCTCACAGAGTTACAGCTTTCCCCTCAAGAAGCCTTTCACTAAGACTGTTCTTGTGTAATTTGCAATGTGATATTTGGAGGACCCTAGAGGGCTAAGGTGAAAAAGGAAATATCTTCCGTAAAAAACTGGAAAGAGGCTTTCTGAGAAACTGCTTTGTGTTCTGTCAATTCATCTCACAGAGTTACAGCTTTCCCTACAAGAAGCCATTCACTACGACTGTTCTTGGGGAATTTGCAAAGTGATATTTGGAAGCCCATAGTGAGCTATGGTGAAAAAGGAAATATCTTCAGTTAAAAACTGCAAAGAAGCTTTCTGAGAATCTGCTTTGTATTCTGTTAAATCATTTCACAGAGTTACAGCTTTCCCCTCAAGAAGCCATTCGCTAAGACTGTTCTTGTGGAATTTGCTAAGTGATATTTGGAAGCCCATAGTGGGCTAGGGTGAAAATGAGATATCTTCCATTAAAATCTGCAAAGAAGATTTCTGAGAAACTGCTTTATGTTCTGCTAATTCATCTCACAGAGTTACAGCTTACCCCTCTAGAATCCTTTCGCTAAGGTTGTTCTTGTGGAATTTGAAAAGTGATATTTGGAAGCTCACTGAGGGCTATGGTGAAAAAGGAAACAGCTTCAGTTAAAAACTGGAAAGAAACTTTCTGAGAAACTGCTATGTGTTCTGCTAATTCATCTCACAGAGTTACAGCTTTCCCCTCAAGAAGCCTTTCGCTAAGAGTGTTCTTGTGGAATTTGCAAAGTGATATTTGGAAGCCCATAGAGGAATATGGTGAAAAAGGAAATATCCTAAGATAAGAACTGAAAAGAAGCTTTCTGAGAAACTGCTTCGTGTTCCGATAATTCATCTCACAGAGCTACAACTTTCCCTTCAAGAAGTCTTTCGCTAAGACTGTTCTTGTGGAATTTGCAAAGTGATATTTGGAAGCCCATAAAGTGCTATGGTGAAAAAGGAAATATCCTAAGATAAAAACTCAAAATAAGCTTTACGAGAAAGTGCTTTGTGTTCTGTTAATTCATCTCACACAGTAACAGCTTGCCCCTGAAGAAGCCGTTCGCTAAGACTGTTCTTGTTGAATTTGCAAAATGATATTTGGAAGCCTATAGAGGGCTAAGGTGATAAAGGAAATATCTTCAGTTATAAACTGAAAAGAAGCTTTCTGAGAAACTGATTACTTTTCTGTTAATTCATCTCACAGAGTTACAGCTTTCCCGTCAAGAAGTCTTTCGCTAAGACGGTTCTTGTGGAATTTGCAAAGTGATATTTGGAAGCCTATAGATGGCTACGGGGTAAAAGGAAATATCTTCCGTTAAAAACTGGATAGAAGTTTCTGAGAAACTGCTTTGTGTTCTGTTAATACATCTCACAGAGTTACAGCTTTCCCTTCAAGAAGCCTTTCGCTAAGACTGTTCTGTGGAATTTGCAATGTGATATTTGGAAGCCCATATAGAGCTATGGTGAAAACGGAACTATCTGTAGTTAAAAACTGAAAAGAAGTTTTCTGAGAAACTGCTTTGTGTTCTGTTAATTCATCTCATAGGGTTACAGCTTTCCCTCAAGAAGCCATTCGCTAAGACTGTTCTTGTGGAATTTGCAAAGTGATATTTCGAAGCCCTTAGAGGGCTATGGTGAAAAACGAAATATCCTAAGTAAAAAACTGAAAAGAAGGTTTCTGAGAAACTGCTTTGTGCTCTGTTAAATCATCTCACAGGGTTACAGCTTTTCCCTAATGAAGCCTTTTGCTAATACTGTTCTTGTGGAATTTACAAAGTGATATTTTGAAGCCCATAGAGTGCTACGGTGAGAAAGGAAATAGCTTCAGTTAAAAACTGGAAAGAATCTTTCTGAAAAGTGCTTTGTGTTCTGTTAATTCATCTCAGAGTGTTACAGCTTCCCCCTCAGGAAGCCTTTCACTAAGACTGTTCTTGTGGAATTTGGAAAGTGGTATTTGGAAACCCTTAGGCGGCTATGGTGAAAAAGGAAATATCTTCAGTTAAAAACTGAAAAGAGGTTTACTGAGAAACTGCTTTGTGTTCTGTTAATTCATCTCACAAAGTTACAGCATTCCCCTCAAGAAGCCGTTCACTAAGACTGTTCTTGTGGAATTTGCAAAGTGATATTTTAAACCCATAGAGGGCTATGGTGAAAAAGGAAATATCTTCAGTTAAAAACTGCAAAGAAGATTTCTGAGAAACTGCTTTGTGTTCTCTTAATTCATCTCACAGAGTTACAGCTTTCCCCTCAAGAAGCCTTTCGCTAAGACTGTTCTTGTGGATTTCGGAAAGTGATATTTGGAAGCCCTTAGAGGGCTATGGTGAAAAAGGAAATATCTTCAGTTAAAAACTGAAAAGAAACTTCCTGAGAAACTGCTTTGTGTTCTGTTAATTCATCTCACATAGTTACAGCTTTCCCCTCAAGAAGCCATTCCCTAAGACTGTTCTTCTGGAATTTTCAAAGTGATATATGGAAGCCCATAGAGGGCTATGGTGTAAAAGGAAATATCCTAAGATAAAAATTGAAGAGAAGCTTTCTGAGAAACTTCTTTGTGTTCTGTTAATGCATCTCAGAGTTACAGCATTCCCCTCAAGAAGCCTTTCGGTAAGACTGTTCTTGTGGAATTTGCAAAGCGATATTTGGAAGTCCACAGAGGGCTATGGTGGAAAAGGAAATATCCTAAGATAAAAATTGAAAAGTAGCTTTCTGAGAAACTGCTTTGTGTTTTGTTAATTCATCTCACAGAGTTACAGCTTTCCCCTCAAGAAGCCTTTCACTAAGACTGTTCTTGTGTAATTTGCAAAGTGATATTTGGAAGCCCATAGAAGGCTATGGTGAAAAAGGAAATCTTCCGTAAATAACTGGAAAGAGGCTTTCTGAGAAACTGCTTTGTGTTCTGTTAATACATCTTACAGAGTTACAGCTTTCTTCTCAAAAAGCCATTCCCTAAGACTGCTTATGTGGAATTTGCAAAGTGATATTTGGAAGCCCATAGAGGGCTATGGTGAAGAAGAAATCATCCTAAGATAAAAATTGAAAAGAAGCCTTCGGAGAAACCGCTTTGTGTTTTGTTAATGCATCTCTCAGATTTACAGCTTTTCCCTCAATAAGCCTTTCGCTAAGACTGTTCTTGTGTAATTTGTAAAGTGATATTTGGAAGCCCGTAGAGGTCTATGGTGAAAATGAAATATCTTCCGTTAAAAACTGCAAAGAAAATTTCTGAGAAACTTCTTTATGTTCTGTTAATTCATCTCACAGAGTTACAGCTTTCGCCTCAAGAAGCCTTTCGCTAAGACTGTTCTTGGGGAATTTGCAAAGTGATATTCGGAAGCCCATAGTGGGCTACGGTAGAAAACGAAATATCTTTAGTTAAAAACTGCAAAGAAGGTTTCTGAAAAACTGCTTTGTGTTCTGATAATTCATCTCACAGAGTTTCAGCTTTCCCCTCTAGAAGTCTTTCGCTAAGACTGTTTTTGTGGAATCTGCAAAGTGATATTTGTAAGCCCATAGAAGTCGATGGTGAAAAAGTAAATATCCTAAGATAAAAACTGAAAAGAACCTTTCTGAGAAGCTGCTTTGTGTTTTGTTAATTCATCTCACAGAGTTACAGGTTTCCCCTCAAGAAGCCTTTCACTAAGACAGTTCTTGTGGAATATGCAAAGTGATATTTGGAAGCTCATTGTGACCTATAGTGAAAAAGGATATATCTTCAGTTAAAAACTGAAAAGAAGCTTTCTGAGAAACTGCTTTGTGATATATGACTTCCACTCACTGAGTTAAAGCTGTATTTCTTAGAGCTGTTTGGCAGCCTTATTTCTGTGGAATCTGAGAACTGTTATTTCGGATCCCTTTGAAGACTGTAGGGCCAAAGGAAATATCCGCCGCTAAAAGTTAGAAAGAATCTTTCTGAGAAACATCTTTGTGATCTGCGAATTCATTTCACAGAGTTACAGCTTTCCCCTCAAGAAGCCATTCGCTAAGATTATTCTTGCGCAATTTGAAAAATGATATTTGGAAGCCAATAGAAGGCTATGGTGAAAACGAAATATCCTCAGATAAAAACTGGAAAGAAGCTTTCTGAGAAACTGTTTTGTGTTCTTTTAATTCATCTCACAGACTTACAGCTTTCCCCTCAAGTAGTCTTTTGATAAGATTGTTCTTGTGGAATTTGAAATGTGATATTTGGAAGCCCATAGAGCGCTAAGGTGAAAAGGAAATATCTTCAGATAAAAACTGTAAAGAACATTCCTGAGAAACTGCTTTGTGTTCTGTTAATTCACCTAACAGAGTTACAGCTTTCCCCTCTAGAAGTCTTTCGCTAAGACTGCTCTTGTTGTATTTTCAAAGTGATATTTTGAAGCCCATAGAGGGCTACGGTGAAAAAGGATATAGCTTCAGTTAAAAACTGAAAGAGGCTCTCTGAGAAACGGTTTAGTATTATGAGACTTCCACTCACTGAGTTACAGCTGTATTTCCTAGAGCTGTTTGATAGCCTTATTTCTATGGAATCGGAGAACTGTTATTTTGGATCCCTTTGAAGAATATAGGGCCAAAGGAAAAATCTGCCGCTAAAAGTGAGAAAGAAGCTTTCTGAGAAACTTCTCTGAGATCTGTGAATTCATCTCACAGAGTTACAGCATTCCACTCCAGAAGCCTTTCGCTAGGACTGTTCTTTTTGAATTTGCAAAGTGATATTTGGAAGCCCATAGACGGCTGTGGTGAAAAGGGAAATATCTTCAGTTAAAAAATGGAAAGAAGCTTTCTAAGAAACTGCTTTGTGCTCTGTTAATTCATCTCAAAGAGTTACAGGTTTACCCTCAAAAAGACTTTTGCTAAGACTCTTCTTGTGTAATACTCATAGTGATATTTGTAAGCCCTTACAGGGCTATGGTGAAAAAGGAAATATCCTTAGATAAAAGCTGAAAAGAAGCTTTCTGAGAAACTGCTTTGTGTTCTGTTAATTCACCTCACAGAGTTACAGCTTTCCCCTTAAGAAGCCTTTCGGTAAGACTGTTCTTGTGGAATTTGCATAGTGGTATTTGTAAGCCCATAGTGGGTTATGGTGAAAAAGGAAATATACTAAGATAAAAACTGAAAAGAAATTTTTGTGAAACTGCTTTGTGATATGTGACTTCCACTCACTGAGTGAGAGCTACATGTTGTAGACCTGTTTGCTAACCTTATTTCTGTGGAATCTGAGAAGGGATAATTCGGTTCCCTTTGAAGACTATAGGGCCAAAGGAAATATCCACCATAAAAGTGAGAAAGAAGCTTTCTGAGAAACAGCTTTCTGATCTGTGAATTCACCCCACAGAGTTGCAGCATTCCCCTGAGGAAGCTTTTTGCTATGGCTGTTCTTGTGGAATTTGCAAAGTGACATTTCGAAGGCCATAGAGAGCTATGGTGAAAAGGAAATATCTTCGGTTTAAAACGGGAAAGAAGCTTTCTGAGACACTGCGTTGTGTTCTGTTAATTCATCTCACAAAGTTACAGCTTTCCCCTAACGAAGCCTTTCCCTAAGACTGTTCTTTTCGAATTTGGAAAGTGATATTTATAAGCCTACAGAGGTCTACGGTGAAAAAGGAAATAGCCTAAGATAAAAACTGAAAATAAGCTTTCTGAAAATCTGCTTTGTGTTCTCTTAATTCATCTCACAGAGTTACAGCTTTCCTCTCAAGAAGCCTTTCACTAAGACTGTTCTTGTGCAATTTAGAACGTGATATTTAGAAGCCCATAGAGGGCTATGGTGAAAAAGGAAATATCCTCCGTTAAAAACTGGAAAGAAAGTTTCTGAGAAACTGCTTTGTGTTCTGTTAATTCATCTCACAGAGTTACAGCTTTCCCCTCAAGAAGCCTTTCGCTAAGACTGTTCTTCTGCAATTTGCAAAGTGATATTTGGAAGCCCGTAGAGGGCTATGGTGAAAAAGGAAATATCTTCAGTTAAAAACTGGAAAGAAGCTTTCTGAGAAACTTCTTTGTGTTTTGTTAATTCATCTCACAGAATTACAGCTTTCCCCTCGAGAAGTCTTTCGCTAAGGCTGTTCTTGTGGAATTTGCAAAGTGATATTTGGATGCCCAGAGAGGGCTATGGTGAAAAAGGAAATATCTTCAGTTAAAAACGAGAAAGAATCTTTCTGAGAAACTGCTGTGTGTTCTGTTAATTCATTTCACAGACTTACACTTTTCCCTCAAGAAGCCTTTCGCGAAGACAGATCTTGTGGAATTTGCAAAGTGATATTTGGAAGCCCATAGAGGGCTTTGGTGAAAAAGGAAATATCTTCCGTTAAAAACTGGAAAGAAGCTTTCTGAGGAACTGCTTTGTGTTCTATTAATTCATCTCACAGAGTTACAGCTTTCGCCTCAAGAAGCCTTTTGCTAAGACTGTTCTTGTGGAATTTGCAAAGTGATAATTGGAAGCCCGTAGATGGCTATGGTGAAAAAGGAAATATCTTCCATTAAAAAGTGGAAAGAAGCTTTCTGGGAAACTGCATTGTGTTCTGTTAATTCATCACACAGAGATACAGCATTCCCCCAAGAAGCCTTTCGCTAAGACTGTTCTTGTGACATTTGCAAAGTGATATTTGGAAGACCTTAGACGACTACAGTGAAAAAGGAAATAACTGCCGTTAAAAACTGGAACGAAGATTTCTGAGAAACTGCTGTGTTCTGTTAATTCGTCTCACAGAGTTACAGCTTTCCCGTCAAGAAGCCTTACCCTTAGACTGTTCTTGTGGAATTTGGAAAGTGATATTTAGAAGCCTACAGTGGTCTACGATGAAAAAGGAAATAGCCTAAGATAAAAACTGTAAATAAGCTTTCTGAGAAACTGCTTTGTGTTCTGTTAATTCATCTCACAGAGCCATAGCTTTCCCCTCAATAAGCCTTTCGCTAAGACTGTTCTTGTGGAATTTAGAACGTGATATTTAGAAGCCCATAGAGGGCTATGGTAAAAAAGGAAATATCCTCCGTTAAGAACTGGAAAGAAGCTTTCTGAAAAAATGCTTTTTGTTCTGTTAATTCATCTCACAGAGTTACAGGTTTCTCCTCAAGAAGCCTTTCGCTAAGACTGTTCTTGTGGAATTTTAAAAGTGATATATGGAAGCCCATAGAGGGCTTTGGTGAAAAAGGAAATATCTTCCGTTAAAAACTGGAAAGAAGCTTTCTGAGAAACTGCTTTGTGTTCTGTTAATTCATCTCACACAGTTACAGCTTTCCCATCAAGGAGAACTTTACTAAGTCTGTTCTTGTGGAATTTGGAAAGTGATATTTAGAAGCCCCTATAGGGCTATGGTTAAAAAGGAAACATCTTCAGTTGAAAACTGGAAAGAAGCTTTCTGAGAAACTGCATTTTGTTCTGTTAATTCATCTCACAGAGTTACGGCTTTCCCCTCAAGAAGTTTTTCGTTAGGACTCTTCTTGTGTCATTTGGAAAGTGGTATTTAGAAAGTCATAGAGGGCTATGGTGAATAAGGAAATATCTTCCGTTATAAATTTGGAAAGAAGCTTTCTGAGAAAGTGCTTTGTGTAGTGTTAATTCCTCTCACAGAGTTACAGCTTTCTCCTCAAGAAGACTTTCGCTAAGACTGTTCTTGTGGAATTTGCAAAGTGATATTTGGAAGGTCATAGAGGGCTGTGTTATAAAATGAAATATCTTCAGTTCAAAACTGGAAAGAAGCTTTCTGGGAAACTGCTTTGTGTTCTGTTATTTCATCTCACAGAGTTACAGCTTTCCCTTCGAGAATCCATTCATTAAGAATGTTCTTGTGGAATTTGCAAAGTGGTATTTGGAAGAACTTAGAGGGCTATGTTGAAAAAGGAATTATCCTACGACAAAAACGGAAAAGAAACTTTCTGAGAAACTGCATTGTGTCCTCTTAACTCATCTCCCGGAGTTATAGCTTTCCCCTCAAGAAGTCGATCACTAAGACTGTTCTTGTGGAGTATGCAAAGTGATATTTGGAAGTTCATAGAGGGCTACGGGGAAAAAGGAAATATCTTCAGTTAAAAACTGGATAGAAGCTTTCTGAGAAACCGCTTTGTGTTCTGTTCATTCATCTCACAGAGTTACAGCTTTCCCTTTAAGAAGCCATTCCCTAAGACTGTTCTTGTGGAATTTGGAAAGTGATATTTAGAAGCCCGTAGAAGTCTATGGTGAAAAATGAAATAGCCTAAGATAAAAACTGAAAATAAGCTTTCGAAGAAACTGCTTTGTGTTCTGTTAATTCATCTCACAGAGTTACAGCTTTCCCCTCAAGAAGCCTTTCGCTAAGACTGTTCTTGTGTAATTTGCAAAGTGATATTTGGAAGCCCATAGAGGTCTATGGTGAAAAAGGAAATATCCTAACATAAAAACTGAAAAGAAGCTTTCTGAGAAACTGCTTTGCGTTCTGTTAATTCATTTCACAGAGTTACAGCTTTCTCCTCAAGAAGCCCTTTGCTAAGGCTGTTCTTGTGGATTTTGCAAATTGGTATTTGGAAGCCCATCGAGGGCTATGATGGAAAAGGAAATATCTTCAGTTAAAAACTGGAAAGAGGCTTTCTGAGAAACTGCTTTGTGTTCTGTTAATTCATCTCACAGAGTACTGCTTTCTCCTCAAGAAACCTTTCGCTAAGACTGTTCTTTTGCAATTTGCAAAGTGGTATTTGGAAGTCCTTAGAGGGCTATGGTGTAAAAGGAAATATCTTCAGTTAAAAACTCGAAAGAAGCTTTCTGATTACAGCTTTTCCCTCAAGAAGCCATTCGCTAAGACTCTTCCTGTGGAATTTGCAAAGTGATTTTAGAAGCCCATTGAGGGTTATGGCAAAAAGGAAATATTTTAAGATAAAAACTGAAAAGAAGCTTTCTGAGAAACTGCATTATGTTCTCTTAATTCATCTCACAGATTTATAACTTTCTTCTCAAGAAGCCATTCACTAAGATTGTTCCTGTGGAATTTTCAAGGTGATATTTGGAAGCCCCTAGAGGGCTATGATGAAAAAGGAAATATATTCCATTCAGAACAGGAAAGAATGTTTTTTAGAAACTGCTTTGTGTTCTGTTAATTCATCTCACAGATTTACAGCTTTCCCCTCAAGATGCCTTTCGCTAAGACTGTTCTTGTGGAATTTGCAAAGTGATATTTGGAAGCCCATAGAGGGCTACGGTGAAAATGGAAATATCCTAAGATAAAAACCGAAAAGAAGCTTTCTGAGAAACTGCTTTGTGTTCTGGTAATTCATCTCACAGAGTTACACCTTTCTTCTCAAGAAGCCTTTCGCTAAGACTGTTCTTGTGGAATTTGAAAAGTGGTATTTCGAAGCCCATGGCGGCTATGGTGAAAAAGGAAATATCTTTCCTTAAAAACTGGAAACAAGATTTCTGAGAAACTGCTTTGTGTTCTGTTAATTCATCTCACAGAGTTACAGCTTTCCCCTCAAGAAGCCATTCACTAAAATTGTTCTTGTGAAACTTGCAAAGTGATATTTGGAAGCCCATAGAGGGCTGTGGTGAAAAAGGAAATATCTTCCTTTAAAAACCAGAGGCAGATAAAGCCACAAAGATGGGGAAATAGTAGGGCAGAAAACCTGGAAATTCATAAAATAAGAGCGCATCTCCTCCGGCAAAGGAGCGCAGCTCATCGCCAGCAACGGATCAAAGCTGGACGGAGAATGACTTTGACGAGATGATAGAAGAAGGCTTCAGTCCATCAAACTTCTCAGAGCTAAAGGAGGAATTACGTACCCAGCGCAAAGAAACTAAAAGTCTTGAAAAAAAAAGTGGAAGAATTGATGGCTAGAATAATTAATGCAGAGAAGGTCATAAACGAAATGAAAGAGATGAAAACCATGACACGAGAAATACGTGACAAATGCACAAGCTTCAGTAACCGACTCGATCAACTGGAAGAAAGAGTATCAGTGATTAAGGATCAAATGAATGAAATGAAGCGAGAAGAGAAATCAAAAGAAAAAAGAAGAAAAAGAAATGAACAAAGCCTGCAAGAAGTATGGGATTATGTAAAAAGACCAAATCTACGTCTGATTGGGGTGCCTGAAAGTGAGGGGGAAAATGGAATCAAGTTGGAAAACACTCTTCAGTATATCATCCAGGAGAACTTCCCCAACCTAGTAGGGCAGGCCAACATTCAAATCCAGGAAATACAGAGAGCAACACAAAGATACTCTTCGAGAAGAGCAACTCCAAGACACATAATTGCCAGATTCACCAAAGTTGAAATGAAGAAAAAAATCTTAAGGGCAGCCAGAGAGAAAGGTCGGGTTACCCACAAAGGGAAGCCCATCAGACTAACAGCAGATCTCTCGGCAGAAACTCTACAAGGCAGAAGAGAGTGGGGGCCAATATTCAACATTCTTAAAGAAAAGAATTTTCAACCCAGAATTTCATATCCAGCCAAACTAAGTTTCATAAGTGAAGGAGAAATAAAATCCTTTACAGATAAGCAAATGCTTAGAGATTTTGTCACCACTAGGCCTGCCTTACAAGAGACTCTGAAGGAAGCACTAAACATGGAAAGGAACAACCGGTACCAGCCATTGCAAAAACATGCCAAAATGTAAAGACCATCAAGGCTAGGAAGAAACTGCATCAACTAACGAGCAAAATAACCAGTTAATATCATAATGGTAGGATCAAGTTCACACATAACAATCTTAACCTTAAATGTAAATGGACTAAATGCTCCAATTAAAAGACACAGACTGGCAAACTGGATAAAGAATCAAGACCCATCAGTCTGCTGTATTCAGGAGACCCATCTCACACGCAGAGACATACATAGGCTCAAAATAAAGGGATGGAGAAAGATTTACCAAGCAAATGGAGAACAAAAAAAAGCAGGGGTTGCAATATTAGTCTCCGATAAAACAGACTTTAAACCATCAAAGATCAAAAGAGACAAAGAAGGCCATTACATAATGGTAAAGGGATCAATTCAACAGGAAGAGCTAACTATCCTAAATATATATGCACCCAATACAGGAGCACCCAGATTCATAAAGCAAGTCCTTAGAGCCTTACAAAGAGACTTAGACTCCCATACAATAATAATGGGAGACTTCAACAGTCCACTGTCAACATTAGACAGATCAGTGAGACAGAAAATTAACAAGGATATCCAGGAATTGAACTCATCTCTGCAGCAAGCAGACCTAATAGACATCTATAGAACTCTCCACCCCAAATCAACAGAATATACATTCTTCTCAGCACCACATTGCACTTATTCCAAAATTGACCACATAGTTGGAAGTAAAGCACTCCTCAGTAAATGTACAAGAACAGAAATTATAACAAACTGTCTCTCAGACCACACTGCAATCAAACTAGAACTCAGGACTAAGAAACTCAATCCAAACCGCTCAACTACATGGAAACTGAACAACCTGCTCCTGAATGACTACTGGGTACATGACGAAATGAAGGCAGAAATAAAGATGTTCTTTGAAACCAATGAGAACAAAGATACAACATACCAGAATCTCTGGGACACATTTAAAGCAGTGTGTAGAGGGAAATTTATAGCACTAAATGCCCACAAGAGAAAGCAGGAAAGATCTAAAATTGACACTCTAACATCGCAATTAAAAGAACTAGAGAAGCAAGAGCAAACTCATTCAAAAGCTAGCAGAAGGCAAGAAATAACTAAGATCAGAGCAGAACTGAAGGAGATAGAGACACAAAAATCCCTCCAAAAAATCAATGAATCCAGGAGTTGGTTTTTTGAAAAGATCAACAAAATTGACAGACCGCTAGCAAGACTAATAAAGAAGAAAAGAGAGAAGAATCAAATAGACGCAATAAAAAATGATAAAGGGGTTACCACCACCGACCCCACAGAAATACAAACTACCATTAGAGAATACTATAAACACCTCTACGCAAATAAACTAGAAAATCTAGAAGAAATGGATAATTTCCTGGACACTTACACTCTTCCAAGACTAAATCAGGAAGAAGTTGAATCCCTGAATAGACCAATAGCAGGCTCTGAAATTGAGGCAATAATTAATAGCCTACCAACGAAAAAAAGTCCAGGATCAGATGGATTCACAGCTGAATTCTACCAGAGTTACAAGGAGGAGCTGGAACCATTCCTTCTGAAACTATTCCAATCAATAGAAAAACAGGGAATCCTCCCTAACTCATCTTATGAGGCCAACATCATCCTGATACCAAAGCCTGGCAGAGACACAACAAAAAAAGAGAATTTTAGACCAATATCCCTGATGAACATCGATGCAAAAATCCTCAATAAAATACGGGCAAACCGGATTCAACAGCACATCAAAAAGCTTATCCACCATGATCAAGTGGGCTTCATCCCTGGGATGCAAGGCTGGTTCAACATTCGCAAATCAATAAATATAATCCAGCATATAAACAGAACCAAAGACAAGAACTACATGATTATCTCAATCGATGCAGAAAAGGCTTTTGACAAAATTCTTTTAAAAGAAGAAATATCTTCTTTTAAAAACTGGAATGAAGCTTTCTGAGAAACTGCTTTGTAATCTGTTAATTCATCTCACAGAGTTACATCTTTCCCCTCAAGAAGACTTTTGCTAAGACTGCTCTTGTGGAATTTGTAATGTGATATTTCGAAAACCGTAGAGGGCTATGGTGAAAATGGAAATATCCTAAGATAAAAACTGAAAAGAAGCTTTCTGAGAAACTGCTTTGTGTTCTGTTAATTCATCTCACAGTGTTACAAATTTCTCCTCAAGAAACCTTTAGCTAAGTCTTATCTTGTGGAGTTTGAAAAGTGATATTTGGAACCCCATAGGGGCTATGGTGAAAAAGGAAGAATCTGCCATTAAAATCTGGAAAGAAGATTTCTGAGAAACTACTTTGTGTTCTGTTAATTCATCTCAGAGATTTACAGCTTTCCCCTCATGAAGCCTTTCCCTAAGACTGTTCTTGTGGAATTTGCAAAGTGATATTTGGAAACCCACAGAGGGCTATGGTGAAAAAGGAGATATCCTAAGATAAAAACTGAAAAGAAGCTTTCTGAGAAACTGCTTTGTGTTCTGTCAATTTATCTCACAGGGTTACAGCTTTCTCCTCAAGAAGACTATCGCGATGGCGGTTCTTGTGGAATTTGCAAAGTGACATGGGGAAGCCCATGGAGGACTTTGGTGAAAAAGGAAATAGCTTCAGTTAAAAACTGGAAAGAAGCTTTCTGAGAAACTGCTTTGTGTTCTGTTAATTCATCTCACTGAGTTACAGCATTCCCCTCAAGAAGCCTTTCGCTAAGAGTGTTCTTGTGAAATTTGGAAAGTAATATTTGGAAGCCCATAGAGGGCTATGGTGAAAAAGGAAATATCGTAAGGTAAAAACTGAATGAATCTTTCTGAGAAACTGATTTGGGTTCTGTTAATTGATCTCCCATAGTTACATCTTTCCCCTCAAGAAGCCTTTCACTAAGAGTGTTCTTGTGGAATTTTCAAAGTGATATTTCGAAGTCCATAGAGGGCTATGGTGAAAATGGAATTATGCTAAGATAAAAACAGAAAAGAGGCTTTCTGAGAAACTTTTTTGTGTTCTGTTAATTCATCTCACAGAATTACAGCTTTCTCCACAAGAAGCCTTTCGCTAAGACTGTTCTTGTGGAATTTGCAATGTGATATTTGAAAGCCCAAAGAGGTCTATGGTGAAAAAGGAAATATCTTCAGTTAAAACCTGGAAAGAAGTCTTCTGAGAAAACCCTTTGTGTTCTGTTAATTCATCTCACAGAGTTACAGCTTTCTCCTCAAGAAGCCTTTTGCTAAGACTGTTCTCGTGGAATTTGCAAAGCGATATTTGGAAGCCCTTAGGGGGCTATGGAGAAAAAGGAAATATCCTAAGATAAAAACTGAAAAGAAGCTTTCTGAGGAACTGCTTTCTGTTCTGTTAATTCATCGCAGAGATTTACAGTTTTCCGTTTAAGAAGCCTTTCGCAAAGACTCTTCTTTTGGAATTGGCAAAGTGATATTTGGAAGCCCACAGAGAGCTATGGTGCAAATGGAAATATCCTAAGATAAAAACCGAAAAGAAATTTTCTGAGAAACTGCTTCATGTTGTGTTAATTCATCTCACAGTGTTACAGCTTTCCCCCCAAGAAGCCTTTCGCTAAGACTGTTCTTGTGGAATTTGTAAAGTGATATTTGGAAGCCCATCGAGGTCTAAGTTGAAAATGGAAATATCCTAAGATGAAAACTAAAAGAAGCTTTCTGGGAAACTGTTTTTGTGTTCTGTTAATTCATCTCAGAGAGTTACAGCTTTCCCCTCAAGAAGCCTTTCGCTGAGGTTGTTCTTGTGGAATTTGCAACGTGATATTTGGAAGCCCATAGAGGGATACGGTGAAAAAGGAAATATCTTCCTTTAAAAACTGGAAAGAAGCTTTCTGAGAAACTGTTTTGTGGGGGAATTTGCAAAGTGATATTTGGAAGCCCACAGAGGGATAAGGTGAAAAAGGAAATATCTTCCGTTAAAAACTGGAAAGAAGATTTCTCAGAGACTGCTTTGGGTTCCGTTAATTCATCTCACAGAGTTACAGCTTTCCCCTCAAGAAGCCTTTCCCTAAGACTGTTCTTGTGGAATTTGCAAGGTGATATTTGGAAGCCCATAGAGAGCTATGGTGAAAAAGGAAATATCTTCCGTTAAAAACTGGAAAGAAGATTTCTCAGAGACTGCTTTGGGTTCTGTTAATTCATCTCACAGAGTTACAGCTTTCCCCTCAAGAAGCCTTTCCCTAAGACTGTTCTTGTGGAATTTGCAAGGTGATATTTGGAAGTCCATAGAGAGCTATGGTGAAAAAGGAAATATACTAAAATAAAAACCCAAAGGAATCTTACTGAGAAACTGCTTTGTGTTCTGTTAATTCATCTCACAGAGTTACAGCTATTCCCTTAAGAAACTTTTCTCTAAGACTGTTCTTGTGGAATTTGCAAAGTGGTATTTCGAAGCCCATAGAGGGCAATGGTGAAAAAGGATATATCTTCCGTTAAAAACTGGAAAGAATCTTTCTAAGAAACTGCTATGTGTTTTTTTAAATTCATCTCAGAGAGTTACAGGTTTTCCTCAAGAAGCCTTTCGCTAAGACTGTTGTGTGGAATTTGCAATGTG
Organism: Chlorocebus sabaeus; assembly: GCF_047675955.1. Classification (NCBI taxonomy): domain Eukaryota; kingdom Metazoa; phylum Chordata; class Mammalia; order Primates; family Cercopithecidae; genus Chlorocebus; species Chlorocebus sabaeus. The sequence continues at coordinate 122,867 of NW_027327257.1, read as the reverse complement.
ACATTTGAAAGCCCAAAGAGGTCTATGGTGAAAAAGGAAATATCTTCAGTTAAAAAATGGAAAGAAGTCTTCTGAGAAAACGCTTTGTGTTCTGTTAATTCATCTCATAGAGTTACAACTTTCCCCTCATGAAACCTTTCGCTAACACTGTTCTTGTGGAATTTGCAAAGGGATATTTGGAAGCCCTTGGAGAACTATGGAGAAAAAGGAAATATCCTAAGATAAAAACTGAAAAGAAGCTTTCTGAGGAACTGCTTTCTGTTCTGTTAACTCATCTCAGAGATTTACAGCTTTCCGTTCAAGAAGCCTTTCACAAAGTCTGTTCTTTTGAAATTGGCAAAGTGATATTTGGAAGCCCATAGAGAGCTATGGTGCAAATGAAAATATCCTAAGATAAAAACCGAAAAGAAGCTTTCTGAGAAACTGCTTTGTCTTCTGTTAATTCATCTCGCAGAGTTACAGCTTTCCCCTCAAGAATCCTTTCTCTAAGACTGTTCTTGTGGAATATGCAAAGTGATATTTGGAAGCCCGTAGAGGTCTAAGCTGAAAATGGAATTATGCTAAGATAAAAACTGAAAAGTAGCTTTCTGTGAAACTGCTTTGTGTTCTGTTAATTCATCTTACAGAGTTACAGCTTTCCCCTCAAGAAGCCTTTCGCTAAGGCTGTTCTTGTGGAATTTGCAAAGTGATATTTGGAAGCCCATAGAGGGCTATGGTGAAAAAGGAAATATTTTACTTTAAAAACGGGAAAGAAGCTTTCTGAGAAACTCTTTTGTGTTCGGTTAATTCATCTCACAGAGTTACAGCTTTCTCCTCAAGAAGCCTTTCGCTAAGACTTTTCTTGTGGAATTTGCAAAGTGATATTTGGAAGCCCACAGAGGGTTAAGGTGAAAAAGGAAATATCTTCCGTTAAAAACTGGAAATAAGATATCTGAGAAACTGATTTGTGTTCTGTTAATTCACCTCACAGAGTTACAGCTTTTCCCTCAAGAAACCTTTCCCGAAGACTGCTCTTGTGAAATTTGCAAGGTGATATTTAGAAGCCCATAGAGAGCTATGGTGAAAAAGCAAATATCCTAAGATAAAAACCCAAAGGAATCTTTCTGAGAAACTTCTTTGTGTTCTGTGAATTCATTTCAGAGAATTACAGCTTTCCCCTCAAGAAGCCTTTCAATAACGCAGTTGTTGTGGAATTTGCAAAGTCTTATTTGGAAACCCTTACAGGGCTATGGTGAAAATGGAAATATCCTAAGATAAAAACCGAAAAGAAGCGTTCTGAGAAACTGCTTTGTGTTCTGTTAGTTCATCTCACGGAGTCACAGCTTTTCCCTCAAGAAGGCTTTCCCTAAGACAGTTCTTGTGGAATTTGCAATGTGATATTTGGATGCCCATAGAGGGCTATGCTGAAAAAGGAAATATCTTCCGTTAAAAACTGGAAAGAAGATTTCTGAGAAACTGCTGTGGGTTCTGTTAATTCATCTCACAGAGTTACAGCTTTCCTTTCAAGAAGCCTTTCGCTAAGACTGTTCTTGTGGAATTTGCAAAGTGATATTTGGAAGCCCATAGAGTTCTATGGTAGAAAAGGAAATATCTTCCATTAAAAACTGGAAAAAAAATTTCTGAGAAACTGCTTTGTGTTCTGTTAATTCATCTCACAGAGTTACAGCTTTCTCCCAATGAAGATTTTCGCTAAGGCTGTTCTTGTGGAATTTGCCCAGTGATATTTGAAAGCCCATAGAGGGCTATCGTGAAAAAGAAAACATCTTCCATTAAAAACTGAAAAGAAGATTTCTGAGAAACTGTTTTGTGTCTGTTAAATCATCTTACAGATTTACATCTTTCTCCTCAAAAAGCCTTTCGCTAAGACTGTTCTTGTGGAATTTCAAATGTGATATTTGGAAGCCCTTAGAGGACTCTGGTGAAAAAGAAAATATCTTCCGTTAAAAACTTGAGAGAAGATTTCTGAGAATCTGCTTTATATTTTCTTAAATGATCTCACAGAGTTACAGCTTTACACTCAAGAAGCCTTTCCCTAAGACTGTTCTTGTGGAATTTGCAAAGTGATATTTGGAAGCCCATAGAGAGCTGTGGAAAAAAGGAAAATATCTTCCGTTAAAAGCTGAAAAGAAGATTTGTGAGAAACTGCTTTGTGTTTGTTAATTCATCTCACAGAGTTACAGATTTCCCGACAAGAAGCCTTTCCCCAATATTGTTTTTGTGGAATTTGAAAGTGATTTTTGGAAGCCCATAGAGGTCTATGGTGAAAAAGGAAATATCCTAAGATAAAAACTGAAAAGAGGCTTTCTGAGAAACTGTTTTGTGTTCGGTTAATTCATCACACAAAGTTTCAGCTTTCCCCTCAAGAAGCCTTTCTCTAAGACGGTTCTTGTGGAATTTGCAAAGTGATATTTGGAAGCCCATAGAGGGCTACGGTGAAAAAGGAAATATCCTAAGATAAAAACTGGAAAGAAGCTTTCTGAGAAACAGTTTTGTGTTTGTTAATTCATCTTACAGATTTACAGCTTTCTCCTCAAATAGCCTTTCGCTAAGACTGTTCTTGTGGAACTTGAAATGTGGTATTTGGAAACCCATAGAGGGCTATGGTGAAAAAGGAAATATCTTCGGTTAAAAACTTGAAAGAAGAATTATGAGTAACTGCTTTGTTGTCTGTTAATTAATCTCAGAGAGTTACAGCTTTCTCCTCAAGAAGCCCTTCGCTAAGACTGTTCTTGTGAAATTTGCAAACTGATATATGGAATCCCGTAGAAGGCTATGTTAATAAAGGAAATAACTTCCGTTAAAAACTGGAAAGAAGCTTTCTGAGAAACTACTTTGTGTTCTGTTAATTCATCTCACAGTGTTACAGCTTTCCCTTCAAGAAGCCTTCCCCTAAGACTGTTCTTGTGGAATTTGCAAAGTGATATTTAGAAGCCCTTAGAGAGCTATGGTGAAAAAGAAAATATCGTAACATAAAAACCGAAAAGATGCTTTCTGAAAAACTGCACTGTGTTCTCTTAATTCATCTCACAGAGTTAAAGCTTTCCCCTCAAGAAGCCGTTCACTAAGACTGTTCTTGTGGAATTTGCAAAGTGATATTTCGAAGCCCATAGAGGGATATGGTGAAAAAGGAAATCTCTTCCGTTAAAAACTGGAAAGAAACTTTCTGAGTAACTGCTTTGTTGTCTGTTAATTAATCTCACAGAGCTACAGCTTTCCCCTCAGGAAGCCTTTCGGTAAGACTGTTCTTGTGGATGTTGCAAAGTGATATTTGGAAGCCCACATAAGGCTAAGGAGAAAAAGGAAATATCTTCCGTTAAAAAATGTAAACAAGTTTTCTGATAACCTGCTTTGTGTTCTGTTAATTCAACTCACAGAGTTGCAGCTTTCCCCTAAAAAGCCTGTCTCAAGAAGCCCTTCGCTAATGCTGTTCTTGTGAAATTTGCAAAGTGATATTTGGAAGCCCATTGAGGGATATTGTGAAAAAGGAAATATCTTCCGATATAAACTGGAAAGAAGTTTTCTGAGAAACTGCTTTGTGTTCTATTAATTCATCTCACAGAGCTACAGCTTTCACCTCAAGAAGCCTTTTCCTAAGACTGTTCTTGTGGAATTTGCAAAGTGATATTTGGAAGCCCATAGAGGGCTATGTTGAAAAAGGAAATATCTTCCTTTAAAAACTGGAAAGAAGATTTCTGAGAAACTGCTGTGGGTTCTGTTAATTCATCTCACAGAGTTACACTTTTCCCTTCAAGAAGCCTTTCGCTAAGACTGTTCTTGTGGAATTTGCAAAGTGATATTCGGAAGCCCTTAGAGGGCTATGGTGGAAAAGGAAATATCTTCCGTTAAAAACTGGAAAGAAGCTTTCTGAGAAACTGCTTTGTGTTCTGCTAGTTCATCTCACAGAGTTACAGCTTTCCTCTCAAGAAGCCGTTCAGTTAGACTGTTCTTGTGATATTTGCAAAGTGATATTTGGAAGCCCATTGAGGGCCATGGTGAAAAAAGGAAATATCTTCCGTTAAAAAGTGGAAAGAAGCTTTCTGAAAAACAGTTTTGTGTCTGTTAATTCATATTAGAGATTTAAGCTTTCTCCTCCAAAAGCCTTTCACTAAGACTGTTCTTGTGGAACTTGAAATGTGATATTTGAAAACCCATAGAGGGCTATGGTGAAAAAGGAAATATCTTCCGTTAAAAATTTTAAAGATGATTTCTGAGAAACTGCTTTTTTTTGTTAATTGATCTCAGAGAGTTACAGTTTTCCCCTCAAGAAGTCTTTCCCTAAGACTATTCTTGTGGAATTTGCAAAGTGATATTTGGAAGACCATAGGAGGCTTTGGCGAAAAAGAAAATATCCTAAGATAAAAACCGAAAGGAAGCTTTATGAGAAACTGCGCTGTGTTCTCTTAATTCATCTCACAGAGTTACAGCTTTCCTCTAAACAAGCCGTTCACTGAGACTGTTCTTGTGGAATTTGCAAAGTGATATTAGAAGCCCATAGAGGATTATCGCGAAAAAGGTAATTTCCTAAGATAAAAACCGAGAAGGAGCTTTCTGAGAAACTTCATTGTATTCTCTTAATTCATCTCACAGAGTTATAGCTTTCGCCACAACAAGCCGTTCACTAAGACTGTTCCTGTGGAATTTGCAAGGTGATATTTGGAAGCCGTTAGAAGTCTATGCAGAAAAAGGAAATATCTTCCGTTAAAAACTGGATAGAAGCTTTCTGAGAAACTGCTTTGTGCTCTATTAATTCATCTCATAGAGTTACAGCTTTCCCCTGAAGAAGCCTTTCGCTAAATTTGTTCTTGTGGAATTTGCAAAGTGATATTTGGAAGCCCATATAAGGCTATGGTGAAAAAGAAATTGTCCTAAGATAAAAACTGAAAAGAAGCTTTCTGAGAAACTGCTTTGTCTGTTAATTCATCTCACACAGTTACAGCTTTCCCGTCAAGAAGCCGTACACTGAGACTGTTCTTGTGGAATTTGCAAAGTGATATTGGAAGCCGATAGAGGATTATGGCGAAAAGGGAAATATCCTAAGATAAAAACCGAAAAGAAGCTTTCTGAGAAACTGCTTTGTGTTCTGTTAAATCATCTTACAGAGTTACAGTTTTCCCCTCATGAAGCCTGTCGCTAAGACTGTTCTTGTGGGATTGGCAAAGTGATATTTGGAAGCCCACAGAGGGCTATGGTGAAAAAGGAAATCTCTTCTGTTAAAAACCGGAAAGAAGCTTTCTGAGAAACTGCTTTTTGTTCTGTTAATTCATTTCACAGAGTTAGAGCTTTCCCCTCAAGAAGCCTTTCGCTAAGACTGTTTTGGTGGAATATTCAAAGTGATATTTGGAAGCCCATAGGGGGCTATGGTGAAAAACGAAATATCTTCGGTTACAAACAGGAAAGAAGCTTTCTGAGAAACTGCTTTTTGCTGTGTTAAATCATCCTACAGAGTTACAGTTTCCCTTCATGAAGCCTTTCGCTAAGACTTTTCTTGTGGGATTTGCAAAGTGATATTTGGATGTCCTTAGAGGTCTATGGTGAAAAAGGAAATATCTTCCGTTAAAAACTGGAAAGAAACGTTCTGAGAGACTGCTTTGTTTACCGTTAATTGATCACAGAGTGTTACAGCTTTCCCCTCAAGAAGCCTTTCGCAAAGACTGTTCTTGTAGAATTAGCAAAGTGATATTGTGAAGCAAGTAGAGGGCTATGGTGAAAAAGGAACTGTCTTCCGTTAAAAACTGGAAAGAAACTTTCTGAGAAACTGCTTTGTGTTCTGTTAATTGATCTCACAGAGTTATAGCTTTCACACCAAGAAGCCTTTTGGTAAGACTGTTCTTGTGGAATTTGCAAAGTGATATTTGGAAACCCGTAGATGGTTATGGTGAAAAAGGAAATATCCTAAGATAGAAACTGAAAAGAAACTTTCTGAGAAACCGCTTTGTGTTCTGTTAACTGATCTCACGGAGTTACAGCTTTCCCCTCAAGAAGCCTTTCGCTAAGGCTGTTCTTGTGGAATTTTCAAAGTGATATTTGGAAGCCTATAGAGGGCTATGGTAAAGAAGGAAATATCTTCAGTTAAAAACTGGAAAGAAGCTTTCTGAGAAACTCCTTTGCGTTCTGTTAATTCATCTCTCAGAGTTACAGCTTTCCCCTGGAAAAGACTTTCGCTAAGACTGCTCTTGTGAAATTTGCAAAGTGATATTTAGAAGCCCTTAGAGGGCTATGAAAAAAGCAAATATCCTAAGATAAAAACTGAAAAGAAGCTTTCTGAGAAACTGCTTTGTGTTCTGTTAATTCATCTCACAGAGTTACAGCTTTCCCCTCAAGAGGCCTTTCGCTAAGACTGTTCTTGTGGTATTTGCAAAGTGATATTTGGGAGCCCATAGGGGTCTATGGTGAAAAAGGAAACAACTTCAGTTAAATAGTGGAAAGAAGCTTTCTGAGAAACTGCTTTGTGTTCTGTTAATTCATCTCACAGAGTTACAGCGTTCTCCTGAAGAAGCCTTTCGCTAAGGATCTTCTCGTGGAATTTGCTAAGTGATATTTGGATGCCCGTAGAGGGCAATGGTGAAAAAGGAAATATGCTAAGATAAAAACTGAAAAGAAGCTTTCTGAGAAACTGCTTTGCCTTCTGTTAATTGATCTCACAGAGCTACAGCTTTCCCCTCAAGAAACCTTCCGCTAAGGCTGTTCTTGTGAAATTTGCAAAGTGATATTTGGAAGCCTATAGAGGGCTATGCTGAGAAAGGAAATACCTTCAGTTTAAAACTGGAAAGAAGCTTTCTGAGAAACTGCTTTGTGTTCTGCTAATTCATCCCACAGGGTCACAGCTGTACCCTCAAGAAGCCTTTCGCTAAGACTGTTGTTTTGGAATTTGCAAAGTGATATTTGAAAGCCCTTAGAGGGCTATGGTGAAAACTGAAATATCTTCTGTAAAAAACTGTAAAGAATCTTTCTGAGAAGCTGTTTTGTGTTCTGTTAATTCATCTCACAGAGTTACAGCTTTCCCCTGAAGAAGCCTTTCGCTAAGTCTGTTCTTGTGGAATTTGCAAAGTGATATTTGGAAGCCCAAAGAAGGCTATGGTGAAAAAGGAAATGTCCTAAGATAAAACCTGAAAAGAAGCATTCTGAGAAACTGATTTGTGTTCTGTTAATTCATCTCACACAGTTACAGCTTTCCCGTCAAGAAGGCATTCACTGAGACTGTTCTTGTGGAGTTTGCAAAGTGATATTGCAAGCCGATTGAGGGTTGTGGCGAAATGGGAAATATCCTAAGATAAAAACCCAAAAGAAGCTTTCTGAGAAACTGCATTGTGTTCTCTTAATTCATCTCACAGAGTTATAGCTTTCCCCTCAAGAAGTCATTCACCAAGACTGTTCCTGTATAATTTGCAAGGTGATATTTCGAAGCCCTTATAGGGCTATTTTGAAAAAGGAAATGTCTTCCATTAAAAACTAGAAAGAATCTTTCTGAGAAACTGCTTGATGCTATGATAATTCATCTCACAGAGTTTCAGCTTTCCCCTCAAGAAGCCGTTCACTAAGACTGTTCCTGTGGAATTTTCAAAGTGATATATGGAAGCCCATAGAGGGCTGTGGTGAAAAACAAAAGATCCTAGGATAAAAACTGAAAAGAAGCTTTCTGAGTAACCGCTTTGTGTTCTGTTAATTCAACTCACAGTGTTAAAGCTTTCTCCTCAAGAAGCGTTTCGCTAAGACTGTTCTTGTGGAATTTGCAAAGTGATATTTAGAAGCCCATAGAGGGCTATGGTGAAACTGGAAATATCCTAAGATAAAAACCGAAAAGAAGCTTTCTGAGAAACTGCTTTGTGATCTGTTAATTCATCTCCAGAGTTAAAGTTTTCCCCTCAAGAAACCTTTCATGAAGACTGTTCTTGTGAAATTTTCAAAGTGATATTTGGAAGCCCATAGAGGGCTCCGGTGAAAAAGGAAACATCTTCAGATAAAAACTGGAAAGAAGCTTTCTGAGAAACTGCTTTGTGTTCTGTTAATTCATCTCACAGAGTTACAGCGTTCACCTCAAGAAGCCTTTCACTAAGGTTGTTCTGGTGGAATTTGGTAAGTGATATTTGGAAGCCCGTAGAGGACTATGGTCAAAAAGGAAATATCTTCAGTTAACTACTTGAAAGAAGCTTTCTGAGAAACTGCTTTGTGTTCTATTAATTCATCTCACAGAGTTACAGCTTTCTCCTCAAGAATCCTTTCGCTAAGACTTTTCTTGTGGAATTTGCAAAGTGATATTTGGAAGCCCATACAGGGCTATGGTGAAGAAGGAATTATCCTAATATAAAACCTGAAAAGAAGCTTTCTGAGAAACTGCTTTGTGTTCTGTTAATACAACTCAGAGAGTTACAGCTCTCCCCTCAAGAAGCCTATCTCAAGAAGACTTTCGCTTAGACTGTTCTTGTGAAATTTGCAAAGTAATACTTGGAAGCCCATAGTGCGCTATGGTGAAAAGGGAAATTTCTTCCGTTAAAAACTGGAAAGAAGTTTTCTGAGAAAATGCTTTGTTTTCTATTAAATCATCTCACAGAATTACAGCTCTCCCCTCAAGAAGCCTTTCCGTGGGACAGTTCTTGTGGAATTTGCAAAGTGATATCTGGAAGCCCATAGAGGGCTATGGTAAATAAGGAAATATCTTCAGTTGAAAACTGGAAAGAAGATTTCTGACAAACTGCTTTGGGTTCTGTTAATACATCTCACAGAGTTGCAACTTTCCCTTCAAGAACCCTTTTGCTAAAACTGCTCTTGTGGAATTTGCAAAGTGATATTTGGAAGCCCTTAAAGGGATATGGTGAAAAAGCAAATATCCTAAGATAAAAACTGAAAAGAAGCTTTCTGAGAAACTGCTTTGTGTTCTTTAATTCATCTCACAGAGTTATAGCTTTCCCATCAAGAAGCCTTTCGGTAAGAATGCTTTTGTGAACTTTGCAAATTGATATTTAGAAGCCCAGAGAGTGCTATGAAAAAAGGAAATATCCTAAGATAAAAACTGAAAGAAGCTTTCTGAGAAACTGGTTTGAGTTCTGTTAATTCATCTCACAGAGTTACAGCTTTCCCTTCAAGAAGCCTTTCGCTAAGACTGTTCTTGTTCTTGTGGATCTTGCAAAGTGATATTTGGAAGCCCATGGGGGCTATGGTGAAAATCGAAACAAGTTCAGTTAAAAACAGGAAAGAAGCTTTCTGAGAAACTGCTTTGTGTTCTGTTAATTCATCTCACAGAGTTACAGCATTTTCCTCAAGAAGCCTTTCGCTAAGGCTGTTCTTGTGGAATTTGCAAAGTGATATTTGGAAGCCCGTAGAGGTCTATGGTGAAAAAGGAAATATCTTCAATTAACTACTTGAAAGAAGCTTTCTGAGAAACTGCTTTGTGTTCTGTTAATTCATCTCACAGAGTTACCGCTTTCCCGTCAAGAAGCCTTTCGCTAAGACTGTTTTTGTTGAATTTGCAAAGTGATATTCGGAGGCCCATAGAGGGCTATGGTGAAAATGGAGATATCCTAAGATAAAAACCGAAAAGAAGCTTTCTGAGAAACTGCTTAGTGTACTGTTAGTTCAACTCACAGAGTTACAGCGTCTTCCTCAGGAAGCCTTTCGCTAAGACTGTTCTTGTGGAAGTTGCAAAGTGATATTTGGAATCTCATAGAGGGATATGGTGAAAAAGGAAATATCTTCTGTTAAAAACTGGAAAGCAGCTTTCTGAGTAACTGCTTTGTGGTCTGTTAATTCATCTCACAGAGCTACAGCTTTCCCCTCAAGTAGCCTTTCGCTAAGACTGTTCTTGATGAATTTGCAAAGTGACATTTGTAAGCCCATACAGTGCTATGCTGACAAAGGAAATATCCTAAGGTAAAAACAGAAAAGAAGCTTTATGAGAAACTGCTTTGTGTTCTGTTAATTCATCTGACAGAGTGACAGCTTTCCCCTCAAGAAGCTTTTCGCTAAGACTGTTCTTGTGGAATTTGCAAAGTGATATTTGGAAGGCCATAGGGGGCGATGGTGAAAATGGAAATATCCTAAGATAAAAACCTAAAAGAAGCTTTCTGAGAAACTGCTTTGTGTTCTGTTAATTCATCTCACAGAGTTACAGCTTTCTGCTCAAGAAGCCTTTCGCTAACACTGTTCTTGTAAAATTTGCAAAGTGATGTTTGGAATCCCATAGAGGGCTTAGGTGAAAAAGGAAATAACATTCGTTAAAAACTGGAAAGAAGATTTCTGAGAAACTGCTTTGTGTTCTGTTAGTTCAACTCACAGTGTTACAGCTTTCCCTTCAAGAAGCTGTTCACTAAGACTGTTGTTGTGAAATTAACAAAGTGATATTTGGAAGCCCATAGAGGGCTATGGTGAAAAAGGAAATATCCTAGGATAAAAACTGAAAATAAGCTTTCTGAGATACTGCTTTGTGTTCTGTTAATTCAACTCACAGAGTTACAATTTCAGCTCAAGAAGCCTTTCTCAAGAAGTCTTTCGCTAAGACTGTTCTTGTGGAATTTTCAAAGTGATATTTGGAAGCCCATAGAGGGCTATGCTGAAAAAGGAAATATCTTCCGTTAAAAACCGGAAAGAATCTTTCTGAGAAACTGCTTTGTGTTCTCTTAATTCATCTCAAAGAGTTACAGATTTCCCGTCCAGAAACCTTTCGCTAAGACTGTTCTTGTGGAATTTGCAAAGTGATATTTGGAAGCCCATGGAGGGCTATGGTGAAAAGGGAAATAACTTCCGATATAAACTGGAAAGAAGCTTTCTGAGAATCTGCCGTGTGTTCTGTTAATACATCTCACCGAGTTACAGCTTTCCCCTCAAGAAGTCTTTCTATAAGACTGTTCTTGTGGAATTTGCAAAGTGATACCTGGAAGCCCATGGAGGGCTATTTTGATAATGGAAATATCGTAAGATAAAAACCGAAAAAACTGTCTGAGAAACTGCTTTGTGTTGTGTTAGTTCATCTCACAGTGTTACAGCTTCCCCTCAGGAAGCCCTTCACTAAGACTGTTCTTGTGAAATTTGCAAACTGATATTTGTAATCCCATAGAGGGCTATGGTGAAAAAGGAACTATGTTACGTTAAAAACTGCAAAGAAGATTTCTGACACACTGATTTGTATTCTGTTAATCTAACTCACAGAGATACAGCTTTCCCCTCCCGAAACCTTTCGCTAAGACTGTTCTTGTGGAATTTTCAAAGTGATATTTGGAAGCCCATAGAGGGCTATGGTGAAAAAGGAGAATGCTAAGATAAAAACTGAAAAGAAGCTTTCTGAGAAACTGCTTTGTGTTCTGTTAATTCATCTCACAGTGTTACAAATTTCTCCTGAAGAAACCTTTAGCTAAGTCTTATCTTGTGGAGTTTGAAAAGTGATATTTGGAACCCCTTAGGGGCTATGGTGAAAAAGGAAGAATCTGCCATTAAAATCTGGAAAGAAGATTTCTGAGACACTACTTTGTGTTCTGTTAATTCATCTCAGAGATTTACAGCTTTCCCTTCATGAAGCCTTTCCCTAAGACTGTTCTTGTGGAATTTACAAAGTGAAATTTGGAAGCCCACAGAGGGCTATGGTGAAAAAGGAGAATGCTAAGATAAAAACTGAAAAGAAGCTTTCTGAGGAACTGCTTTGTGTTGTGTTAATTAATCTCACAGAGTTACAGCTTTCCCCTCAAGAAGTCGTTCACTAAGACTGTTCTTGTGAAATTTGCAAAGTGATATTTGGAAGCCCTATGAGGCGTATGGTGAAAAAGGAAATATACTAAGAAAAAAATGGAAAAGAAGCTTTCTGAGAAACTGATTTGTGTTCTGTTCATTCATCTCCCAGAATTACAACTTTTCCCTCAAAAAGCTTTTCGCTAAGACTGTTCTTGTGGAATTTGCAAAGTGATATTTGGAGGCCCATAGAGGGCTACGGTGAAAAAGTAAATATATTCCGTTAAAAACTGGAAAGAAGATTTCTGAAAAACTACTTTGAGTTCTGTTGAATCATCTCACAGAGTTACAGCGTTTCCCTCAAGAAGCCTTTCGATAAGACTGCTTTTGTGGAATTTGCAAAGTGATATTTGGAAGCCCATTGCGGGCCTTGGTGAAAAAGGAAATATCCTAAGATAAAAACTGAAAAGAAGTTTTCTGAGAAACTGCTTTGTGTTCTGTTAATTCATCTCACAGAGTTACACCTTATCCCTCCAGAAGCCTGTCGCTAAGACTGTTCTTGTGGAATATGCAAAGTGTAATTTGGAAGCCCCTGAAGGGCTATGGTGAAATAGGAAATATTTTCCGTTAAAAACTGGAAAGAAGCTTTCTGAGAAACTGCTTTGTGTTCTGTTAGTTCATCTCACAGTGTTACAGTTTTCGCCTGAAGAAGGCTTTCGCTAAGACTGTTCTTGTGGAATTTGTAAAGTGGTATTTGGAAGCCCATAGAGGGCTATGGTGAAAAAGGAAATTTCTTCAGTTAAAAACTGGAAAGAAGTTTTCTGAGAAACTGCTTTGTGTTCTGTTAATTCATCTCACAGAGTTACAGCTTTCCCCTTCAGAAACCTCTCCCTAAGACTGTTCTTTTGGAATTTGCAAGGTGATATTTGGAAGCCCATAGAGGGCTATGGAGAAAAAGGAAATATCTTCAGTTAAAAACTGGAAAGAAGCTGTATGAGAAACTGCTTTGTGTTCTGTCAATTTACCTTTAAGAGTTACAGTTTTCCCCTGCAGAAGCCTTTCCCTAAGACTGTACTTGTGGAATTTGCAAAGTGATATTTGGTAAAAGGCGAAAGATTTATACGATCTGAAGAGAAACCAGAGAATTGCAAAGTGATACTTGGAAGCACACAGAGGGCTATGGTGAAAAAGAAAATATCTTCAGTTAAAAACTGGAAAGAAGCTTTCTGAGAAACTGCCCTGTGTTGGTGCATTATATGTCACCGAGTTACAGCTTTCCCCTCAAGCAACCTTTCACTAAGACTGTTCTTGTGGAATTTGCAATGTGATATTTGGAAGCCCATAGAGGCCTATGGTGGAAAAGGAAATATCCTAAGATAAAAATTGAAAAGAAGCTTTCTGAGAAACGGCTTTGGGTTCTCTTACTTCATATCACAGAGTTAGAGCTTTCCCCTCAAGAAGTCGTTCACTAAGACTGCTCTTGTGAAATTTGCAAAGTGATATTTGGAAACTCATAGGAGGCTATGGTGAAAAAGGCAATGTCTTCCGTTAAAAATTGGAAAGAAGCTTTCTGAGAAACTGCAATGTGTTCTGTTAATACAACTCACCGAGTTACAGCTTTCCCCTCAAGAAGTCTTTTGCTAAGACTGCTCTTGTGGGATTTGCAAAGTGATATTTGGAAGCCCATAGAGGGCTACGGTGAAAAAGGAAATATCTTCAGTTAAACTGTGGATAGAAACATTCTGAGAAACTGCTTTCTGTTCTGTTAATTCATCTCACCGAGTTACAGCCTTCCCCTCAAGAAGCTTTTCGCTAAGGGTGTTCTTGTGGGATTTGCAAAGTGGTATTTGGAAGCCCGTAGAGGGCTATGCTGAAAAAGGAAATTTCTTCAGTTAAAAAATGGAAAGAAGCTTTCTGAGAAACTGCTTTGTGTTCTGTTAATTCATCTTACAGAGTTACAGCTTTCCCCTCAAGAAGCCTTTCGCTAAGACTGTTCTTGTGGAATTTGCAAAGTGATATTTGGAAATCCTTAGAGGGCTATGGTGAAAAAGGAAATATCTTCCGTTAAAAACTGGAAAGAAGCTTTCACAGAAACTGCATTGTGTTCAGTTAATTCTTCCCACAGAGTTACAGCTTTCCCCTGAAGAACCCTTTCGCTAAGACTGTTCTTGTGGAATTTGCTAGGTGATATTTGGAAGCCCATAAAGGGCTATGGTGGAAAAGGAAATATCTTCCGTTAAAAACTGGAAAGAAGCTTTCTGAGAAACTGCTTTGTATTCTGTTAATTCATCTCACAGAGTTACAGCTTTCCTATCATGAAGCCGAACACTAAGACTCCTTTTGTGGAATTTTCAAACTGATATTTGGAAGCCCATAGAGGACTATGGTGAAAAAAGAAATATCTTCCGAGAAAAACTAGAAAGAAGCTTTCTGAGAAACTGCTCTGTGTTCTGTTAATTCATCTCAGAGTTACTGCTTTCCCATCAAGAAACCTATCACTAAGACTGTTCCTGTGGATTTTCCAAAGTGATATTTGGAAGCCTAAAGAGGGCTATGGTGAAAAAAGAAATATCTTCCGTTAAAAACTGGAAAGAAGCTTTCTGAGAAACTACTTTGTGTTCTGTTAATTCACCTCACACAGCTAGAGCTTTCCCCTCAAGAAGACTGTCGCTAGGACTGTTCTTGAGGAATTTGCAACGTGATATTTGGAAGCCCATAGAGGGCTATGGTGAAAAAGGAAATATCTTCCTTTAAGATCTGGAAAGAAGCTTTCTGAGAAACTGGTTTGTGTTCTGTTAATTCATCTCACAGAGTTACTGCATTCCCCTCAAGAAGCCTTTCGCTAAGACTGTTCTTGTGGAAATTGCAAAGTGATATTTGGAAGCCAATAGAGGTTTATGGTAAAAAAAGATATATCTTCCGGTAAAAACTGGAAAGAAGCTTTCTGAGAAACTGCTCTGTGTTCTGTCACTTCATCTCACCGAGTTACAGCTTTCCCCTCAAGAAGCCTTTTGCGAAGATTGTTCTTGTGGAATTTGCAAAGTGATATTTGTAAGTTCATATAGGGCTATGGTGAAAAAGAATATGTCTTCCTTTAAGAAATGGAAAGAAGCTTTCTGAGAAACTGCTTTGTGTTCTGTCACTTCATCTAACAGAGTTACAGCTTTCCCCTCAAGAAGCCTTTCGCTAAGACTGTTCTTGTGGAATTTGCAAAGTGATATTTGGAAGCCCATAAAGGGTTAAGGTGAAAAAGGAAAATCTTCCCTTAAAAACTGGAAAGAAGCTTTCTGAGAAACTGCTTTGTGTTCGCTTAATTCATCTCACAGTTACTGCTTTCCCCTCAAGAAGCCTTTCGCTAAGACTCTTCTCGTGGAATTTGCAAAGTGATATTTGGAAGCCCATAGAGGGTTACGGTGAAAAAGGAAATATCTTCCGTTAAAAACTGAAAAGAAGCTTTCTGAGAAACTTCTTTGTGTTCTGTTAATTCATCTCACAGAGTCACTGCTTTCACCTCAAGAAGCCTTTCGCTAAATCTGTTCTTGTGGAATTTTCATAGTGATATTTTCAAGCCCATAGAGGGCTAAGGTGAAAAAGGAAATATCCTAAGATAAAAACTGAAAAGAAGCATTCTGAGAAACTACTTTATGTTCTGTTAATTCATCTCACAGAGTTACAGCTTTCCCCTCAAGAAGCCTTTCACGAAGACTCTTCTTGTGAAATTTTCAAAGAGATATTTGGAAGCCCATAGAGGGCTATGGTGAAAAAGGAAATATCTTCAGTTAAAAACTGGAAAGAAGCTTTCTGATTAACTGCTCTGTCTTCTGTTAATTCATCTCACAGAGTTACTGCTATCCCAGGAAGAAGCCATTCTCTAGGATTCTTCTTGTGGATTTTGCAAAGTGATATTGGAAGCCCATAGAGGGCTATGGTGAAAAAGGAAATATCTTCCGTTAAAAACTGGAAAGAAGCTTTCTGAGAAACTGCTTTGTGTTCTGTTAATTCATCTCACAGAGTTACAGCTTTCCCTTCAAGAAGCCTTTCGCTAAGATTCTTCTTCTGGGTTTTGCAAAGTGATATTTGGAAGCCCATAGAGGTCTATGGTGAAAAAGGAAATATCTTCCGTTAAAAACTGGAAAGAAGCTTTCTGAGAATCTGTTCTGTGTTCTGTTAATTCATCTCACAGAGTTACTACTTTCCCATCAAGAAGCCTTTCGCTAAGACTGTTCTTGTGGATTTGCAGAGTGATATTTGGAAAACCATTGAGGGCAATGGTGAAAAAGGAAATATCTTCCGTTAAAAACTGGAAAGAAGCTTTCTGAGAAACTACTTTGTGTTCTGTTAATTCGTCTCACAGAGTTACAGCTTTCCCCTCAAGAAGCCTCTCGCTAATTCTGTTCTTGTCGAATTTGCAAAGTGATAGTTGGAAGCCCATAGAGGGCTATATTGAAAAAGGAAATATCTTCCGTTAAAAACTAGAAAGAAGCATTCTGAGAAACTTATTTGTGTTCTGTTAATTCGTCTCACAGAGTTACAGCTTTCCTTTCAAGAAGCCTTTCGCTAAGTCTGTTCTTGCGGAATTTGCAAAGTGATATTTGGAAGCCCCTAGAGGGCTATGGTGAACAAGGAAATATCTTCCGTTAAAAACTAGAGAGAAGCTTTCTGAGGAACTGCTTTGTGTACTGTTAATTCTTCTCACATAGTTACAGTTTTCCCCTCAAGAAGCCTTTCGCTAAGATTGTTCTTGTAGAATTTGCAAAGTGATATTTGGAAGCCCTTAGAGGGCTATGGTGAAAAAGGATATATCTTCCGTTAAAAACTGGAAAGAAGCTTTCTGAGAAACTGCTTTGTGTTCTGTTAATTCTTCCCATAGAGTTACAGCTACCTCGTGAAGAAGATTTTCTCTAAGACTGTTTTTATGCAATTTGCAAAGTGATATTTGGAAGCCCTTAGGAGGCTATGGTGGAAAAGAAAATATCTTCCGTTAAAAAAAGGAAAGAAGCTTTCTGAGAAACTGCTTCATGTTCTGTTAATTCATCTCACAGATTTACAGCTTTCCCTTCAATAAGCCTTTCGCTAAGACTCTTCTGGTGGAATTTGCAAAGTGATATTTGGAAGCC
Source organism: Chlorocebus sabaeus (assembly GCF_047675955.1). NCBI lineage: Eukaryota > Metazoa > Chordata > Mammalia > Primates > Cercopithecidae > Chlorocebus > Chlorocebus sabaeus. The sequence goes on along the minus strand of NW_027327257.1, from coordinate 106,098 downwards.
CATAGAGGACTATGGGGAACAAGGATATATCTTCCCTTAAAAACTTGAAAGAAGCTTTCTGAGAAACTGATTTCTGTTCTGTTAATTCATCTCACAGAGTTACAGCTTTCCCCTCAAGAACCCTTTCGCTAAGACTGTTGTGGAATTTTCAAAGTGATATTTGGAAGCCCATAGAGGGCTATGGTGAAAAAGAAAATATCTTCCGTTAAAAGCTGTAAAGAAGCTTTCTGAGGAACTGCTTTGTATACTGTTAATCCTTCGCACATAGTTACAGCTTTGCCCTAAAGAAGCCTTTCGCTAAGATTGTTATTGTGGAATTTTTGAAGTGATATTTGGAATCCCCTAGAGGGCTACGGTGAAAAAGGATGTATCCTTCGTTCAAAAATGGAAAGAAGCTTTCTGAGAATCTGCTTTGTGTTCTGTTAATTGTTCCACAGTGTTACAGCATTTCCCTGAAGAAGCTTTTCGCTCAGACTGTTCTTGTGGAATTCTGAAAGTGATATTTTAAATCCCATAGAGGGTTACGGTGGAAAAGGAAATATCTTCCCTTAAAAACTGGAAAAAAGCTTTCTGAGAAACTGCTTTGGGTTCTGTTAATTCATCTCACAGAGTTACAGCTTTCCCTTCAAGAAGCCTTTCGCTAAGGCTTTTCTTGTGGAATTGGCAAAGTGATATTTGGATGCCCTTAGAGGGCTATGGTGGAAAAGGAAATATCTTCAGTTAAACACTGGAAAGAAACTTTCCGAGAAACTGCTTTGTGTTCTGTCAATTCATCTCACAGAGTTACAGCTTACCCTTCAAGAAGCCTTTCGCTAAGACTGTTCTTGTGGAATTTGCAAAGTGATATTTGGAAGCTTATAGAGGTCTATATTGAAAAAGGAAATATCTTCAATTAAAAACTGGAAAGAAGCTTTCTGAGAAACTGCTTTGTGTTCTGTTAATTCATCTCACAGAGTTACTGCTTTCCAATCAAGAAACCTTTCGCTAAGACTGTTGTTGTGGAATTTGCAAATTGATATTTGGAATTCCAGAGGGGAATATGGTGAAAAAGGAAATATCTTCCGTTAAAAACTGGAAAGAAGCTATCAGAGAAACTGCTTTGTGTTCTGTTAATTCATCTCACAGAGTTACTGCGTTCCTCTCAAGAAGACTTTCGCTAAGACTGTTCTTGTGGAATTTGTAAAGTGATATTTGGAAGCCCATAGCGGGCTATGGTGAAAAAGGAAATATCTTCCGTTAAAAACTGGAAAGAAGCTTTCTAAAAAAGTGCTTTGTGTTCTGTTAATTCATCTCACGGAGTTACAGCTTTCCCTTCAAGAAGCCTTTCTCTAAGGCAGTTCTGGTGGAATTTGGAAAGTGATATTTGGAAGACCATAGCGGGCTATGGTGAAAAGGAAATATCTTCCATTAAAAACTGGAAAGAAGCTTTCTGAGAAACTGCTTTGTGTTCTGTTAATTCATCTCACAGAGTTACAGCTTTCCTCTCAAGAAGCCTTTCACTAAGTCTGTTGTTGTCGAATTTGCAAAGTGATATTTGGAACCCCATAGAGGGCTACGGTGAAAAAGGAAATATCTTCTGTTAAAAACTGGAAAAAAGCTTTCTGAAAAACTACTTTGTGTTCTGTTAATTCATCTCACAGAGTTACAGCTTTCCCTTCAAGAAGCCTTTCGCTAAGGCAGTTCTGGTGGAATTTGGAAAGTGATATTTGGAAGACCTTAGCGGGCTATGGTGAAAAAGGAAATATCTTCCGTTAAAAACTGGAAGGAAGCTTTCTGAGAAAATGCTTTGTGTTCTGTTAATTCATATCAGAGAGTTACTGCTTTCCCCTCAAGAAGCCTTTCGGTAAGACTGTTCTTGTGGAATTTTCAAAATGATATTTGGTATCCCCTAAAGGGCTACGGTGAAAAAGGAAATATCTTCCATTAAAAACCGGAAAGAAGCTTTCTGAGAAACTGCTTTGTGTTCTGTTGATTCATCTCACAGGGTTACAGCTTTCCCATTAAGAAGACTTTCGCTAAGATTGTTCTGCTGGAATTTGGAAATTGATACTTGGAAGCCCATAAAGGGCTATGGTTTAAAAGGAAATATCTTATTTAAAAACATAAAAGAAGCTTTCTGAGGAATTGCTTTGTGTTCTGTTAATTCATCTCACAGAGTTACAGCTTTCCCCTCAAGAAGCTTTTGGTTAAGTCTGTTCTTGTGGAATTTGCAAAGTGATATTTGGAAGCCCCTAGAGGGCTATGGTTGAAAAGGAAATGTCTTCCGTTAAAAACTGGAAAGAAGCTTTCAGAGAAACTCCTTTGTGTTCTGTTAATTCAACTCACCGAGTAACACCTTTACTCTCAAGAAGCCTTTCGCTAAGACTGTTCTTTTGGAATTTGCAAAGTGATATAAGGAAGCCCATAGAGGGCTAAGGTGAAATAGGAAAGATCTTCCGTTAAAAACTGGAAAGAAGCTTTCTGAGAAACTGCTTTGTGTTCTGTTAATTCATCTCACAGAGTTACAGCTTTCCCTTAAATAAGCCTTTCGCTAAGGCAGTTCTGGTGCTATTTGGAAAGTGATAATTGGAAGACCATAGCGGGCTATGGTGAAAAAGGAAATATCTTCCGTTAAAAACTGTAAAGAAGCTTTCTGCGAAACCGCTTTGTGTTCTGTTAATTCTTCCCACAGAGTTACAGCTTTCCACTCAAGGAGCCTTTCGCAAAGACTGCTCTTGTGGAATTTGCAAAGTCATATTTGTAAGCCCATAGAGGGCTACGGAGAAAATGAAAATATCCTAAGAAAACAACTGAAAAGAAGCTTTCTCAGAAACTGCTTTGTGTTCCGTTAATTCGTCTCACAGAGTTGCAGCTTTCCCCTCAAGAACCCGTTCACTAAGACAGTTCTTGTGCAATTTGCAAAGTGGTATTTGGAAGCCCATAGAGTGCTATGGTGAAAAAGGAAATATCTTCCGTTAAAAACTGGAAAGAATATTTCTGAGAAACTGCTTTCTGTTCTGTTAATTCATCTCACAGAGTTACAGGATTCCCCTTAAGAAGTCTTTCGCTAAGACTCTTCTTGTGGAATTTGCAAAGTGATATTTGGAAGCCCATACAGAGCTATGGTGAAAAAGGAAATATCCTATGATAAAACCTAAAAAGAAGCTGTCTGAGAAATTGCTTTGTGTTCTGTTAATTCATCTCACAGAGTTACTGCTTTCCCCTCAAGAACCTTTTCGCTAAGAGTGTTCTTGTGTAACTTGCAAAGTGATATTTGGAAGCCCATAGAGGTCTTCGGTGAAAAACGAAATATCTTCAGTTAAAAACTGGAAAGTACCTTTCTGAGAAGCTGCTTTGTGTTCCGTTAATTCATCTCACAGAGTTACAGCTTTCCCCTCAAGATGTCTTTCACTATACTGTTCATGTGAAATTTCCAAAAGATATTTGGTAGCCCATATAGGGCTGTGGTGAAAAAGGAAATATCTTCAGTTAAAAACTGCAAAGATGGTTTCTGAGAAACTACTTTCTGTTCTCTTAATTCATCTCACAGAGTTACAGCTTTCCCCTCAAGAAGCCATTCGCTAAAACTGTTCTTGTGGAATTTGCAAAGTGATATTTGGAAGCCCATAGAGGACTATGGTGAAAAAGGAAATATCTTAAGATAAAAACTGAAAAGAAGGTTTCTGAGAAACTGCTTTGTGTTCTGTTAATTCATGACGCAGAGTTACAGCTTTGCCCTCAAGAAGCCTTTCGCTAAGACTGTTCTTGTGGAATTTGCAAAGTGATAATTGGAAGCCCATACAGGTCTATGGTGAAAAAAGAAATATCTTCCGTTAAAAACTGGAAAGAAGCTTTCTGAGAAACTGCTTTCTGTTGTGTTAGTTCATCTCACAGACTTACAGCTTTCAACTCAAGAAGCCGTTCATTAAGACTGTTCTTTTGAAATTTGCAAAGTGATATTTGGAAACCCATAGGGGGGCACGGTGTAAAAATAAATATCACCAGTTAAAAACTGGAAAGAAGCTTTCTGAGAAACTGCTTTGTGTTCTGTTAATTCATCTCACAGAGTTACAGCTTTCCCCTGTAGAAGCCGTTCACTAAGAGATTTCTTGTGAAATTTGAAAAGTGAAATTTGAAGCCCATAGTGGGCTATGGTGAAAAAGGAAATATCTTCAGTTTAAAACTGGAAAGAAGCTTTCTGAGAAACAGCTTTTTTTTCTCTTAATTCATCTCACAGAGTTACATCTTTCCCCTCAAGAATCCTTTCGCTAAGTCTGTTATTGTGGAATTTGCAAAGGGATATTTGGAAGCCCATAGAGTGTTATGGTAAATAAGGAAATATATTACGTTAAAAATTGGAAGGAAGCCTTCTGAGAAACTGTTTTGTGTTCTGTTAATTCATCTCATAGAGTTAGAGCTTTCCCCTCAAGAAGCCTTTCGCTAACACTGTTCTTGTGGAATTTGCAAAGTGATATTTGGAAGCCGATAGAAGGCTATGGTGAAAAAGGAAATATCTTCCGTTAAAAACTGGAAAGAAACTTTCTGAGAAACTGCTTTGTGTTCTCTTAATGCATCTCACAGAGTTATAGCTTCCTCCTCAAAAAGTCTTTCGTTGAGACTGTTCTTGTGAAATTTGTAAAGTGATATTCGGAAGCCCCAAGAGGGCTAAAGTTAAAAAGAAATATCTTCAGTTAAAAACTAAAAAGAGGCTTTCTGAGAAACTGATTTGTGTTCTGTTAATTCATCTCACAGAGTTACAGCTTTCCCCTTAAGAAGCCAGTCGCAGAGATTATTGTTGAGGAATGTGCAAAGTGACATTTGGAAGCCCATAGAGGGCTAGAATGAAAAAGGAAATATCCTAAGATAAAAAATGAAAAGAAGCTTTGTAAAACTGCTTTGTGTTCTGTTAATTCATTCAACAGAGTTACAGCTTTCCCCTCAGGAAGCCGTTCACTAAGAGGGTTCTTGTGAAATTTTAAAAGCGATATTTCAAAGCCCAAAGCGCGCTATGGTGAAAAAGGAAATATCCTAAGAAAAAAACTGCAAAGAAGCTTTCTGACAAAATGTTTTCTGTTCTGTTAATTCATCTCCCAGGATTACAGTTTTCCCTTCAAGAAGTCTTTCGCTAAGGCTGTGCTTGTGGAATTTCCAAAGTGATATTTGGAAGCCCATGGAGGGTTACGGTGAAAAAGGAAATATCTTCGGTTAAAAATTGGAAAGAAGGTTTCTGAGAAACTGCTTTGTGTTCTGTTAATTCATCTCACAGTCTTACAGCTTTCCCCTCAAGAAGCCTTTCGCTAAGACTGTTCTTGTGGAATAGGCAAAGTGATATTTGGAAGCCCATAGAGGGCAAGGGTGAAAAAGGAAATATCTTCCGTTCAAAACTGGAAAGAAGCTTTCTGAGAAACTGCTCTGTGTTCTGTTAATTCATCTCACAGAGTTACATCTTTCCCCTCAAGAAGCCATTCGCTAAGACTGTTCTTGTGGAATTTTCGAAGTGATATTTGGAAGCCCATAGAGGGCTATGGTGAAAAAGGAAATAACTTCCGTTCAAAACTTGAAAGAAGCATTCTGAGAAACTGCGTTCTGTTTTGCTAATTCATCTCAAAGAGTTACAGCTTTCTCCTCAAGAAGCATTTCACTTAGACTGTTCTTGTGGAATTTGCAAAGTGATATTTGGAAGCCCGTAGAGGGCTATGGAGAAAAAGGAAATATCTTCAGCTAAAAACTGGAAAGAAGCTTTCAGAGAAACTGCTTGGTGTTCTGTTAATTCATCTCACAGAGTTACACCTTTCCCCTCAAGAAGCCTTTATCTAAGACTGTTCTAGTGGAATTTGCAAAGTGATATTTGGAACCCCTAGATGGCTATGGTGAAAAAGGAAATATCTTCCGTTAAAAACTGGAAAGAAGATTTCTCAGAAACTGCTTTGTGTTCTGTTAAATCATCTCACAGAGTTACAGCTTTCCCCTCAAGAAGCCTTTCGCTGAGACTGTTCTTGTGGAATTTGCAAAGTGATATTTGGAAACCCATAGAGGGCTTTGGTGATAAAGGAAAAATCTTCAGTTAAAAACAGGAAAGAAGCTTTCTGAGAAACTGCTTTGTGTTCTGTTAATTAATCTCACAGAGTTACAGCTTTCCCCTCAAGAAGCCTTTCGCTAATTCTGTTCTTGTGCAATTTGCAAAGTGATATTTGGACGCCGTTAGACGGCTGTGGTGAAAAAGCAAATATCTTCAGTTAAAAACTGGAAAGATTTCTGAGAAACTGCTTTGTGTTCTGTTAATTCATCTCACAGTGTTACAGCTTTCCCCTCAAGAAGCCTTTCGCTGAGACTCTTCTTGTGGAATTTGGAAAGTGATATTTCGAAGTCCCTACAGGTCTATGGTGGAAAAGGAAATATCCTAAAACAAAAACTGAAAAGAAACTTTCTGAGAAACTACTTTGTGTTATGTTAATTCATCTCACAGACGTACAGCTTTCCCCTCAAGAAGCCTTTCGCTAAGACTGTTCTTGTGGAATTTGCAAAGAGATATTTGGAAGCCCATAGAGGACTATGATTAAAGGGGATATATCTTTAGAAAAAAACTGAAAAGAAGCTTTCTGAGAAACTGCTTTGTGTTCTGTTAATTCATTTCACAGAGTTACAGCTTTCCCCTCAAGAAGCCCTTCACTAGGACCTTTCTTGTGAAATTTGCAAAGTGATATTTGGAAGCCCATAGAGGGCTATGGTGAAAAAGGAAATATCTTCGGGTAAAAACTGGAAAGAAGCATTCTGGGAAACTGCCGTGAGTTCTGTTAATATATCTCTCCGAGTTACAGCTTTTACCTCTAGAAGCCTTTCGGTAAGAATGCTCTTGTGGGATTTGTAAAGTGATATTTGGAAGCCCCTAGAGGGCAATGTTGAAATGGAAATATCCTAAGTTAAAAAAAGAAAAGAAGTTTTCTGAGAAACCGCTTTTCGTTCTGTTAGTTCATCTCACAGAGTTACAGCTTTCCACTCAAGAAGCCGTTCACTAAGACTGTTCTTGTGAAATTAGCAAAGTGATACTTGGAAGCCCGTAGAGGGCTATGGTGAAAAAGGAAATATCTTCCATTAAAAACTGGAATGAAGATTTCCGAGAAACTGCATTGTGTTCTGTTAATTCATCTCACACAGTCACAGCTTTCCTCTTAAGAAGCCTTTCGTTAAGACTGTTCTTGTGGAATTTGCAAAGTGATATTTGGAGGCCCATAGAGGGTAATGGTGAAAAAGTAAATATATTCCGTTAAAAACTGGAAAGAAGATGTCTGAGAAACTGCTTTGAGTTCTGTTAATTAATCTCACAGAGTTACAGCTTTTCCCTCAAGAAGCCTTTCGATAAGACTGTTTTTGTGGAATTTGCAAAGTGATATTTGGAAGCCCATTGAGGGCTATGCTGAAAATGGAAATAGCCTAAGATAAAAATCTAAAAAGAAGCTTTCTGAGAAACTGCTTTGTGTTCTGTTAATTCATCTCACAGAGTTACAGTTTTCCCCTCAAGTAGCTTTTCGCTACGAGTGTTCTTGTGGAATTTGCAAAGTGATATTTTGAAGCCCATATAGGGCTATGGTGAAAAAGGACATATCTTCCGTTAAAAACTTCAAAGAAGCTTTCAGAGAAACTGCTTTGTGTTCTGTTCATTCATCTCACAGTGTTACAGATTTCCCCGCAAGAAGCCGTTCACTAAGACTGTTCTTGTGGTATTTGCAAAGTGAAATTTGGAAACTCATAGAGAGCTATGGTGAAAAAGGAAATATCTTCCGTTAAAAACCGAAAAGAAGCTCTCTGAGAAACAGCTTTCTGTTCTGTTAGTTCATCTCGAAGAGTTTCAGCTTTCCCCTCAAGAAGCCGTTCACTAACACTATTCTTTTGAAATTTGCAAAGTGATATTTCGAAACCCATAGAGGTCTATGGTGAAAAAGGTAATATCTTCCGTTAAAAACTGGAAAGAAGTTTTCTGAGAAACTGCCGTGTGTCCGTTAATACATCTCACCGAGTAACAGCTTTCCCCTCAAGAAGTCTTTCGCTGACTGTTCTTGTGGGATTTGCAAAGTGATATTTGGAAGCCCATAGAAGGCTACGGTAAAAAGGAAATATCTTCCGTTAAAAATTGCAGTGAAGCTTTGAGAAACTGCTTTGTGTTCTGTTATTTCATCTCACAGAGTTACAGCTTTATCCTGCAGAAGCCTTTCGCTAAGTCTGTTCTTGTGAAATTTGCAAAATGATATTTGGAAGCCCATAGAGGGCTATGGTGAAAAAGGAAATATCTTCAGTTAAAAACTGGAAAGAAGCTCTCAGAGAAACTGCCGTGTGTTCGTGTAATACATCTCATCGAGTTACAGCTTTCCCCTCATGAAGCCTTTCGCTAAGACTGTTCTTGTGGAATTTGCAAAGTGATATTTGGAAGCCCATGGAGGGCTATGGTGAAATAGGAAATATTTTCCGTTAAAAACTGGAAGAAGATTTCTGAGAAACTGTTTTGTGTTCTGTTAATTTATCTCACAGAGTTGCAGCTTTCGCCTGAAGAAGCCTTTCAAAAACACTGTTCTTGTGGAATTTCTAAAGTGATATTTGGAAGCTCATGGAGGGCTATGGTGAAAAAGGAAATATCTTCAGTTAAAAACTGAAAAGAAGCTTTCTGAGAAACTGCTTGGTGTTCTGTTAGTTCATCTCAGAGAGTTACAGCTTTCCCCTCAAGAAGCCTTTCATTAGTACTGTTCTTGTGAAATTTGCAAATGATATTTGGAAGCCCGTAGAGGGCTATGGTGAAAAACTAAATATCTTCAGTTAAAACCTGGAAAGAAACTTTCTGAGAAACTGCTTTGTGTTCTATTAGTTCATCTCAGAGAGTTACAGCTTTCCCCTCAAGAAGCTTTTCGCTAAGACTCTTCTTGTGGAATTTGCAAAGTGATATATGGAAGCCCATAGATGGCTATAAAGAAAAAGGAAATATCCTTAGATAAAATCAGAAAAGAAGCTTTCTGAGAAACTGCTTTTTGTTCTGTTAATTCATCTCAGAGAATTACAGCTTTTCCCTCAAAAAGCTTTTCGCTAAGACTGTTCTTGTGGGATTAACAAAGTGATATTTGGAAGCCCATAGAGTGCTATGGTGAAAAAGGAAATATCTACAGATAAAAACTGGAAAGAAGCATTCTGAGAAATTGGTTTGTGTTCTGTTAATTCATCTCGAAGAGTTACAGCTTTCCCCTCAAGAAGCCTTTCGCTTAGACTGTTCTTGTGGAATTTGCACAGTGATATTAGGAAGCCCCTAGAGGGCTATGGTGAAAAAGGAAATATCTTCAGTTAAAAACTGAAAAGAAGCTTTCTGAGAAACTGCCGTGTGTTCTGTTAATTATACATCTGACCGAGTAACAGCTTTCCCCACAAGAAGCCTTCGCTAAGAATGTTCTTGTGGGATATTCAAAGTCATATTTGGAAGCCCATAGAAGTCTATGGTGAAAAAGGAAATATCTTCATTTCAAAACTGGAAAGAAGTTTTGTGAGAATCTGCTGTGTGTTCTATTAATTCATCTCAGAGAGTTACAGCTTCCCCTCAAGATGCTTTTCACTAAGACTCTTCTTGTGAAATTTGCAAAGTGATATTTGGAAGCCCATAGAGGACTATGGAGAAAAAAGAAACATTCTAAGATAAAAACTGGAAAGAAGATTTCTGAGAAACTGCTTTGTGTTCTGTTCATTCAACTCACAGAGTTACAGCTTTCCCCTCAAGAAGCCTTTCGCTAAGACTGCTCTTGTGAAATTTGAAAAGTGATGTTTGGAAGCCCCTAGAAGGCTAGGGTGAAAAAGTAAATATCATCCGTTATAAACTGGAAACAAGCATTCTGACAAATTGTCGTGTGTTCTGTTAATACATCTAAACGAGTTACAGCTTTCCCTCAAGAAGCCTTTAACTAAGACTGTTCTTGTGAAATTTGCAAAGTGATATTTGGAAGCCCTTAGAGGGCTATGGTGAAAAAAGAAATATCTTCAGTTAAAATCTGGAAAGAAGTTTTCTGAGAAACTGTTCTGTGTTCTGTTAATTCATTTCACAGAGTTACAGCTCTCCCTCCAGAAGGCTTTCGCTAAGACTGTTCTTGTGGAATTTTCAAAGTGATATTTGAAAGCCCATAGAATACTATGGTGAAAAAGGAAATATCTTCCATTAAAAACTGGAAGGAAGATTTCTGAGAAATTGCTTTGTGTTCTGTTAATTCATCTCAGAGAGTTACAGTTTTCCCTCAAGAAACCTTTCGCTAAGACTGTTCTTCTGGAATTTGCAAAGTGATATTTGGAAGCCGATAGAGGGCTACGGTGAAAAAGGAAATATCCTAAGATAAAAACCGAAAAGAAGCTTTCTGAGAAACTGCTTTGTGTTCTGTTAATTCATCTCACAGAGTTACAGCTTTTTCGTCAAGAGGCCTTTCGCTAAGACTGTTCTTGTGGAATCTGCAAAGTGATATTTGGAAGCCCATAGAGGGCTATGGTGAAAAAGGAAATATCTTCCGTTAAAAACTGGAAAGAAGCATTTTGAGAAATTGCCGTATGTGCTGTTAATACATCTCACAGAGTTACAGATCTTGCCTCAAGAAGCCTTTCGCTACTACAGTTGTTGTGGAATGTGCAAACTGGTATTTGGAAGCCCATAGAGGGCTTTGGTGAAAAAGGAAATATCTTCCGTTAAAAACTGGAAAGAAGCTTTCTGAGAAACTGCTTTGTGTTCTGTTAACTCATCTCACAGGGATACAACTTTCCCCTCCAGAAGCTGCTCACTAAGACTGTTCTCGGAGAATTTGAAAAGTGATATTTGGAAGCCCATAGAGTGCTATGGTGAAAAAGGAAATATCTTTAGTTAAAAACTGGAAAGAAGCTTTCTGAGAAACTGCCGTGTGTTCTGTTAATATATCTCACCAAGTTACATCTTTCCCCACAAGAAGCCTTTCGCTAAGACTGTTCTTCTCAGATTTGAAAAGTGATATTTGGCAGCCCATGGAGGGCTATGGTGTAAAAGGAAATATCCTAAGATAAAAACTGAAAAGAAGCTTTCTGAGAGACTGCTTTGTGTTCTGTAAATTCAACTCACAGATTTAGAGCTTTCCATTCAAGAAGCCTTTCGCTATGGCTGTTGTTCTGTAATTTGCAAAGTGATATTTGGAAGCCCATAGAGGGCTATGGTGAAAAAGAAAATATATTCCGTTAAAAACTGGAAAGAAGATTTCTAAGAAACTGTTTTGTGTTCTGTTGATTCATCTCACAGAGTTACAGCTTTCCCCTCCAGAAAATTTCGCTAAGACTGTTCTTGTGGAATTTGCGAAATGATATTTGGAACCCCGTAGAGAGCTACGGTGAAAAAGGAAATATCCTCAGATAAAAACTGAAAAGAAGCTTTCTGAGAAACTGCTTTTTATTCTGTTATTTCTTTTCACAGGGTTACAGCTTTCACCTCAAGAAGCCTTTCGCTAAGACTGTTCTTGTGGAATTTGCAAAGTGATATTTGGAAGCCCATAGAGGGCTATGGTGAAAAAGGAATTATCTTACGTTAAAAACTGGAAAGAAGCTTTCTGGAAACTGTTTTGTGTTCTGTTAATTCATCACACAGAGTTACAGCTTTCTCCTCAAGAAGCCTTTCGCTAAGACTCTTCTTGTAGAACTTACAAAGTGATATTTGGAAGCCCATAGAGGGCTAAGGTGAAAAATTAAATATTTTCCGTTAAAAAATGAAAAGAAGATTTCTGAGAAATTGCTTTGGGTTCTTTTAATTCATCTCATAGTGTTACACTTTTTTCGTCAAGAAGACTTTCCCTAAGACTGTTATTGTGGAATTTGAAAAGTGATATTTGGAATCCCATAGAGGGCTATGGTGAAACAGGAAATATCCTCCGTAAAACCTGGGAAGAATCTCTCTGAGAAACTGCTTTCTGTTCTGTTAATTCATCTCACAGAGTTACAGCTTTCCTCTCAAGAAGTATTTCGCGAAGGCTGTTCTTGTTAATTTTGCAAAGTGATATTTGGAAGTCCAGAGAGGTCTATGGTGAAATAGGAAATATCTTCAGTTAAAAACTGTAAAGAAGCTTTCTGAGAAACTGCTTTGTGTTCTGTTAAATCATCTCAGAGAGTTACAGCTTTCTCCTCAAGAAGCCCTTCGCTAAGAATGTTCTTGTGAAATTTGCAAACTGATGTATGGAAGCCCATAGAAGGCTCTGGTAATAAAGGAAATGACTTCCGTTAAAAACTGGAAAGAAGCTTTCTGAGAAACTACTTTGTGTTCTGTTAATTCATCTCACAGTGTTACAGCTTTTCTTCAAGAAGCCTTCCCCTAAGTGTGTTCTTGTGGAATTTGCAAAGTGATATTTGAAAGCCCTTAGAGAGCTATGATGAAAAAGAAAATATCGTAATATAAAAACCGAAAAGATGCTTTCTGAAAAACTTCACTGTATTCTCTTAATTCATCTCACAGAGTTATAGCTTTCCGCTCAAGAAGCCTTTCACTAAGACTGTTCTTGTGGAATTTACAAAGTGATATTTGGAAACCCATAGAGGGATATGGTGAAAAAGAAAATCTCTTCCGTTAAAAACTGGAAAGAAGCTTTCGAGTAACTGCTTTGTTGTCTGTTAATTAATCTCACAGAGCTACAGCTTCCCCCTCAACAAGCCTTTCGGTAAGACTGTTCTTGTGGAAGTTGCAAAGTGATATTTGGAAGCCCAGAGAGTGATACGGTGAAAAAGGAAATATCTTCCGTTAAAAACTGGAAGCAACCTTTCTGATAAACTGCTTTGGGTTCTGTTAATTCAACTCACAGGGTTACAGCTTTCCCCTAAAAAGCCTTTCTCAGGAAGTCCTTCGCTAAGACTGTTCTTGTGGAATTTGCAAGGTGATATTTGGAAGCCCGTAGAGGGATATGGTGAAAAAGGAATTATATTCCGATATAAACTGGAAAGAAGCTTTTGAGAAACTGCTTTGAGTTCTATTAATTCATCTCACAGAGTTACAGCTTTCCTCTCAAGAAGCCGTTCAGTAAGACTGTTCTTGTGAAATTTTTAAAGTGATATTTGGAAGCCCATAGAGGGCTATGGTGAAAAAGGAAATATCTTTCGTTAAAAAGTGGAAAGAATCTTTCTGAAAAACAGTTTTGTGTCTGTTAATTCATCTTACAGATTTAAGCTTTCTCTTCCAAAAGCCTTTCGCTAAGACTGTTCTTGTGGAACTTGAAATGTGATATTTGGAAACCCATAGAGGGCTATGGTGAAAAAGGAAATATCTTCCGTTAAAAACTGGAAACAAGCTTTGTGATAAACTGCTTTGAGTTCTGTTAATTCAACTCACAGGGTTACAGCTTTTCCCTAAAAAGTCTTTCTCAAGAAGCCCTTCGCTAAGACTGTTCTTGTGGAATTTGCAAGGTGATATTTGGAAGCCCGTAGAGGGATATGGTGAAAAAGGAAATATATTCCGATATAAACTGGAAAGAAGCTTTCTGAGAAACTGCTTTGTGTTCTATTAATTCACCTCACAGAGTTACAGCTTTCCTCTCAAGAAGTCGTTCAGTAAGACTGTTCTTGTGAAATTTTTAAAGTGATATTTGGAAGCCCATAGAGGGCTATGGTGAAAAAGGAAATATCTTTCGTTAAAAATTGGAAAGAATCTTTCTGAAAAACAGTTTTGTGTCTGTTAATTCATCTTACAGATTTAAGCTTTCTCTTCCAAAAGCCTTTCTCTAAGACTGTTCTTGTGGAGCTGGAAATGCGATATTTGGAAACCCATAGAGGGCTATGGTGAAAAAGGAAATATCTTCCGTTAAAAACTTGAAAGAAGATTTCTGAGAAACTGCTCTTTTTTTTGTTAATTGATCTCAGAGATTTACAGCTTTCCCCTCAAGAAGTCTTTCCCTAAGACAGTTCTTGTGGAATTCGCAAAGTGATATTTGGAAGCCCACAGTGGGCTCTGGCGAAAAAGAAAATATCCTAAGATAAAAACCGAAAGGAAGCTTTTTGAGAAACTGCGCTGTGTTCTCTTAATTCATCTCACAGAGTTACAGCTTTCCCCTCAAGAAGCCGTTCACTAAGACTGTTCTTGTGGAATTTGCAAAGTGATATTTGGAAGCCCTTAGAGGGATATGGTGAAAAGAAAGTATCTTCCATTAAAAATTGGAAAGAAACTTTCTGATTAACTGCTTTATGGTCTGTTATTTCACCTAACAAAGCTTCAGATTTCCTCTAAAGGAGCCTTTCGCTAAGACTGTTCTTGTGGAAGTTGCAAAGTGATATTTGGAATAACATTGAGGGATATGGTGAAAAAGGAAATATCTTCCGTTAAAAACTGGAAAGCAGCTTTCTGAGTAACTGCTTTGTGGTTTGTTAATTCATCTCACAGAGCGACAGCTTTCCCCTCAAGAAGCCTTTCGCTAAGAATGTTCTTGATGAATTTGAAAAGTGACATTTGTAAGCCCATACAGGGCTACGCTGACAAAGGAAATATCCTAAGATAAAAACTGAAAAGAGGCTTTCTGAGAAACTGCTTTGTGTTCTGTTAATTCATCTCACAGAGTTACAGCTTTCCCCTCAAGAAGCCTTTCGCTAAGACTGTTCTTGTGGAATTTGCAAAGTGATATTTGGAAGGCCTTAGGGAGCTATGGTGAAAATGGAAATATCCTAAGATAAAAACCGAAAAGAAGCTTTCAGAGAAACTGCTTTGTGTTCTGTTAATTCATCTCAGAGAGTTAGAGCTTTCTCCTCAAGAAGCCTTTCCCTAAGACTGTTCTTGTGAAATGTGCAAAGTGATGTTTGGAATCCCATAGAGGGCTAAGGTGAAAAAGGAAGTAACTCGTTAAAAACTTGAAAGAAAATTTCTGAGAAACTGCTTTGTGTTCTGTTAGGTCAACTCACAGAGTTACAGCTTTCCTCTGAAGAATCTGTTCACTAAGACTGTTTTTGTGAAATTAGCATAGTGATATTTGGAAGCCCATAGAGGGCTATGCTGAAAAAGGAAATATCCTAGGATAAAAACTGAAAATAAGCTTCCTGAGAAACTGCTTTGTGTTCTGTTAATTCATGTCACAGAGTTACAGCTTTCTCCGCAAGAAACCGTTCACTAAGGCTGTTCTTGTGGAATTTGCAAAGTGATATTTGGAAGCCCATAGAGGGCTATGTTGAAAAAGAAAATATGCTAAGATAAAAAGTGAAAAGAGGGTATCTGAGAAACTGCTTTGTGTTCTGTTAGTGATCTCACAGAGTTACAGCTTTCCCTTCAAGAAGCCTTTCGCTAAGTCTGTTTTTGTGGAATTTGCAAAGGGATATTTGGAAGCCCATAGAAGGCTATGATGAAAAAGGAAATATCTCCGGGAAAAAACTGGAAATAAGCTTTCTGAGAAATTGCTTTGTGCTCTGTTACTTCATCTCACAGAGTTACAGCTTTCTCCTGAAGAAGCCTTTCGCTAAGACTGTGCTTGTGGTATTTGCAAGGTGATATTTGGAAGCCCATAGAAGGCTACGGTGAAAAAGGAAATATCCGAAAATAAAAACTGAAAAGAAGCTTTCTGAGAAACTGCTTTGTGTTCTGTTAATTCATCTCACAGAGCTATAGCTTTCCCCTCAAGAAGCCTTTCGCTAAGACTGTTCTTGTGGAATTTAGAACGTGATATTTAGAAGCCCATAGAGGGCTATGGTTAAAAAGGAAATATCCTCCGTTAAAAACTGGAAAGAAGCTTTCTGAGAAACTGCTTTTTGTTCTGTTAATTCATCTCACAGAGTTACAGCTTTCCCCGCAAGAAGCTTTTCGCTAAGACTGTTCTTGTGGGATTTGCAAAGTGATATTTGGAAGTCCAGAGAGGGCTACTGTGAAAAAGGAATTCTCTTCTGTTAAAAACTGTAAAGAAGCTTTCTGAGAAACTGCTTTGTGTTCTGTTAATTCATTTCACATACTTACAGTTTTTCCTCAAGAAGCCTTTTGCTAAGACTGTTCTTATGGAATTTGCAAAGTGATATTTGGAAGCCCATAGAGGGCTTTGTTGAAAAAGGAAATATCTTCCGTTAAAAACTGGAAAGAAGCTTTCTGAGAAAGTGCATTGTTTTCTCCTAACTCATCTCATGGAGTTATAGCTTTCCCCTCAAGAAGTCGATCACTAAGACTCTTCTTGTGGAGTTTGCAAAGTGATATTTGAAAGTTCATAGAGGGCTAAGGGGAAAAAGGAAATATCTTCAGTTAAAAACTGGATAGACGCTTTCTGAGAAACTGCTTTGTGTTCTGTTAATTCATCTCACAGAGTTACAGCTTTCCCCCTAAGAAGCCTTTCCCTAAGGCTGTTCTTGTGGAATTTGGAAAGAGATATTTAGAAGCCCATAGAGGTCTATGGTGAAAAAGGAAATAGCCTGAGATAAAAACTGAAAATAAGCTTTCGGAGAAACTGCTTTGTGTTCTGTTAATTCATCTCACAGAGTTACAGCTTTCCCCTCAAGAAGCCTTTCGCTAAGGCTGTTCTTTTGGAATTTGCAAAGTGATATTTGGGAGCCCATAGAGGTCTATGGTGAAAAAGGAAATATCCTAACCTAAAAACTGAAAAGAAGCTTTCTGAGAAACTGCTTTGCGTTCTGTTAATTCCTTTCACAGAGTTATAGCTTTCCCCTCAAGAAGCCCTTTGCTAAGGCTGTTCTTGTGGAAATTGCAAATTGATTTTAGAATCCTATAGAGGGTTATGGCAAAAAGGAAATATTCTAAGATAAAAACCGAAAAAAAGCTTTCTGAGAAACTGCATTATGTTCTCTTAATTCATCTCACAGAGTTATAGCTTTCCCCTCAAGAAGCGGTTCACAAAGATTGTTCCTGTGGAATTTTCAAGGTGGTATTTGGAAGCCCATAGAGGGCTATGATGAAAAAGGAAATATCTTCCGTTAAAAACTGGAAAGAATGTTTTTTAGAAACTGCTTTGTGTTCTGTTAATTCATCTCACATATTTACAGCTTTCCCTTCAAGATGCCTTTCGCTAAGACTGTTCTTGTGGAATATGAAAAGTGATATTTTGAAGCCCATAGAGGGCTATGGTGAAAAAGGAAATATCTTTCGTTAAAACTGGAAACAAGATTTCTGAGAAACTGCTTTGTGTTCTGTTAATTCGTCTCACAGAGTTACAGCTTTCCCCTCAAGAAGCCGTTCACTAAGACAGTTCTTGTGAAATTTGCAAAGTGATATTTGGAAGCCCATAGAGGGCTATGGTGAAAAAGGAAATATCTTCCGTTAAAAGCCAGAGGCAGATAAAGCCACCAAGATGGGGAAAAAGCAGGGCAGAAAAACTGGAATTTTAAAAATTAAGAGCGCATCTTCTCCAGCAAAGGAGTGCAGCTCATCGCCAGCAACGGATCATAGTTGGACGCAGAATGACTTTGACGAGATGATAGAAGAAGGCTTCAGTCCATCAAACTTCTCAGTGCTAAAGGAGGAATTACATACCCAGCCCAAAGAAACTAAAAGTCTTGAAAAAAAATTGGAAGAATTGATGGCTAGAATAATTAATGCAGAGAAGGTCATAAACGAAATGAAAGAGATGAAAACCATGACACGAGAAGTACGTGACAAATGCACAAGCTTCAGTAACCGACTCGATCAAGAGGAAAACAGTATTAGCGATTAAGGATCAAATGAACGAAATGAAGCAAGAAGAGAAATCAAAAGAAAAAAGAAGAAAAAGAAATGAACAAAGCCTGCAAGAAGTATGGGATTATGTAAAAAGACCAAATCTACGTCTGTTTGGGGTGCCTGAAAGTGAGGGGGAAAATGGAATCAAGTTGGAAAACACTCTTCAGTATATCATCCAGGAGAACTTCCCCAACCTAGTAGGGCAGGCCAACATTCAAATCCAGGAAATACAGAGAACAACACAAAGATACTCCTCGAGAAGAGCAACTCCAAGACACATAATTGCCAGATTCACCAAAGTTGAAATGAAGAAAAAAATCTTAAGGGCAGCCAGAGAGAAAGGTCGGGTTACCCACAAAGGGAAGCCCATTAGACTAACAGCAGAACTCTCAGCAGAAACTCTACAAGGCAGAAGAGAGTGGGGGCCAATATTCAATATTCTTAAAGAAAAGAATTTTCAACCCAGAATTTCATATCCAGCCAAACTAAGTTTCATAAGTGAAGGAGAAATAAAATCCTTTACAGATAAGCAAATGCTTAGAGATTTTGTCACCACTAGGCCTGCCTTACAAGAAACCCTGAAGGAAGCACTAAACATGGAAAGGAACAAACGGTACCAGCCATTTCAAAAACATGCCAAAATGTAAAGACCATCAAGGCTAGGAAGAAACTGCATCAACTAACGAGCAAAATAACCAGTTAATATCATAATGGTAGGATCAAGTTCACACATAACAATCTTAACCTTAAATGTAAATGGACTAAATGCTCCAATTAAAAGACACAGACTGGCAAACTGGATAAAGAGTCAAGACCCATCAGTCTGCTGTATTCAGGAGACCCATCTCACACGCAGAGACATACATAGGCTCAAAATAAAGGGATGGAGGAAGATTTACCAAGCAAATGGAGAACAAAAAAAAGCAGGGGTTGCAATATTAGTCTCTGATAAAACAGACTTTAAACCATCAAAGATCAAAAGAGACAAAGAAGGCCATTACATAATGGTAAAGGGATCAATTCAACAGGAAGAGCTAACTATCCTAAATATATATGCACCCAATACAGGAGCACCCAGATTCATAAAGCAAGTCCTTAGAGCCTTACAAAGAGACTTAGACTCCCATACAATAATAATGGGAGACTTCAACACTTCACTGTCAACATTAGAGAGATCAGTGAGACAGAAAATTAACAAGGATATCCAGGAATTGAACTCATCTCTGCAGCAAGCAGACCTAATAGACATCTATAGAACTCTCCGCCCCAAATCAACAGAATATACATTCCTCTTAGCACCACATCGCACTTATTCCAAAATTGACCACATAGTTGGAAGTAAAGCACTCCTCAGTAAATGTACAAGAACAGAAATGGTAACAAACTGTCTCTCAGACCACACTGCAATCAAACTAGAACTCAGGACTAAGAAACTCAATCAAAACCGCTCAACTATATGGAAACTGAACAACCTGCTCCTGAATGACTACTGGGTACATGACGAAATGAAGGCAGAAATAAAGATGTTCTTTGAAACCAATGAGAACAAAGATACAACATACCAGAATCTCTGGGACACATTTAAAGCAGTGTGTAGAGGGAAATTTATAGCACTAAATGCCCACAAGAGAAAGCAGGAAAGATCTAAAATTGACACTCTAACATCACAATTAAAAGAACTAGAGAAGCAAGAGCAAACTCATTCAAAAGCTAGCAGAAGGCAAGAAATAACTAAGATCAGAGCAGAACTGAAGGAGATAGAGACACAAAAATCCCTCCAAAAAATCAATGAATCCAGGAGTTGGTTTTTTGAAAAGATCAACAAAATTGACAGACCGCTAGCAAGACTAATAAAGAAGAAAAGGGAGAAGAATCAAATAGACGCAATAAAAAATGATAAAGGGGATATCACCACCGACCCCACAGAAATACAAACTACCATCAGAGAATACTATAAACACCTCTACGCAAATAAACTAGAAAATCTAGAAGAAATGGATAATTTCCTGGACACTTACACTCTTCCAAGACTAAACGAGGAAGAAGTTGAATCCCTGAATAGACCAATAGCAGGCTCTGAAATTGAGGCAATAATTAATAGCCTACCAATGAAAAAAAGTCCAGGACCAGATGGATTCACAGCTGAATTCTACCAGAGGAATCTTACTGGGAAACTGCTTTGTGTTCTCTTAATTCATCTCACAGAGTTACAGCTTTTCCCTTAAGAAACTTTTCTCTAAGACTCTTCTTTTGGAATTTGCAAAGTGATATTTGGAAGCCCATAGAGGGCTATGGTGAAAAAGGATATATCTTCCGTTAAAAACTGGAAAGAATCTTTCTAAGAAACTGCTTTGTGTTTTTTTAAATTCATCTCAGAGAGTTACAGCTTTTCCTCAAGAAGCCTTTCGCTAAGTCTGTTGTTGTGGAATTTGCAAAGTGATATATGTAAGCTCGTAAACGGCCATGTTGAAAAAGGAAATATCTTCAGTTAAAAACTGGAAAGAAGATTTCTGAGAGATTCCTATGTGTTCTGTTAATTCATCTCACAGAGTTACAGCTTTCCCCTCAAGAATTCTTTCGCGAAGGCTGTTCTTGTTTAACTTGCAAAGTGATATTTGCAAGCCCGTAGAGGGCTATGGTGAAAAAGGAAATATCTTCAGTTTAAAACTGAAAAGAAGCCTTCTGAGAAACTCCTTTTTGTTCTGTTAACTCATCTCAGAGGGTTACAGCTTTCTCCTCAAGAAGCCTTTCGCTAGGACTGTTCTTGTGGAATTTTTAAAGTGTTATTTGGACGCACGTAGAGTGCTATGGTGAAAAAGGAAATATCTTAAGTTAAAAACTGGAAAGAAGCTTTCTGAGAAACTTTTTTGTGTTCTGTTAATTCATCTCACAGAATTACAGCTTTCTCCACAAGAAGCCTTTCGCTAAGACTGTTCTTGTGGAATTTGCACTGTGATATTTGAAAGCCCAAAGAGGTCTATGGTTAAAAAGGAAATATCTTCATTTAAAAACTGGAAAGAAGTCTTCTGAGAAAACGCTTTGTGTTCTGTTAATTCATCTCACAGAGTTACAGCTTTCCCCGCATGAAACCTTTCGCTAAGACTGTTCTTGTGGAATTTGCAAAGTGATATTTGGAAGCCCTTGGAGAACTATGGTGAAAAAGGAAATATCCTAAGATAAAAACTGAAAAGAAGCTTTCTGAGGAACTGCTTTCTGTTCTGTTAACTTATCTCAGAGATTTACAGCTTTCTGTTCAAGAATCCTTTCACAAAGACTGTTCATTTGGAATTTGCAAAGTGATATTTGGAAGCCCATAGAGAGCTATGGTGCAAATGGAAATATCCTAAGATAAAAACCGAAAGGAAGCTTTCTGAGAAACTGCTTTGTCTTCTGTTAATTCATCTCACAGAGTAATAGCTTTCCCCTCAAGTAGCCTTTCTCTAAGACTGTTCTTGTGGAATATGCAAAGTGATATTTGGAAGCCCATAGAGGTCTAAGCTGAAAATGGAATTATGCTAAGATAAAAACTGAAAAGAAGCTTTCTGGGAAATTGCTTTGTGTTCTGTTAGTTCATCTCACAGAGTTACAGCTTTCCCCTCAAGAAGCCATTCACTAAGACAGTTTTTGTGAAATTTGCAAACTGATATTTGGAAGCGCATTGAGGGCTATGGTGAAAAAATAATATCCTAAAATAAAAACTGAAAAGTAGCTTTCCGAGAAACTGCTTGGTGTTAATTCATCTCACAGAGTTACAACTTACCCCTCAAGAAGCCTTTCGCTAAGACTCTTCTTGTGGAATTTGCAAAGTGATATTTGGAAGCCCATAGAGGGCTAAGGTGAAAAAGAAAATATTTTACCTTAAAGAAGCTTTCTGAGAAACTGTTTGTGTTCTTTTAATTCATCTCACAGAGTTACAGCTTTCTCCTCAAGAAACCTTTCGCTAAGACTTTTATTGTGGAATTTGCAAAGTGATATTTGGAAGCCCTCAGAGGGCTAAGGAGAAAAACGAAATATCTTCCGTTAAAAACTGGAAAAAAGATATCTGAGAAACTGATTTGCGTTCTGTTAATTCACCTCACAGAGTTACAGCTTTCCCCTCAAGAAATTTTTCCCGAAGACTGTTCTTGTGGAATTTGCAAAGTGATATTTGGAAGCCCATAGAGAGCTATGGTGAAAAAGCAAATATCCTAAGGTAAAAACCCAAAGGAATCATTCTGAGAAAGTTCTTTGTGTTCCGTTAATTCATTTCAGAGAATTACAGCTTTCCCCTCAAGAAGCCTTTCAATAACGCAGTTGTTGTGGAGTTTGCAAAGTCTTCTTTGGAAACCCTTACAGGGCTATGGTGAAAATGGAAATATCCTAAGATAAAAACCGAAAAGAAGCGTTCTGAGAAACTGCTTTGTGTTCTGTTAGTTAATCTCACGGAGTTACACCGTTTCCCTCAAGAAGGCTTTCCCTAAGACTGTTCTTGTGAAATTGGCAAAGTGATATTTGGAAGCCCATAGAGGGCTATGCTGAAAAAGGAAATATCTTCCGTTAAAAACTGGAAAGAAGATTTCTGAGAAACTGCTGTGGGTTCTGTTAATTCATCTCACAGAGTTACAGCTTTCCCTTCAAGAAGCCTTTCGCTAAGGCTGTTCTTGTGGAATTTGCAAAGTGATATTTGGAAACCCATAGAGGGCTATTTTGAAAAAGGAAATATCTTCCATGAAAAACTGGAAAGAAACTTTCTGAGAAACTGCTTTGTGTTCTGTTAATTCATCTCACAGAGTTACAGCTTTCTCCCAACGAACATTTTCGCTAAGGCTGTTCTTGTGTAATTTGCACAGTGATATTTGAAAGCCCATAGAGGGCTATCGTGAAAAAGAAACATCTTCCATTACAAACTGAAAAGAAGATTTCTGAGAAACTGTTTTGTGTCTGTTAATTCATCTTACAGATTTACATCTTTCTCCTCAAAAAGCCTTTCGCTAAGACTGTTCTTGTGGAATTTCAAATGTGATATTTGGAAGCCCTTAGAGGGCTCCGGTGAAAAAGAAAATATCTTCCGTTAAAAACTTGAGAGAAGATTTCTGAGAATCTGCTTTTTGTTTTCTTAAATGATCTCACAGAGTTACAGTTTTACACTCAAGAAGCCTTTCCCTAAGACTGTTCTTGTGGAATTTGCAAAGTGATATTTGGAAACCCATATAGGGCTACGGTGAAAAAGAAAATATCTTCCGTTAAAAACTAGAAAGAAGCTTTCTGAGAAACTGCTTTGTGTTCTGTTAATTCATCTCACAGAGTTAGAGCTTTCTCCTCAAGGAGCCTTTCGCTAAGACTGTTCTTGTGGAATTTGCAAAGTGATATTTGGAAGCCCATAGAGAGCTATGGTGAAAAAGGGAACATATTCAGTTAAAAACTGGAAAGAAGGTTTCTGAGAAACTGCTTTGTTTTCTGTTAATTCAACCCACCGAGTTACACCTTTCCACTCACGAGGCCTTTCGCTAAGACTGTTCTTGTGGAATTTGCAAAGTGATATTTGGAAGTCCATAGAGGGTTATGGTGAAAAAGGAAATATCCTAACATAAAAAGTGCAAAGAATCCTTCTGAGAAACTGCTTTGTGTTCTTTGAATTCAACTCCCAGAATTAAAGCTTTCCCCCTATAAGGTTTTCGCTAAGAATGTTGTTGTGGAATTTGCAAAGTGATATTTGGAAGCGCAGAGGGGGCTACGGTGAAAAAGGAAATAGCGTAAATTAAAAACTGAAAAGAAGCCCTCTGGGAAACTGTTTTGTTTTCTGTTAATTCATCTCACAGAGATACAGCTTTCCCCTCAAGAAGCCTTTCGCTAAGACTGTTGTTGTGTAATTTGAAAAGTGATATTTGGAAGCCCTTTGATGGCAGTAGTGAAAAAGAAAATATCCTATAATAAAAACTGAAAAGAAGCTTTCTGAGAAACTGCTTTGTATTCTGTTATTTCATCTCACAGAGTTACATCTTTAACCTCAAGAAGTCTTTCCCTAAGATTGTTCTTCTGGAATTAGCAAAGTGTTATTTAGAAGCCCATCGTAGGCTATGGTGAAAAAGAAATTAACTTCCGTTAAAAACTGGAAAGAAGCTTTCTTAGAAACTGCCTTGTTTTCTCTTACTTCGTCTCACAGAGTTACAGCTTTCCCCTCAAGAAGCCTCTCGCTAAGACTGTTCTTGTGGAAATTGCAAAGTGATATTTGGAAGCCCATAGAGGGCTATGGGGAAAAAGGAATTATCTTCCGTTAAAAACTGGAAAGAAGCTTTCGAGAAACTTCTTTGTGTTCTGTTAATTCATCTCACAGAGTTACAGTTTTCCCCTCCAGAATCCTTTCGCTAAGAATGTTCTTGTGGAATTTGCAAAGTGATATTTGGAAGCCCATAGAGGGCTATGATGAAAAAGGAAATATCTTCCTCTAAAAACAGGAAAGAAGCTTTCGAGAAACTGCTTTGTGTTCTGTTAATTCATCTCACACAGTTACAGTTTCCCCTCCAGAAGGCTTTCACTAAGTATGTTCTTGTGGAATTTGCAAAGTGATATTGGAAGCCCATAGAGCGTTATGGCGAAAAAGGAAATATCCTAAGATAAAACCCGAATAGAAGCTTTCTGAGAAACTGAATTGTGTTCTCTTAATTCATCTCACAGTGTTGTAGCTTTCCCTTCCAGAAGCCGTTCACTAAGACTGTTCCTGTGGAATTTGCAAGGTGATATTTGGAAGCCCGTAGAGGACTTTTTGAAAAAGGAAATATCTTCTGTTAAAAACTGGAAAGAATTTTTCTGAAAAACTGCTTTGTGTTCTGCTAATTCATCTCACAAAGTTACAGTTTTCCCCTCAAGAAGACTTTCGCTAAGACTGTTCTTGTGGAATTTGCAGAGTGATATTTGGAAGCCCAAAGAGGGCTACGTTGAAAAAGGAAATATCTTCCGTTAAAAACTGGAAGGAATCTTTCTGAGAAACTGCTTTGTGTTCTGTTAATTCATCTCACAGAAGTACAGCTTTCACCTCAATAAGCCGCTCACTAAGAATGTTCTTGTGGAATTTGCAAAGTGGTATTTGGAAGCCCGTATAGGGCTATACTGAAAGAGGAAATATCTTCAGTTAAAAACTGAAAAGAAGCTTTCTGAGAAACTGCTTTGTGTTCTGTTAATTCATCTCACAGAGTTGCACCTTTCCCCTCCAGAAACCTTTCGTTAAGAATGTTCTTGTGGAAGTGAGACATAAAGTAAGCCTAAAAGTGATATACTAGAATAATAAGTACTAGAAATATAAAATAATTCTATATAAAATGATTAAATATAAATATGAAAAGAATTATAATTTAATTGCACCAGGAAAAATCATACTTGATTTAAAAAACCTTGTAAAGTAAAATAGAATTCAAAAAGCTATAATTGTATTTGTATTTGACACTGTTATACTTAGTTTTTTAGCATGATATAATGATGAAAAATATTGAAAGCAATGTTATTACCTGTGGAAGACATCCGAGTTCTGGAGACATTGGCGGCGAATCTGTATAGGTTTGCAGCACCCTCCATTCTTGCTTCCTCAGAAGGAATTCCACTAAGGGGCATAAGGCAGAAAGTTAGACGGAGGTAATTCTCAGAGCAGGAGTGAAGGTTTATAAAAAGGCTTTAAAACAGAAAGGAAAAGAATGGAAGTACAACCTGGAAGAGGGCCAAGTGGGAGACTTGAGAAGCCAAGTGCACAGCTTGACTTCTTGACTTGGGGTTTTATACATTGGCATACTTCCGGGATCTTGCCTTACTTCTCCTCACACCTGAGATCTCACTGGGAAGTTGCTGATCAGTTTCAGGTGTTTTCTATTAGAAGCCTGCCTTTCCTTGACACCAGGTATGACCAATTACTACTTTAGAGAAACAGTTAACAACCCCTTGACCATCACCTGAGGGTCTCCCAACACATTTGGTGTGTGGAAGAGGGGAGCCCTCTCCTGCCCTGCTCATACTTGACTAGCTTTCTACTGCAACAATATTTCTTGAATATTCTTTATGTACTAAGTAATAAGAATTCTGATATTTAAAGAGTGATTGTTACACAAAATTATATAAATAAAAAAGAAATTAAGCATGTAATATTAAAAAAAATGTGGAAAGAAGCTTTCTGAGAAACTGCTTTGTGTTCTGTTAATTCATCTCACAGAGTTACATCTTTCCCCTCAAGAAGCCTTTCGCTAAGACTGTTCTTGTGGAATTTGCAAAGTGATATTTCGAAAACCGTAGAGGGCTATGGTGAAAATAGAAATGTCCTAAGATAAAAACCAAAAAGAAGATTTCTGAGAAACTGCTTTGTGTTCTGTTAATCCATCTCACAGTGTTACAAATTTCTCCTCAAGAAACTTTTAGCTAATTCTGATCTTGTGGAATCTGCAAAGTGATATTTGGAAGCCCATAGGGGGCTATGGTGAAAAAGGAAGTATCTTCCGTTAAAATCTGGAAAGAAGATTTTTGAGAAAATACTTTGTGTTCTGTTAATTCATCTCAGAGACTTACAGATTTCCCCTCATGAAGTCTTTTCCTAAGATTGTTCTTGTGGAATTTGCAAATGATATTTGGAAGCCCTTAGGGGGCTATGGTGAAAAAGGAAATATCCTAAGATAAAAACTGAAAAGAAGCTTTCTGAGGAACTGCTTTCTGTTCTGTTAATTCACCTCAGAGATTTACAGCTTTCCGTTCAAGAAGACTTTCGGAAAGACTCTTCTTTTGGAATTGGCAAAGTGATATTTGGAAGCCCATAGGGAGCTATGGTGCAAATGGAAATATCCTAAGATAAAAATCGAAAAGAAATTTTCTGAGAAACTGCTTTGTCTTCTGTTAATTCATCTCACAGAGTTACAGCTTTCCCCCCAAGAAGCCTTTCGCTAAGACTGTTCTTGTGGAATTTGTAAAGGGATATTTCGAAGCCCATCGAGGGCTAAGGTGAAAATGGAAATATCCTAAGATGAAAACCGAAAAGAAGCTTTCTGGGAAACTGTTTTGTGTTCTGTTAGTGCATCTCACAGAGTTACAGCTTTACCCTCAAGAAGCCGTTCACTAAGACAGTTTTTGTGAAATTTGCAAACTGATATTTGGAAGCGCATTGAGGGCTATGGTGAAAAAATAATATCCTAAAATAAAAACTGAAAAGTAGCTTTCTGAGAAACTGCTTGGTGTTAATTCATCTCACAGAGTTACAACTTACCCCTCAAGAAGCCTTTCGCTGAGGTTGTTCTTGTGGAATTTGCAACGTGATATTTGGAAGCCCTTAGAGGGCTAAGGTGAAAAAGAAAATATTTTACTTTAAAAACTGGAAAGAAGCTTTCTGAGAAACTGTTTGTGTTCTTTTAATTCATCTCACAGAGTTACAGCTTTCTCCTCAAGAAACCTTTCGCTAAGACTTTTCTTGTGGAATTTGCAAAGTGATATTTGGAAGCCCTCAGAGGGCTAAGGAGAAAAACGAAATATCTTCCGTTAAAAACTGGAAAAAAGATATCTGAGAAACTGATTTGGGTTCTGTTAATTCACCTCACAGAGTTACAGCTTTCCCCTCAAGAAATTTTTCCCGAAGACTGTTCTTGTGGAATTTGCAAAGTGATATTTGGAAGCCCATAGAGAGCTATGGTGAAAAAGCAAATATCCTAAGGTAAAAACCCAAAGGAATCATTCTGAGAAAGTTCTTTGTGTTCCGTTAATTCATTTCAGAGAATTACAGCTTTCCCCTCAAGAAGCCTTTCAATAACGCAGTTGTTGTGGAGTTTGCAAAGTCTTCTTTGGAAACCCTTACAGGGCTATGGTGAAAATGGAAATATCCTAAGATAAAAACCGAAAAGAAGCGTTCTGAGAAACTGCTTTGTGTTCTGTTAGTTAATCTCACGGAGTTACACCGTTTCCCTCAAGAAGGCTTTCCCTAAGACTGTTCTTGTGAAATTTGCAAAGTGATATTTGGAAGCCCATAGAGGGCTATGCTGAAAAAGGAAATATCTTCCGTTAAAAACTGGAAAGAAGATTTCTGAGAAACTGCTGTGGGTTCTGTTAATTCATCTCACAGAGTTACAGCTTTCCCTTCAAGAAGCCTTTCGCTAAGGCTGTTCTTGTGGAATTTGCAAAGTGATATTTGGAAACCCATAGAGGGCTATTTTGAAAAAGGAAATATGTTCCATGAAAAACTGGAAAGAAACTTTCTGAGAAACTGCTTTGTGTTCTGTTAATTCATCTCACAGAGTTACAGCTTTCTCCCAACGAACATTTTCGCTAAGGCTGTTCTTGTGTAATTTGCACAGTGATATTTGAAAGCCCATAGAGGGCTATCGTGAAAAAGAAACATCTTCCATTACAAACTGAAAAGAAGATTTCTGAGAAACTGTTTTGTGTCTGTTAATTCATCTTACAGATTTACATCTTTCTCCTCAAAAAGCCTTTCGCTAAGACTGTTCTTGTGGAATTTCAAATGTGATATTTGGAAGCCCTTAGAGGGCTCCGGTGAAAAAGAAAATATCTTCCGTTAAAAACTTGAGAGAAGATTTCTGAGAATCTGCTTTTTGTTTTCTTAAATGATCTCACAGAGTTACAGTTTTACACTCAAGAAGCCTTTCCCTAAGACTGTTCTTGTGGAATTTGCAAAGTGATATTTGGAAACCCATATAGGGCTACGGTGAAAAAGAAAATATCTTCCGTAAAAAACTAGAAAGAAGCTTTCTGAGAAACTGCTTTGTGTTCTGTTAATTCATCTCACAGAGTTACAGCTTTTCACTCATGAAGCCTTTCGCTAAGACTGTTCTTGTGGAATTTGCAAAGTGATATTTGGAAGCCCTTAGTGGTCTATGGTGAAAAAGGAAATATCTTCCATTAAAAATGGAAGGAAGCTTTCTGAAAAACTGCTTTGTGTTCTTTTAATTCATCTCACAGAGTTACAGCTTACCCCTCAAGAAGCCTTTCCCTAAGACTGTTCTTGTGGAATTTGCAAGGTGATATTTGGAAGACCGTAGAGGGCTATGGTGAAAAAGGAAATATCTTCCGTTAAAACTGGAAAGAAGATTTCTGAGAAACGGCTTTGTGTTCTCTAAATTTATCTCACAGAGTTACAGCTTTCCCCTCAAGAAGCATTTCGATAAGACTGTTCTGGTGGAATTTGCACAGTGATATTTGGAAGCCCATAGAGTGCTATGGTGAAAAAGGAAATCTCTTCTGTTAAAAGGGAAAAAAGCTTTCTGAGAAACTGCATTGTGTTTTGTTAATTCATATCACAGAGTTACAGCTTTCCCTCCAAGAAGACGTTCACTAAGACTGTTCTTGTGAAATTTGGAAAGTGATATTTGGAAGCCCATAGAGGGCTATGGTGGAAAAGGAAATATCTTCAGTTAAAAACTGGAAAGAAGCTTTCTGAGAAACTGCTTTGTGTCCTGTGAATTCATCTCACACTGTTACAGCTTTACCTTTAAGAAGCCTTTCGCTAAGACTGTTCTTGTGGAATTTAAAAAGTGATATTTGGAAGCCCATACAGGGATATGGTAAAAAAGGAAATACCCTAAGATAAAAACTGAAAGGAAGCTTTTTCAGAAACTGCTTTATGTTCTGTTAATTCATCTTACAGTGTTATAGCTTTCCTCTCAAGAAGCCTTTCGCTAAGACTGTTCTTGTGGAATTTGCAAAGTGATAATTGGAAACCCACAGAGGGCTACGGTTAAAAAGGAAATATATTCAGTTAAAAACCGGAAAGAAACTTTTCGAGACACTGCATTGTGTTCTCTTAATTCATCTCACAGATCTACAGTGTTCGCCTCAAGAAGCCTTTCGCTAAAACTGTTCTTATGTAATTTGCAATATGATATTTGGAAGCCCATAGAGGGCTATTGTGAAAAAGGAAATCTCTTCCGTTAAAAAACTGTAAAGAAGCTTTCTGAGAAACGGCTTTGTGTTCTGTTAATTCATCTCACAGGCTTACAGCTATCTTCTCAAGAAGTCTTTCGATAAGACTCTTCTTATGGAATTTACAAAGTGATATTTGGAAGCCGATAGAGGTATATGGTGAAAAAGGAAATATCTTCAGTTAAAAACTGGAAAGAAGCTTTCTGAGAGACTGCTTTGTGTTCTGTTAATTCATCCCACAGAGTTACAGCTTTCCCCTAAAAAGCCTTTCTCAAGAAGCCTTTCGCTAAGACGGTTCTTGTGGAATTTGCAAAGTGATATTTCGAAGCACATAGACGGCTATGGTGAAAAAGGAAATATCTTCCGTTAAAAATGGAAGGAAGCTTTCTGAGAAACTGCTTTGTGTTCTTTTAATTCATGTCACAGAGTTACAGCTTACCCCTCAAGAAGCCTCTCCCTAAGACTGTTCTTGTGGAATTTGCAAAGTGATATTTGGAATACCGTAGAGGGCTATGGTGAAAAAGGAAATATCTTCCGTTAAAACTGGAAAGAAGATTTCTGAGAAACGGCTTTGTGTTCTCTAATTTTATCTCACAGAGTTACAGCTTTCCCCTCAAGAAACCTTTCGATAAGACTGTTCTGGTGGAATTTGCACAGTGATATTTGGAAGCCCATAGAGTGCTATGGTGAAAAAGGAAATCTCTTCTGTTAAAAGGGAAAAGAAGCTTTCTGAGAAACTGCATTGTGTTTTGTTAATTCATATCACAGAGTAACAGCTTTCCCTCCAAGAAGACGTTCACTAAGACTGTTCTTGTGGAATTTGCAAAGTGATATTTGGAAGCCCATAGAGGGCTATGGTGAAAAAGGAAATAGCTTCCGTGAAAAATTGTAAAGAAGGTTTCTGACAAACTGCTTTGTGTTCTCTCAATTCTTCTCACAGAGATACACCTATCCCCTCAAGAAGCCTTTTGCTGAGACTGCTCTTGTGGAATTGGCAAAGTGATATTTGGAAGCCCATAGAGGGCTATGGTGAAAAAGGAAATAGCTTCCGTGAAAAATTGTAAAGAAGGTTTCTGACAAACTGCTTTGTGTTCTCTCAATTCTTCTCACAGAGATACACCTATCCCCTCAAGAAGCCTTTTGCTGAGACTGCTCTTGTGGAATTGGCAAAGTGATATTTGGAAGCCCAAAGAGGGCTAAGGTGAAAAAGGAAATGTCCTAACATAAAAACTGAAAAGAAGCATTCTGAGAACCTGCTTTGTGTTCTGTTAATTCATCTCACAGATTTACAGGTTTCCCTTTAAGAAGCCTTTCATTAAGGCTGTTCTTGTGGAATTGGCAAAGTCATATTTGGAAGACCCTAGAGGGCTTTGGTGAAAAAGGAAATATCTTCCGTAAAAAACTGGAAAGAATCTTTCTGAGAAACTGCTTTGTGTTCTGTTAATTCATGTCGCAGATTTACAGCTTTCCCTTCTAGAAGACTTTCACTGTGGCTGTTCTTGTGGAATTTCGAAAGCGATATTTGGAAGCCCATAGAGGGCTATGGTGAAATAGGAAATATCTTTTGTTAAAACTGGAAAGAAGCTTTCTGATAAACTGCTTTGTGTTCTGTTATTTCATTTCACAGTTACTGCTTTCCCCTCAAGAACCCTTTCGCTAAGACTGTTCTTGTGGAATTTGCAGAGTGATATTTGGAAGCTCATAGAGAGCTATGGTGAACGAAGAAATATCTTCTGTTACATACTGGAAAGAAGCTTTCTGAGAAACTGCTTTGTGTTCTGTTAATTCATCTCACAGTGTTACAGCATTCCCCTAAGGAAGCCTTTCGTTAAGACTGTTCTTCTGGAATATGCAAAGTGATATTTGGAAGCCCCTAGAGGGCTATGGTGAAAAAGGAAATATCTTCAGTTAAAAACTGTAAAGAAGCTTTCTGAGAAACCTCTTTGTGTTTTGTCAATTCTTCTCACAGAGTTATAGCTTTCCCCTCAAGAAGCCTTTTTCTAAGACTGCTCTTGTGGAATTTGCAAAGTGATATTTGAAACCCTTAGAGGGGTATGATGAAAAAGGAAATATCCTAAGGTAAAAACTGAAAAGATGCATTCTGAGAAACTGCATTGTGCTCTGTTAATTCATCTCACAGGGTTACAGCTTTCCCTTCGAGAAGTCTTTCGCTAAGACTGTTCTTGCGGTATTTGCAAAGTGATATTTGGAAGCCCCTAGAGAGCTATGGTGAAAAAGGAAATATGTTCCGTTAAAAACTAGAATGAAGCTTTCTGAGAAACTGCTTTGTCCTCTGTTAATTCATCTCACAGAGTCACTCTGTTCCCCTCAAGAACACATTCGCTAAGACTATTCTTGAGGAATTTACAAGGTGATATTTGGAAGCCCATACAGGGCTACCGTGAAAAAGGAAATATATTCCGTTAAAAACAGGAAAGAAGCTCTCTTAGAAACTGCTTTGTGTTCTGTGAATTCATCTTACAGAGTTACAGCTTTCCCCTCTAGAAGTCCTATCGCTAAGGCTGTTCTTGTGGAATTTGCAAAGTGATATTTGGAAGACGTTAGAGGTCTATGGTGAAAAAGGAAATATCTCCAGTTAAATGCTGGATGGAAGCTGTCTGAGAAACTGCTTTGTGTTCTTTTCTTTCATCTCACTGAGTTACACCTTTCCCCTCAAGAAGCCTTTCGTTAAGACTGTTCTTGTGGAATTTGCAAAGTGATATTTGGAAGCACATATAGGGCTATTGTGAAAAAGGAAATACCTTAAGTTAAAACCTGTAAAGAAGCTTTCTGAAAAACTGCTTTGTGTTCTGTTAATTCATCCCACAGAGTTACAGCTTTCCTTCAAGAAGCCTTTTGCTAAGGCTGTTCTTGTGGAATTTGCAAAGTAATATTTGGAAGCCCATAGAGGGTTACAGTGAAAAAGGAAATAACTTCAGTTAAAAACTGGAAAGAAGCTGTCTGAGATACTGCTATGTGTTCTGTTAATTCATCTCACAGAGTTACAGCTTTCCCCTCAAGAATCCTTTCGCTAAGACTGTTCTTGTGGATTTGGACAGTGATATTTGCAAGCCCATAGAGGGCTATGGTAAAAAAGGAAATATCTTCAGTTAAAAACTGGAAAGAAGCTGTCTGAGAAACTACTTTGTGTTCTGTTAATTCACCTCACAGAGTTACAGCTTCCCCTCAAGAAGTCTTTCGATAAGACTGTTCTTGTCGAATTTGCAAAGTGATATTTGGAAGCCCATAGAGGGCTATGATGAAGAAGGAAATATCTTCCGTTAAAAAATGGAAAGAAGCTTTGTGAGAAACTGCTTTGTGTTCTGTTAATTCATCTCACAGAGTTACATCTTTCCCCTCAAGAAGCCTTTCGCTAACACTGTTCTTGTGGAATTTCCAAAGTGATATTTGTAAACCCATGCAGGGCAATGGTGAAAAAGGAAATATCTTCCTTTAAAATCTTGAAAGAAGGTTTCTGAGAAACTGTTTTGTGTTCTACTAATTCATCTCACAGATTTACTACGTTCCCCTCAAGAAGCCTTTCCCTAAGACTGTTCTTGTGGAATTTTCAAAGTGCTATTTGGAAGCCCATAAAGGGTTATGGTGAAAAAGGAAATAGCTTCAGTTAAAAACTGGAAAGAAGCTTTCTGAGAAACTGCTTTGTGTTCTGTTAATTCATCTCACAGAGTTACAGCTTTCCCCTCAAGAAGCCTTTCGCTAAGGCAGCTCTTGTGGAATTTGCAAAGTGATATTTGGAAGCCCGTAGAGGGCTATGGTGAAAAAGAAAATATCTTCCGTTAAAAAGTGGAAAGAAGCTTTGTGAGAAATTGCTTTGTGTTCTGTTAATTCACCTAACAGAGTTACAGCTTTGCCTTCAAGAAGCCTTTCACTAACTCTGTTCTTGTGGAATGTGCAAAGTGATATTTGGAAGCCCATAGTGGGCTATGGTGAAAAAGGAAATATCTTCCATTATAAACTGGAAACAAGCTTTCTGAGAAACTGCTTTGTGTTCTGTTAATTCATCTCACAGAGTCACTGCTTTCACCTCAAGAAGCCTTTTTGTAAGACTGTTCTTGTGGAATTTTCATAGTGATACTTTCAAGCCCATAGAGGGCTAAGGTGAAAAAAGAAATATCCTAAGATCAAAACTGAAAAGAAGCATTCTGAGAAACTACATTGTGGTCTGTTAATTCATCTCACAGAGTTACAGCTTTCCCGTCAAGAAGCCTTTCGCGAAGACTGTTCTTGTGGAATTTGCAAAGTGATATTTGGTAGCCCATAGGGGGCTATGGTGAAAAAGGAAATATCTTCCCTTGAAAACTGGAAAGAAGCTTTCTGAGAAATTGCTTTTTGTTCTGTTAATTCATCTCACAGAGTTACTGCGTT
Organism: Chlorocebus sabaeus; assembly: GCF_047675955.1. Taxonomy (NCBI): domain Eukaryota; kingdom Metazoa; phylum Chordata; class Mammalia; order Primates; family Cercopithecidae; genus Chlorocebus; species Chlorocebus sabaeus. Next base: position 72,221 of record NW_027327257.1, on the reverse strand, counting down.
CCCCTCAAGAAGCCTTTCGCTAAGACTGTTCTTCTGGAATTTGTAAAGTGATATTTGGAAGCCCATAGAGGGCTATGGTGAAAAGGAAATATCTTCCGTTAAAAACTGGAGAGAGGCTTTCTGAGAAACTGCTCTGTGTTCTGTTAATTCGTCTCACACAGTTACAGCTTTCCCTTCAAGAAATCTTTCCCTAAGACAGTTCTTTTGGAATTTGCAATGTGATATTTGGAAGCCCATGCAGGGCTATGGTGAAAATGGAAATATCTTCAGTTAAAAACTGGAAAGCAGCTTTCTGAGAAACTGCTTTGTGTTCTGTTAATTCATCTCACAGAATTACAGCTTTCCCTTCCAGAAGCCTCTCCCTAAGACTGTTGTTGTGGAATTTTCAAAGTGATATTTGAAAGCCCTTAGAGAGCTATGGTGAAAAAGGAAATATCCTATATAAAAACTGAAAAGAAGCTTTCTGAGAACCTGCTTTGTGTTCTTTTAATTCATCTCACAGAGTTGCAGCTTTCCCCTCAAGAAGCCGTTTATTAAGGCTGTTCTTGTGGAATTTGCAAAGTGATATTTGGAAGCCCATAGAGGGCTATGGTGAAAAAGGAAATATCCTACGATAAAAACCGAAAAGAAGCTTTCCGAGAAACGGCATTGTGTTCTCATAATTCATCTCACGGAATTGTAGCTTTCCCCTCAAGAAGCCGATCACTAAGACTGTTCTTGTGGAATTTGCAAAGTGATATTCGGAAGCCCATAGAGGTCTGTGTTGCAAAAGGAAATATCCTAAGATAAAAACTGAAAAGAAGCTTTCTGGGAAACTGCTTTGTGTTCTGTTGATTCATTTCACAGAGTTACAGCTTTCTCCTCAGGAAACCTTTTGCAAAGGCTGTTCTTGTGGCATTTGCAAAGTGGTATTTGGAAGCCCATCAAGGGCTAGGGTGAAAAAGGAAATATCTTCAGTTAAAAACTGAAAAGAATCTTTCTGAGAAACTCCTTTGTGTTCTGTTTATTCATCTCACAGAGTTACAGCATTCCCCTCAAGAAGCCATTCGTTAAGACTGTTCTTGTGGAATTTGGAAAGTGATATTTGGAACCCGTAGAGGGCTTTGGTGAAAAAAAAAATATCTTCCGTTAAAACCTGGAAAGAAGCTTTCTGAGAAACTGCTTTGTGTCCTGTTAATTCATTTCACAGAGTTACAGCTTTCCCCCAAGAAGCCTTTCGCTAAGAATGCTTTGTGGAATTTGTAAGGTGATATTTGGAAGCCGATAGAGGGCTATGGTGAAAAAGGAAATATCTTCAGTTAAAAACTGGAAAAAAGATTTCTGAGAAAATGCTTTGTGTTCTGCTAATTCATCTCACAGAGTTACAGCTTTCCCCTCAAGAAGCCTTTCGCTAAGTCTGTTCTTGTGGAATTTATAAAGTGATATTTGGAAGCCCATAGGGGGCTTTGGTGAAAAAAAAAATCTTCCGTTAAAAACTGGAAAGAAGCTTTCTGAGAAAGTGCTTTGTGTTCTGTTAATTCATCTCACTGAGTTACACCCTTCCCCTCAAGAATCCTTTCGCTGAGACTGTTCTTGTGGAATTCGCAAAGTGATATTTCAAAGCCCATAGAGGGCTATGATGAAAAAGGAAATATCTTCAGTTAAAAACTGGAAAGAAGATTTCTGCGAAACTGCTTTGTGTTCTTTTAATTCATCTCACAGAGTAACAGCTTTCCCTACAAGAAGCCTTTCGCTAAGACTATTCTTGTGCAATTTGGGAAGTGATATTTAGAAGCCCATAGAGGGCTATGCTGAAAAAGGAAATATCTTAAGATAAAAACTGAAAAGAAGGTCTCTGAGAAACTACTTTGTGTTCTGTTAGTTCATCTAACAGAGTTACAGCTTGCCCCTCAAGAAGCCGTTCACTAAGACTGTTCTTGAGAAATTTGCCTTATGTTCTGTTAATTCATCTCTCAGCGTTACAGCTTTCCACTCAAGAAGCCGTTCACTAAGACTGTTTTTGTGAAAATTGGAAAGTGTTATTAGGAAACCCATAGAGGGCTATTGTGGAAAAGGAAATATTTTCCGTTAAAAACTGGAAAGAAGCTTTATGAGAAACTGACTTGTGTTCTGTTAATTCATCTCACAGAGTTACAGCTTTCCCCTCAAGAAGCCTTTCGCTAAGGCTCTTCTTGTGGGATTTGCAAAGTGATATTTGGAAGCCCATAGAGGGCTACGGTGAAAAAGGAAATATCTTCAGTGAGAAACGGGAAAGAAACTTTCTGAGAGACTGCTTTGTGTTCTGTTTATTCATCATACTGTGTTAGACCTTTCCCCTCAAGAGGCCTTTGGCAAAGACTGTTCCTGTGGAATTTGCAAAGTGATATTTGGAATGCCCTAATGTGCCATGGTGAAAATTAAAACATCTTCAGTTGAAAACTGGAAAGAAGTTTTCTGAGAGACTGCTTTGTGTTCTGTTAATTCATCTCACAAAGTTACAGCTTTCCCCTAAAGAAGCCTTTCGCTAAGACTGTTCTTGTCTAATTTGCAAAGTGTTATTTGGAAGCCCATAGAGGGCTATGGTGAAAAAGAAAATGTCTAAGATAAAAACTGAAAAGAAGCTTTCTGAGAAACTGCTTTGTGTTCAGTTAATTCATCTCACAGAGTTACAGCTTTCCCCTCAACAAGCCGTTCACTGAGACTGTTCTTGTGGAATTTGCACAGTGATATTGTTAGCCCATAGAGGGCGTTGACGAAAAAGGAAATATCCTAAGAAAAAAACGGAAAAGAAGCTCTCTGAGAAACTGCATTGTGTTCTCTTAGTTCACCTCACAGAGTTACAGCTTTCCCCTCAAGAAGCCGTTCCCTAAGACTGTTCTTTGGAAATTTGCTAAGTGATATTTGGAAGCCCATAGAGGGCTATTGTGAAAAAGGAAATATCTTCCGTTAAAAACTGGAAAGAAGCTTCCTGAGAAACTGCCTTGTGTTCTGTGAATACATCTCACCAAATTACAGCTTTCCCCTCAAGAAGCCCTTCGCTGAGGCTGTTCTTGTGGAATTTGCAAAGTGATATTTGGAAGCCCATAGACTGCTATGGTGAAAAAGGAAATATCTTCTTTAAAAACTGGAAAGATGCTTTCTGAGAAACTGCCTTGTGTTCTGTTAATTCACCTCAAAGAATTACAGCTTTCCCCTCAAGAAGACTCTCATTAAGACTGTTCTTGTGGAACTTGCAAGGTGATATTTGAAAGCCCAGAGAGGGCTCTTGTGAAAAAGGAAATATCCTAACATAAAAACTGAAAAGAAGCTTTCTGAGAAACTGCTTTGTGTTCTGATAATAGATCTCACAGAGATACAGCATTCTCCTCAAGAAGCCTTTCGCTAAGGCTGTTCTTGTGGAATTTGCAAAGTGATTTTTTAAGCCTATAGAGGGCTACGGTGAAAAAGGAAATATCTTCCGTTAAAAACTGGAAAGAAGCTTGCTGAGAAACGGCTTTGTATTCTGCTACTTCATCTCACAGAGTTACAGCTTTCCCTTCAAGAAGCCTTTCGCTAAGACTGCTCTTGTAGAATTTGCAAAGTGATATTTGGAAGCCCATAGAGGGGTATGGTGAAAAAGGAAATATTTTCCGTTAAACACTGGAAAGAATCTTTCTGAAAAACTGCTTTGTGGTCTGTTAATTCATCTCACAGAGTTACAACTTTCTCCACAAGAAACCATTCGCTAACACTGTTCTTGTGTTATTTGAAAGGTGATATTTGGAATCCATAGAGAGCTATGTTGAAAAAGGAACTATCTTCCATTAACAACTGTAAAGAACTTTCTGAAAAACTGCTTTGTGTTCTGTTAATTCATGTCACAGAGTTCCAGCTTTCGGGTCAAGAAGCCTTTCGCTAAGGCTGTTCTTCTGGAATTTGCTAAGTGATATTTGGAAGCTCCTAAGGGCTACGGTGAAAATGGCAATATCCTAAGATAAAAACCGAAAAGAAGCTGTCTGAGAAACTGCATTGTGTTCTGTTAGTTCATCTCACAGAGTTAAAGCTTTCCCCTCAAGAGGCCGTTGATTAAGTCTGTTCTTGTGAAATTTGCAATGTTATATCTGGGAGACCATAGAGTGCTATGGTGAAAAAGGAAATATCTTCCGTTAAAAACTGGAAAGAACCTTTCTGAGAAACTGCTTTGTGTTCTGTTAATTCATCTCACAGAGTTACAGCTTTTACCTCATGAAGCCTTTCGCTAAGACTCTTCTTGTGGAATTTGCAAGGTGATATTTGAAAGCCCATAAAGGGCTATGGTGAAAATGGAAATATCCTAAGAGAAAAACCGAAAAGAAGCTTTGTCAGAAACTGCTTTGTTTTCTGTTAGTTCATCTCACAGAGTTAGAGATTTACCCTAAAGCATCCGTTCACTAAGACTGTTCTAGTGAAATTTGCAAAGTGATATTTGGAAGCCCATAGAGGGTCATGGTGAAAAAGGAAATAACTTCAGTTAAAAACTGGAAAGAAGTTTTCTGAGAAACTGCCTTGTGATCTGTTAATTAATCTCACAGAGCTACAGCTTTGCCCTCAAGAACTCTTTCACTAAGACTGTTCTGGTGGTATTTGCAAAGTGATATTTGGAAGCCCTTAGAGGGCTGTGGTGAAAAAGGAAATATCTTCTGTTACAAACTGGAAAGAAGGTTTCTGAGAAACTCCTTTGTGTTCTCTTAATTCAACTCACAGAGTTACAGCATTCCCCTCAAGTGGCAATTCGCTAAGACTGTTCTTGTGGAATTTGCAAAGTGATATTTGGAAGCCTATAGAGGGATATGGCGAAAAAGGAAATTTCTTCCGTTAAAAACTGGAAAGAAGGTTTCTGAGAAACTGCTTTATGTTCTGTTACTTCATCCCACAGACTTACAGCTTTCCCCTCAAGAAGCCTTTCGCTAAGACTGTTCTCGTGGAATTTGCAAAGTGATATTTGGAAGCCCATAGAGAGCTATGGTGAAACAGGAAATATCCTAAGATAAAAACTGAAATGAAGCTTTCTGAGAAATTTCTTGTGTTCTGTTAATTCATCTCACAGAGTTACAGCTTTCCCCTCAGGAAGCCTTTCGCTAAGACTGTTCTTGTGGAAATTGCAAAGTGATATTTCGAAACCCTTAGACGGCTATGGTGAAAATGGAAGTATCCTAAGGAAAAAACAGTAAAGAAGCTTTCTGCGAAACTGCTTTGTATTCTGTTAGTTAACTCACAAATTTACAGCTTGCCCCTCAAGTACCTATCGCTAAGGCTGTTCTTGTGGAATTTGCAAAGTGATTTTTTAAGCCTAAAGAGGGCTACGATGAAAAAGGAAATATCTTCAGTTAAATACTGGAAAGAAGCTTTCTGAGAAACTGCTTTGTATTCTGTTACTTCATCTCACAGAGTTACGGCTTTCCCCTCAAGAAGCCTTTCACTAGGACTGTTCTTGTGGAATTTGCAAAGCGATATTTGGAAGCCCATGGAGGGATATGGTGAAAAAGGAAATATTTTCCGTTAAACACTGGAAAGAATCTTTCTGAAAAATTCCTTTGTGGTCTGTTAATTCATCTCACAGAGTTACAGCTTTCTCCTGAAGAAACCATTCGCTAAGACTGTTCTTGTGGAGTTTGCAAGGTGATATTTGGAAGTCCTTAGAGGGCTATGGTGAAAAAGGAACAATCTTCCGTTAACAACTCTAAAGAAGCTTTCTGAGAAACTGCTTTGTGTTCTGTTAATTCAACTCACAGAGATACAGCTTTCCCCTCAAGAAGACTTTCGCTAAGACTGTTCTTGTGGAATTTGCAAGGTGATATTTGGAAGCCCATAGGGGGCTATTGTGTAAAAGGAAACATCTTCAGTTAAAAACTGGAAAGAAGCTTTCTGAGAAACTGCTTTCTGTTCTGTTAATTCATCTCAGAGTTACAGCGTTCCCCTCAAGACGCCTTTCGCTAAGGCTGTTCTTGTGGAATTTGCTAAGTGATATTTGGAAGCTCATAAGGGCTATGGTGAAAATGGAAATATCTTCAGTTAACTGCTTGAAAGAAGCTTTCTGAGAAAGTGCTTGGTGTTCTGTTAATTTATCTAACAGAGTTACAGCTTTCCCCTCAAGAAGCCTTTCACTAAGTCTATTCTTGTGGAATTTGCAAAGTGATATTTCGAAGCCCATAGAGTGCTACGATGCAAATGGCAATATCCTAAGATAAAAACCGAGAAGAAGCTGTCTGAGAAACTGCTTTGTTTTCTGTTAGTTCATCTCACAGCGTTGCAGCTTTCCCCTCAAGAGGCCATTGACTAAGACTGTTCTTGTGAAATTTGCAATGTTATATTTGGGAGACCATAGAGGGCTATGGTGAAAAAGGAAATATCTTCCGTTAAAAACTGGAAAGAAGCTTTCTGAGAAACTGCCTTGTGTTCTGTTAATTAATCTCACTGAGTTACAGCTTTCCCCTCAAGAACCCTTTCGTTAAGACTGTTCTTGTGTGGTTTGCAAAGTGATATTTGGAAGCCCATAGAGGGCTGTGGTGAAAAAGTAAATATCTTCTGTTACAAACTGGAAAGAAGCTTTATGAGAAACTTCTTTGTGTTCTGTTAATTCATCTCACAGTGTTACAACTTTCCCCTCAAGACACCTTTCGCTAAGACTGTTCTTGTGGAATTTGAAAAGTGATATTTGGAAGCCCATAGAGGGCTATAGTGAAAATGGAAATATCCCAAGATAAAAACCGAAAAGAAGCTTTCTGAGAAACTGCTTTGTGTTCTGTTATTTCATCTCACAGACTTATAGCTTTCCCCTCAAGAAGCCGTTCACTAAGACTGTTCTTGTGAAATTTCCAAAGTGATATTTGGAAGCCCTTAGAGGGCTAATTTGAAAAAGGAAATATCTTCCATTAAAAACTGGAAATAAGCTTCCTGAGAAACTGCCGTGTGTTCTGTGAATACATCTCACAAAGTTACAGCTTTCCTCTCAAGAAGTCCTTCGCTGAGATTGTTCTTGTGGAATTTGCAAAGTGATATTTGGAAGCCCAAAAGGGGTTTTGGTGAAAAAGGTAATATCTCTAGTTAAAAACTGGAAAGAAGGTTTCTGAGAGACTTCTTTGTGTTCTGTTAATTCACCTTACAGAGTTACAGCTGTCCCCTCCAGAGGCCTTTCGCTAAGGCTGTTCTTGTGGAATGTGCAAAGTGATAATTGGAGGCCCATAGAGGGTTCTAGTGAAAAAGGAAACTTCTTCCGTTAAAAACTGGAAAGAATCTTTCGGAGAAACTGTTTTGTGTTCTCTTAATTCATCTCACAGAGTTACAGCTTACTCCTCAAGAAGGCTTTCGCTAAGACTGTTCTTTTGTAATTTCCAAAGTGATATTTGGAAGTCCATAGAGTGCTATGGAGAAAAAGGAAATATCTTCCGATAAAACAGTTAAGAAGATTTCTGAGAAACTCCTTTGTGTTTTGTTAATTCATGTCACAGAAATACCGCTTTCCCCTCAAGAAGCCTTTCGCTAAGACTGTTTTTGTGGAATTCGAAAAGTGGTATTTGGAAGCCCATAGAGGGTTATGGTGAAAAAGGAAATATCTTCTGTTAAAAACTGGAAAGAAGCTTTCTGAGAAACAATTTTATGTTTTGTTAATTCAGCTCACAGACTTACAGCTTTCCCCTCAAGAAGCCTTTCGCTAAGACTGTTCTCGTGGAATTTGCAGAGTGATATTTGGAATCAAAAGAAGGCTATGGTGAAAACGGAAAAATCTTCAGTTAAAAACTGGAAAGGAGCTTTCTGAGAAACTGCTATGTGTTCTGTTAATTCATCTCACAGGGTTACAGCTTTCCCCTCAAGAAGTCTTTAGCTAATAGTGTTCTTGTGGAATTTTCAATGTGATATTTGGAAGCCCATAGAGGGCTATGGTTAAATGGGAAGTATCTTCAGTTAAAAACTGAAAAGAAGAGTTCTGAGAAACTGCTTTGTGTTCTGTTAATTCATCTCACACAGTTACGGCTTTCCCCTCAAGAAGCCTTTCGGTAAGTCTGTTCTTGTGGAATTTACAAAGTGATATTTGGAAGCCCTTAGAAGGCTATGGTGAAAAAATGAATATCCTAAGATAAAAATTGAAAGGAAGCTTTTTGACAAACTGCTTTGTGTTCTGTTAATTCATCTCAGAGAGTTACAGCTTTCCCCTCAAGAAATCTTTCCCTAAGACTCTTCTTGTGGAATTTGCAAAGTGATATTTGGAAGCCCATAGAGGGCTATGCCGAAAAAGGAAATATACTAAGATAAAAACCGAAATGGAGCGGTCTGAGAAACTGCATTATGTTCTCTTAATTCATCTTACAGAGTTATAGCTTTCCCCTCAAGAAGCCGTGCACTAAAATTGTTCCTGTGGAGGAATTTTCAAGGTGATATTTGGAAGCCCATAGAGGGCTATGATGAAAAAGGAAATATCTTCCGTTAAAAACTGGAAAGAATGTTTTTTAGAAACTGCTTTGTGTTCTGTTAATTCATCTCACAGAGTTACAGCTTTCCCCTCAAGATGCCTTTCGCTAAGACTGTTCTTGTGGAATTTGCAAAGTGATATTTGGAAGCCATAGAGGGCTACGGTGAAAATGGAAATATCCTAAGATAATATCCGAAAAGAAGCTTTCTGAGAAACTCCTTTGAGTTCTGGTAATTCATCTCACAGAGTTACAGCTTTCTCCTCAGGAAGCCTTTCGCTAACACTGTTCTTGTGGAATTTTAAAAGTGATATTTCGAAGCCCAAGGGGGCTATGGTGAAAAAGGAAATATCTTTCGTTAAAAACTGGAAACAAGATTTCTGAGAAACTGCTTTGTGTTCTGTTAATTCATCTCACAGAGTTACAGCTTTCCCCTCAAGAATCCGTTCACTAAGACTGTTCTTGTGGAATTTGCTAAGTGATATTTGGAAGCCCATAGAGGGCTATGGTGAAAAAGGTAATATCTTCTGTTAAAAACCAGAGGCAGATAAAGCCACAAAGATGGGGAAAAAGCAGGGCAGAAAAGCTGGAATTTCAAAAAATAAGAGCACATCCCCTCCGGCCAAGGAGCGCAGCTCATCGCCAGCAATGGATCAAAGCTGGATGGAGAATGACTTTGACGAGATGATAGAAGAAGGCTTCAGTCCATCAAACTTCTCAGAGATAAAGGAGGAATTACGTACCTAGTGCAAAGAAACTAAAAGTCTTGAAAAAAAAGTGGAAGAATTGATGGCTAGAATAATTAATGCAGAGAAGGTCATAAATGAAATGAAAGAGATGAAAACCATGACACGAGATATACGTGAGAAATGCACAAGCTTCAGTAACCGACTCGATCAACTGGAAGAAAGAGTATCAGCGATTAAGGATCAAATGAACGAAATGACGCGAGAAGAGAAACCAAAAGAAAAAAGAAGAAAAAGCAATGAACAAAGCCTGCAAGAAGTATGGGATTATGTAAAAAGACCAAATCTACATCTGATTGGGGTGCCTGAAAGTGAGGGGGAAAATGGAACCAAGTTGGAAAACACTCTTCAGTGTATCATCCAGGAGAAATTCCCCAACCTAGTAGGGCAGGCCAACATTCAAATCCAGGAAATACAGAGAACAACACAAAGATACTCCTCGAGAAGAGCAACTCCAAGACACATAATTGCCAGATTCACCAAAGTTGAAATGAAGAAAAAAATCTTAAGGGCAGCCAGAGAGAAAGGTCGGGTTACCCACAAAGGGAAGTCTATCAGACTAACAGCAGACCTCTCGGCAGAAACTCTACAAGCCAGAAGAGAGTGGGGGCCAATATTCAACATTCTTAAAGAAAAGAATTTTCAACCCAGAATTTCATATCCAGCCAAACTAAGTTTCATAAGTGAAGGAGAAATAAAATCCCTTACAGATAAGCAAATGCTTAGAGATTTTGTCACCACTAGGCCTGCCTTACAAGAGACCCTGAAGGAAGCACTAAACATGGAAAGGAACAACCGGTACCAGCCATTGCAAAAACATGCCAAAATGTAAAGACCATCAAGGCTAGGAAGAAACTGCATCAAATAACGAGCAAAATAACCAGTTAATATCATAATGGTAGGATCAAGTTCACACATAACAATCTTAACCTTAAATGTAAATGGACTAAATGCTCCAATTAAAAGACACAGACTGGCAAACTGGATAAAGAATCAAGACCCATCAGTCTGCTGTATTCAGGAGACCCATCTCACACGCAGAGACATACATAGGCTCAAAATAAAGGGATGGAGGAAGATTTACCAAGCAAATGGAGAACAAAAAAAAGCGGGGGTTGCAATATTAGTCTCTGATAAAACAGACTTTAAACCATCAAAGATCAAAAGAGACAAAGAAGGCCATTACATAATGGTAAAGGGATCAATTCAACAGGAAGAGCTAACTATCCTAAATATATATGCACCCAATACAGGAGCACCCAGATTCATAAAGCAAGTCCTTAGAGCCTTAAAAAGAGACTTAGACTCCCATACAATAATAATGGGAGACTTCAACAGTCCACTGTCAACATTAGACAGATCAACGAGACAGAAAATTAACAAGGATATCCAGGAATTGAACTCATCTCTGCAGCAAGCAGAACTTTAGACTTTTATAGAACTCTCCACCCCAAATCAACAGAATATACATTCTTCTCAGCACCACATCGCACTTATTCCAAAATTGACCACATAGTTGGAAGTAAAGCACTCCTCAGTAAATGTACAAGAACAGAAATGGTAACAAACTGTCTCTCAGACCACACTGCAATCAAACTAGAACTCAGGACTAAGAAACTCAATCAAAACCGCTCAACTACATGGAAACTGAACAACCGGCTCCTGAATGACTACTGGGTACATGACGAAATGAAGGCAGAAATAAAGATGTTCTTTGAAACCAATGAGAACAAAGATACAACATACCAGAATCTCTGGGACACATTTAGAGCAGTGTGTAGGGAGAAATTTATAGCACTAAATGCCCACAAGAGAAAGCAGGAAAGATCTAAAATTGACACTCTAACATCGCAATTAAAAGAACTAGAGAAGCAAGAGCAAACTCATTCAAAAGCTAGCAGAAGGCAAGAAATAACTAAGAGCAGAACTGAAGGAGATAGAGACACGAAAATCCCTCCAAAAAAATCAATGAATCCAGGAGTTGGTTTTTTGAAAAGATCAACAAAATTGACAGACCGCTAGCAAGACTAATAAAGAAGAAAAGGGAGAAGAATCAAATAGATGCAATAAAAAATGATAAAGGGGATATCACCACCGACCCCACAGAAATACAAACTACCATCAGAGAATACTATAAACACCTCTACGCAAATAAACTAGAAAATCTAGAAGAAATGGATAATTTCCTGGACACTTACACTCTTCCAAGACTAAACCAGGAAGAAGTTGAATCCCTGAATAGACCAATAGCAGGCTCTGAAATTGAGGCAATAATTAATAGCCTACCAATGAAAAAAAGTCCAGGACCAGATGGATTCACAGCTGAATTCTACCAGAGGTACAAGGAGGAGCTGGTACCATTCCTTCTGAAACTATTCCAATCAATAGAAAAAGAGGGAATCCTCCCTAACTCATCTTATGAGGCCAACATCATCCTGATACCAAAGCCTGGCAGAGACACAACAAAAAAAGAGAATTTTAGACCAATATCCCTGATGAACATCGATGCAAAAATCCTCAATAAAATACTGGCAAAACGTATTCAACAGCACATCTAAAAGCTTATCCACCATGATCAAGTGGGCTTCATCCCTGGGATGCAAGGCTGGTTCAACATTGGCAAATCAATAAACATAATCCAGCATACAAACAGAATCAAAGACAGGAACCACATGATTATCTCAATCGATGCAGAAAAGGCTTTTGACAAAATTCAACAGCCCTTCATGCTAAAAACGCTCAATAAATTTGGTATTGATGGAACGTACCTCAAAATCATAAGAGCTATTTATGACAAACCCACAGCCAATATCATACTGAAAGGGCAAAACCTGGAAAAATTCCCTTTGAAAACTGGCACAAGACAGGGATGCCCTCTCTCACCACTCCTATTCAACATAGTGTTGGAAGTTCTGGCTAGGGCAATCAGGCAAGAGAAAGAAATCAAGGGGATTCAGTTAGGAAAAGAAGAAGTCAAATTGTCCCTGTTTGCAGATGACATGATTGTATATTTAGAAAATCCCATTGTCTCAGCCCGAAATCTCCTTAAGCTGATAAGCAACTTCAGCAAAGTCTCAGGATACAAAATTAATGTGCAAAAATCCCAAGCATTCGTATACACCAGTAACAGACAATCAGAGAACCAAATCATGAATGAACTTCCATTCACAATTGCTTCAAAGAGAATAAAACACCTAGGAATCCAACTTACAAGGGATGTAAAGGACCTCTTCAAGGAGAACTACAAACCACTGCTCAATGAAATAAAAGAGGACACAAACAAATGGAAGAACATACCATGCTCATGGATAGGAAGAATCAATATTGTGTAAAAATGGCCATACTGCCCAAGGTTATTTATAGATTCAATGCCATCCCCATCAAGCCACCAATGAGTTTCTTCACAGAATTGGAGAAAACTGCTTTAAAGTTCATATGGAACCAAAAAAGAGCCCGCATTTCCAAGACAATACTATGTCAAAAGAACAAAGCTGGAGGCATCACGCTACCTGACTTCAAACTATACTACAAGGCTACAGTCACCAAAACAGCATGGTACTGGTACCACAACAGAGATATAGACCAATGGAACAGAACAGAGTCCTCAGAAACAATACCACACATCTACAGCCATCTGATCTTTGACAAACCTGAGAGAAACAAGAAATGGGGAAAGGATTCCCTATTTAATAAATGGTGCTGGGAAAATTGGCTAGCCATAAGCAGAAAGCTGAAACTGGATCCTTTCCTTACTCCTTATACGAAAATTAATTCAAGATGGATTAGAGACTTAAACGTTAGACCTAATACCATAAAAACTCTAGAGCAAAACCTAGGTAGTACCATTCAGGACATAGGCATGGGCAAAGACTTCATGTCTATAACACCAAAAGCAACGGCAGCAAAAGCCAAAATTGACAAATGGGATCTCATTAAACTAAAGAGCTTCTGCACAGCAAAAGAAACTACCATCAGAGTGAGCAGGCAACCTACAGAGTGGGAGAAAATTTTTGCAATCTACTCATCTGACAAAGGCTAATATCCAGAACCTACAAAGACCTCAAACAAATTTACAAGAAAAAAACAAACAACCCCATCAAAAAGTGGGCAAAGGATATGAACAGACATTTCTCAAAAGAAGACATTCATGCAGCCAACAGACACATGAAAAAATGCTCATCATCACTGGCCATCAGAGAAATGCAAATCAAAACCACACTGAGATACCATCTCACACCAGTTAGAATGGCGATCATTCAAAAGTCAGGAAACAACAGGTGCTGGAGAGGATGTGGAGAAATAGGAACACTTTTACACTGTTGGTGGGATTGTAAACTAGTTCAACCATTATGGAAAACAGTATGGCGATTCCTCAAGGATCTAGAACTAGACGTACCATATGACCCAGCCATCCCATTACTGGGTATATACCCAAAGGATTATAAATCATGCTGCTATAAAGACACATGCACACGTATGTTTATTGTGGCACTATTCACAATAGCAAAGACTTGGAATCAACCCAAATGTCCATCAGTGACAGATTGGATTAAGAAAATGTGGCACTATACACCATGGAATACTATGCAGCCATAAAAAAGGATGAGTTTGTGTCCTTTGTAGGGACATGGATGCAGCTGGAAACCATCATTCTTAGGAAACTATCACAAGAACAGAAAACGAAACATCGCATGTTCTCACTCATAGGTGGGAACTGAACAATGAGATCACTTGGACTCAGGAAGGGGAACATCACACACTGGGGCCTATCATGGGGAGGGGGGAGGGGGGAGGGATTGCATTGGTAGTTATACCTGATGTAAATGACGAGTTGATGGGTGCTGACGAGTTGATGGGTGCAGCACAGCAACAGGGCACAAGTATATATATGTAACAACCTGCACGTTATGCACATGTACCCTAGAACTTAAAATATATTTAAAAAAAAAAAAAGAAGCAACCAACCACATCCCTCCTTCCCACTAGAGGCTTCCAGGCTGAAACAGGTTGATACAGGGAGAGGAAGAGAAGATACGCAACTAAGTCACATTTTGAGATCTGTTTAATAATAATTCTAATTTCATGTTCTCACTTATTTCTGAGATCTAAAAATCAAAACAATTGAACTCATGGAGATAGAGAGTAGAAGCATGGTTACCAGAGGCTGGGAAGTGTAGTGGGGGTTTGAGGGAAAGCTGGAGATGGTTAATGGGTACAAAAAAACAGAAAGAATAAATAAGATCTAGTATTTGGTAGCACAACAAGGCGACTATAGTCAGTAATAATTTAACTGTGCATTTTAAAATAACTGAAAAAGTCTAATTGGATTGCTTGTAACACAAAGGATAAATGCTTGAGAGAATGGATACCCCATTTTACATGATGTGATTATTATTCATTGCATGCCTGAATCAGAACATCTCATGCACCCCATTATTACATACATCTACTATATACCCACAAAATTGAAATAAATAATTTTAAAAAATAAACAATAAGACATAAAAAATAATCTTCCACTTATTTTTTAGGAAAAGCACATAACTAAATTGTTACAAAAGGATTGACCAAACAGTCCTTTGAACGGTTTGAGTCAGCAGTTGTGGCAGGAATGCGGTTGGGGGAAATGGGGAGAAGTGAGTGAAGATAAAAGGAATTGGACAAGTGTTGATGTTGGTGAAATGAATGATGAGTACCTAGAGGTAATCCACTATTGTATGCATTTGGAATTTATCATAAAAATATTTTTGAAAGAACATATTCACTACTGAAAATTCAAATAAGGGGAATAAATTAAAGACCACTTATCATCCTATAATTCCAAACATTAAAAAGATTTATTATTTTATGAGAAAACTATAGCATTATTATATAAATATGGTATATTAATTTTTAAATAGCATTATACCTGAGCATTTTGCTAAGTTATTGTAATGTATCAAATATATATTTTACTTATTTTTATAAAAGTGAGACATAAAGTAAGCCTAAAAGAGATATACTAGAATAATTAGTACTAGAAATATAAAATAATTCTATATAAAATGATTAAATATAAATATGAAAAGAATTATAATTTAATTGCACCAGGAAAAATCATACTTGATTTAAAAAAACTTGTAAAGTAAAATAGAATTCAAAAAGCTTTAGTTGTATTTGTATTTGACACTGTTATACTTAGTTTTTTAGCATGATATAATAATGAAAAATATTGAAAGCAATGTTATTACCTTTGGAAGACATCCGAGTTCTGGAGACATTGGCGGCGAATCTGTATAGGTTTGCAGCACCCTCCATTCTTGCTTCCTCAGAAGGAATTCCACTAAGGGGCATAAGGCAGAAAGTGAGACAGAGGTAATTTTCAGAGCAGGAGAGAAGGTTTATTAAAAGGCTTTAAAACAGAAAGGAAAAGAAGGGAAGTACAACCTGGAAGAGGACCAAGTGGGAGACTTGAGAAGCCAAGTGCACAGCTTGACTTCTTGACTTGGGGTTTTATACATTGGCATACTTCCGGGATCTTGCCTTACTTCTCCTCACTCCTGAGATCTCATTGGGAAGTTGCTGATCAGTTTCAGGTGTTTTCTCTTAGAAGCCTGCCTTTCCTTGACACCAGGTATGACCAATTACTACTTTAGAGAAACAGTTAACAACTCCTTGACCATCACCTGAGGGTCTCCCAACACATTTGGTGTGTGGAAGAGGGGAGCCCTCTCCTGTCCTGCTCATATTTGACTAGCTTTCTACTGCAACAATATTTCTTGAATATTCTTTATGTACTAAGTAATAAGAATTCTGATATTTCATGAGTGATTGTTACACAAAATTATATAAATAAAAAAGAAATTAAGCATGTAATATTAAAAAAAAAAAGTGGAAAGAAGCTTTCTGAGAAACTGCTTTGTGTTCTGTTAATTCATCTCACAGAGTTACAGCTTTACCCTCAAGAAGCCTTTCCCTATACTGTTCTTGTGGAATTTGCAAAGTGATATTAGGAAGCCCATAGAGGGCTACGGTGAAAAAGGAAATATCTTCGATTAAAAAGTGGAAAGAAGCTTTCTGAGAAACTTCTTTGTGTTCTGTTAATTCATCTCACAGAGTTACAGCTTTGCCCTCAAAAAGCCTTTCGCTGAGACTGTTCTTGTGGAATTTGCAAAGTGATATTTGGAAGCCCATAGAGGGCTATGGTGAAAAAGGAAATATCTTCCGTTAAAAAGTGGAAAGAAGCTTTCTGAGAAACTGCTTTGTGCTCTGTTAATTCATCTCACAGAGTTACAGCTTTCCCCTCAAGAAGCCTTTCGTTAAGACTGTTCTTGTGGAATTTGCAAAGTGATATTTGGAAGCCCATAGCGGGCTATGGTGAAAAAGGAAATATCTTCCGTTAAAAACTAGAAAGAAGCTTTGAGAGAAACTGATTTGTGTTCTGTTAATTCATCTCAAAGAGTTACATCTTTACCCTCAAGAAGCCTTTCGCTAAGACTGTTCCTGCGGAATTTGCAAAGTGATATTTGGAAGCCCATAGAGGGCTACGGTGAAAAAGGAAATAGCTTCCGTTAAAAACTGGAAAGAAGCTTTCTGAGAACCTGCTTTGTGTCTTCTTAATTCATCTCACAGAGTTACAGCTTTCCCCTCAAGAAGCCTTTTCCTAAGAGTGTTCTTGTGAAATTTGCAAAGTGATATATGGAAGTCCATAGAGTGCTAGGGTAAAAAGGGAATATCCTAAGACAAAAGCTGAAAAGAAGCTTTCTGAAAAACTGCCTTGTGTTCTGTTAATTCATCTCACAGGGTTACAGTTTTCTCCTAAAAAAGCCTTTCGCTTAGACTGTTCTTGTGGAATTTCAAAGTAATATTTGGAAAGCCATAGAAGGATATGGTGAAAAAGCAAATATCTTCTGTTAAAAACTGGAAAGAAGCTTTCTGAGAAACTGCTTTGTCTTCTGTTAATTCATCTCACAGAGTTACAGCCTTGCCCTCAAGACGCCTTTCGCTAAGACTCTTCTTGTGGAATTTGCAAAGTGATATTTGGAAGCCCATAGAGCCCCATGGTGAAAAAGGAAACATGCTAACATAAAAACTGAAAAGTAGCTTTCTGAGAAATTGCTTTGTGTTCTGTTAATTCATCTCACACACCTACAGCTTTCCCCTCAAGAAGCCTTTCTATAAGACTGTTCTTGTGAAGTTTGCAAAGAGACATTTGGGAGGCCATAGAGGGCTATGTTGAAAAAGGAAATATCTTCCGTTAAAAACTGAAAAGAAGGTTTCTGAGAAACCACTTTGTGTTCTGTTAATTCGACTCACAGAGGTACAGCTTTCCCCTGAAGAAACCGTTCACTGAGACTGTTCTTGTGGAATTTGCAAAGTGATATTGGAAGATCATAGAGGGTTATGGCGAAAAAGAAAATATGCTAAGATAAAAACCGAAAGGAAGCTTTCTGAAAAAGTGCATTGTGTTCTCTTAATTCATCTAACAGAGTTATAGGTCTCCTTTCAAGAAGCCGTTCACTAAGACTGTTCCTGTGGAATTTGCAAGGTGATATTTGGAAGCCCATAGAGGGATATGGTGAAAAAGGAATTATCTTCCGTGAAAAACTGGAAAGAAGCTTTCTGGGCAACTGCTTTGTGTTCTGTTAATTCATCTCACAGAGTTACAGCTTTCCCCTTAAGAAGCCTTTCGCTAAGACTGTTCTCGTGGAATTTGCAAAGAGTTATTTGGAAGCCCTTAGGGGGCTATGGTGAAAAAGGAAATATCCTAAGATAAAAACTGAAAAGAAGCTTTCTGAGGAACTGCTTTCTGTTCTGTTAATTCATCTCAGAGATTTACAGCTTTCCGTTCAAGAAGGCTTTCACAAAGACTCTTCTTTTGGAATTGGCAAAGTGATATTTGGAAGCCCATAGAGAGCTATGGTGCAAATGGAAATATCTTAAGATAAAAACCGAAAAGAAATTTTCTGAGAAACAGCTTTGTGTTCTGTTAATTAATCTAACAGAGTTACAGCTTTCCCCACAAGAAACCTTTCGCTAAGACTGTTTTTGTGGAATTTGTAAAGTGATATTAGGAAGCCCATCGAGGGCTCAGGTGAAAATGGAAATATCCTAAGATGAAAACCGAAAAGAACTTTCTGTGAAAGTGTTTTGTGTTCTGTTAGTTTATCTCACAGAGTTACAGCTTTACCCTCAAGAAGCGGTTCACTAAGACAGCTTTTGTGAAATTTGCAAACTGATATTTGGAAGCCCATAGAGGGCTATGGTGAAAAAGGAAATATCTTCCTTTAAAAACTGGAAAGAAGCTTTTTGAGAAACTGTTTTGTGTTCTGTTAATTCATCTCACAGAGTTAGAGCTTTCTCCTCAAGAATCCTTTCGCTAAGACTTTTCTTCGAGAATTTGCAAAGTGATATTTGGAAGCCCACAGAGGGCTAAGGTGAAAAAGGAAATATCTTCCGTTAAAAACTGGAAATAAGATTTCTGAGAGACTACTTTGTGTTCTGTTAATTCATCTCACAGAGTTACAGCTTTTCCCTTAAGAAACTTTTCTCTAAGACAGTTCCTGTGAAATTTGCAAAGTGATATTTGGAAGCCCATACAGGGCTATGGTGAAAAAGGATATATCTTCCGTTAAAAACTGGAAAGAATCTTTCTAAGAAACTGCTTTGTGTTTTTTAAAATTCATCTCAGAGAGTTACAGCTTTTCCTCAAGAAGCCTTTCACTAAGACTGTTGTGCGGAATTTACAATGTGATATTTGGAAACCCATAGAGGGCGATGATGAAAAAGGAAATATCCTAAGATAAAAACTGGAAAGAAACTTTCTGAGAAACTGCTTTGCGTTCTGTTAATTCATCTCAGAGAGTTACAGCTTTCCCCTCAAGAAGCCTTTCAATAACGCTCTTCTTGTGGAACTTGCAAAGTCATATTTTGTAGCCCTTAGAGGGCTATGGTGAAAAAGGAAATATCTTCAGTTAAAAACTGACAAGAAGCTTTCTGGAAACTGTGTTGTGTTCCCTTAATTCATCTCATAGAGTTACAGCTTTCTCCTCAAGAAGCCTTTTGCTAAAACTGTTCTTGTGGAATTTGCAAAGTGATATTGGGAAGCCCATAGATGGCTGTGGTGAAAATGGAAATATCCTAAGATAAAAACCGAAAAGAAGCTTTCTGAGAAACTGCTTTGTGTTCTGTTAATTCATCTCACAGAGTTACAGCTTTCCCCTCAAGAGTCTTTTCGCTGAGACTGTTCTTGTGGAATTTGCAAAGTGATATTTGGAAGCCCATGGAGGGCTATGGTGAAAAAGGAAATATCTTCAGTTTAAAACTGGAAAGAAGCGTTCTGAGAAACTGCATTGTGTTCTGTTAATTCATCTCACTGAGTTACAGCCCTCCCCTCATAAGGCCTCTCGGTAAGACTGTTCTTGTGGAACTTGCAAAGTGAAATTAGGAAGCCCCTAGAGGTCTATGGTAAAAAAGAAATATCTTCAGTTAAAAACTGGAAAGAAGCTTTCTGAGAAAATGCTTTGTGTTCTGTTAATTCATCTCACAGAGTTAGAGCATTCCACTCAAGAAGCCTTTCGCTAAGACTGTTCTTGTGGAATTTCCAAAGTGATATTTGTAAGCCCATAGAGGGCTATGTTGAAAAAGGAAATATCTTCTTTGAAAAACTGGAAATAAGCTTTCTGAGAAACTGCGTTGTGTTATGTTAATTCGTTTCATAGAGTTACAGCTTTCCCCTCAATAAACCTTTCGCTAACACTGTTCTTGTGCAATTTGGAAAGTGATATTTGAAAGCCCATAGAGTGCAATGGTGAAGAAGGAAATACCTTCCGTTGAAAAGTGAAAAGAAGCTTTCTGAGAAACTGCTTTGTGTACTGTTAATTCATCTCAAAGAGTTACACCTTTCCCCTCAGTAAGCCTTTTTCTAAGACTGTTCTAGTGGAATTTGCAAAGTGATATTTGTAAGCCCATAGAGGGCTATGGTGAAAAGGAAATATCTTTCTTTAAAAATTGGAAGGAAGCTTTCTGAGAAACTGCTTTGTGTTCTGTTAATTCATCTCAGAGAGCTACAGCTTTCTCCTCAAGGCTCCGATCACTAAGACTGTTCTTGAGGATTTTGTAAAGTGATATTTGGATGCCCATAGAGGGCTATGGTGAAAAAGGAAATATCCTAAGATAAAAAGTGGAAAGAAGCTTTCTGAGAAACTGCTTTGAGTTCTGTTATATCATCTCAAATAGTTACAGCTTTCCCCTCAAGAAGCCACTTGCTAAGACTGTTCTTGTGTAATTTGCAAAGTGATATTTGGAAGCCCATAGAGGGCTATGGTGAAAAAGGAAATATCCTAAGATAAAAACTGGAAAGAAGCTTTTTGAGAAACTGCTTTGTATTGTGTTAATTCATCTCACAGAGTTACAGCGTTCCCCTCAAGAAGCCTTTCGCTAGGATTGTTCTTGTGGAATTTGCAAAGTGATATTTGGAAGCCCATATAGGGCTATGGTGAAAAAGGAAATACCTTCCATAAAAAGTGAAAAGAAGCTTTCTGAGAAACTGCTTTGTGTTCTGTTAATTCTTCCCACAGAGTTAGAGCTTGCCCTCAAGAAGCCTTTCACTAAGACTGTTCATGTGGAATTTACAAAGTGATATTTTGAAGCCCATAGAGGGCTATGGTGAAAAAGGAAATATCTTGAGTTAAAAACTGGAAAGAAGCTTTCTGAGAAACTGCTTTGAGTTCTGTTAATTCATCTCACAGAGTTACTCCTTTCCCCTCAAGAAGTCTTTGGCTAAGACTGTTGTTGTGGAATTTGCAAAGTGATATTTGGAAGCCCATACGTGGCTATGGTGGAAAAGGAAATATCTTCAGTTAAAAACTGGAAAGAAGCTTTCTGAAAAACTGCTTTGTGTTCTGTTAATTCATCTCACTGAGTTACAGATTTCCCCTCAAGAAGCCATTTGCTAAGACTGTTCTTGTGGAATTTGCAAAGTGATATTTGGAAGCCCATAGAGGGCTAGGGTGAAAAAGCAAATTTCCTAAGATAAAACCTGGAAAGAATCTTTCTGAGAAACTGCTTTGTGTTCTGTTAATTCATCTGACAGAATTACAGCTTTCCCCTCAAGAAGCCTTTCGCTAATATTGTTCTTGTGGAATATGCAATGTGATATTTGGAAGCCCATAGAGGGCTATGGTGAAAAAGGAAATATCCTAAGATAAAAACAGAATAGAAGAATTCTAAGAAACTGCTTTGTGTTCTGTTAATTCATCCACCAGAGTTACAGCTTTCCCCTCAAGAAGCCTTTCACTAAGACTGTTCTTGTGGAATATTAAAAGTGATATTTGGAAGCCCATAGAGGGCTATGATGAAAGGGAAATATCTTCCGTTAAACACTGGAAGGAAGGTTTCTGAGATACTGCTTTGTGTTCTGTTAATTCATCTCACAGAGTTACAGCTTTCCCCTGAAGACACCGTTCACTAAGACTATTCTTGTGGAATTTGCAATGTGATATTTGGATGACCAAAGAGGGCTATGGTGAAAAAGAAAATATTCTAAGATAAAAACTGCAAAGAACCTTTCTGAGAAACTGCTTTGGTTTCTGTTATACTATTTCACACAGTTACAGCTTTCCCCTCAAGAAGAGATTCGCTAAGACTGTTCTTGTGGAATTTGCAAAGTGATGTTTGGAAGCCATAGAGGGATACGGTGAAAAAGCGAATATCTTCCTTTAAAAACTGGAAAGAAGCTTTCTGAGAAACTGCTTTGTGTTCTTTTAATTCATCTCACAGAGTTAAAGTTTCCCCTCAAGTAGCCTTTTGCTAAGTATGTTCTTGTGGAATTTTCAAAGTGATATTTGGAAGCCTATAGAGGGCTATGGTGAAAAAGGTAATATCTTCAGTTAAAAACTGGAAAGAAGATCTCTGAGAAACTGTTTTGTGTTCTGTTAATCATCTCAAAGAGTTACAGCTTTCCCCTGGAGAATCCTTTCACTAAGACTGTTCTTGTGGAATTTGCAAAGTGATATTTGGAAGCCCATGGAGGGCTCTGGTGAGAAAGGAAATATCTTCAGTTTAAAACTGGAAAGAAGCGTTCTGAGAAACTGCTTTGTGTTCTGTTAATTCATCTCACGGACTTACAGCTTTCCTCTCAAGAAGCCTTTCGCTAAGAGAGTTCTTGTGGAATTTAAAAAGTGATATTTGGAAGCCCATGGAGAGCTGTGGTGAAAAAGGAAATATCCTAAGATAAAAACTGAAAAGAAGCCTTTTGAGAAACTGCTTTGTGTTCTGTTAATTCATCTCACAGAGTTACAGCTTTCCCCTCGGGAAGCCTTTCACTAAGACTGTTCTTGTTGAATTTTCAAAATGATATTTGTAAGTCCACAGACTGCTAGGGTGAAAAAGGAAATCTCTTCAGTTAAAAACTGGAAAGAAGCTTTTTGAGAAACTGCATTGTGTTCTGTTAATTCATCTCACTGAGTTACAGCTCTCCCCTCATAAGGCCTCTTGGTAGGACTGTTCTTGTGGAATTTGCAAAGCGAAATTTGGAAGCCCCTAGAGGTCTATGGTAAAAAAGAAATATCTTCAGT
Source organism: Chlorocebus sabaeus (assembly GCF_047675955.1). NCBI lineage: Eukaryota > Metazoa > Chordata > Mammalia > Primates > Cercopithecidae > Chlorocebus > Chlorocebus sabaeus. Next base: position 49,517 of record NW_027327257.1, on the reverse strand, counting down.
TAAAAACTGGAAAGAAGCTTTCTGAGAAACTGCTTTGTGTTCTGTTAATTCATCTCACAGAGTTAAATCTTTACACTCAAGAAGCCTTTCGCTAAGACTGTTCTTGTGGAATTTCCAAAGTGATATTTGTAAGCCCATAGAGGGCTGTGTTGAAAAAGGAAATATCTTCTTTGAAAAACTGGAAATAAGCTTTCTGAGAAACTGCGTTGTGTTCTGTTAATACATCTCACAGAGTTACAGCTTTCACCTCAAGAAGCCTTTAGCTAATACTGTTCTTTTGGAATTTGCAAAGTGATATTTGGATGCCCTTAGAGGGCTATGGTGAAAAAGGAAATCTCTTCCGTTAAAAACTGAAAAGAAGCATTCTGAGAAACGGCTTTGTGTTCTGTTAATTCATCCCACAGAGTAACAGCTTTCCCCTCAAGAAGCCTTTCGCTAAGACTGTTCTTGTGAAATTTGCAAGGTGATATTTGGAAGACCATAGAGGGCTACGGCGAAAAAGGAAATATCTTCAGTTAAAAACTGCAAAGAAGCTTTCTGAGAAACTGCTTTGTGTTCTGTTAATCATCTCACAGAGTTACAGCTTACGCCTCAAGAAACCTTTCGCTAAGACTGTTCTTGTGGAATTTGCAAACTGATATTTGGAATCTCATAGAGGCCTATGGTGAAAAAGGGAAGGTCCTCTGGTAAAAACTGGAAAGAAGCTTTCTGAGAAACTTCTTTGTGTTCTTCTAGTTGATCTCACAGAGTTACAGCTTTCCCCTCAAGAGGCCGTTCACTAAGACTGTTCTTTTGGAATTTGCAAAGTGATATTTGGAAGCCCATGGAGGGTTATGGTGAAAAATAAAATATGTTCAGATAAAAACTGGAAAGAATCTATCTGAGAAACTGTTTTGTGTTCTGTTAATTCATCTCACATAGTTTCAGCTTTCCCCTCATGAAGCCTTTCGCAAAGATTGTTTTTGTGGAATTTGCAAGGTGATATTTGGAAGACCCTAGAGGGATATGGTGAAAAAGTAAATGTCCTCAGATAAAAATCGGAAAGAAGCTTTCTGTGAAACTGCTTTGTGTTCTGTTAATTCATCTCACAGTGTTACAGCTTTCCCCTCAAGAAGCCGTTCACTAAGACTTATCTTGTGTAATATTCAAAGTGATATCTGGAAGACCCTAGAGGGCGATGGTGAAAAAGAAAGTATCTTCATTAAAAACTGGAAAGAAGTTTTCTGAAAAACTGCTTTATATTCTGGTAATTCATCTCACAGAGTAACACATTTCCCCTCAAGAAGCCTTTCGCTAAGACTGTTCTTGCAGAATTTGCAAAGTGATATTTGGAATCCCATAGAGGGCTATGGTTAGAAAGGAAATATCCTAAGATAAAAACTGAATAGAAGGTTTCTTAGAAACTTCTTTGTGTTCTGTTAATTCATCTCACAGAGTTACAGCTTTCCCCTCAAGAAGTCCTACACTAAGACTGTTCTTGTGGAATTTCCAAAGTGATATTTGGTACCCCAGAATGCCTATTGTGAAAAAGTAAATATCTTCAGTTAAAAACCTGAAAGAAGCTTTCTGAGAAACTGCTTTGTTCTCTGTTATTTCATCTCACAGTGTTACAGCATTCCCCTCAAGAAGTCTTTCACTAAGACTGTTCTTGTGGAATTTGCAAGGTGATATTTGGAAGCCCTTAGAGGGATATGGTTAAAAAGGAAATATCTTCAGCTAAAAACTTGAAAGAAGTTTTCTGAGAAACGGCTTTGTGTTCTCTTAATTCATCTCACAGAGTTACAGCTTTCCCCTCAAGAAGCCTTTCGCTAAAAGTGTTCTTGTTTAATTTGCAAAGTGATATTCGGAATTCTATAGAGGGCTATTGTGAAAAACTAATTATCTTCATTTAAAAACTTGAAAGAAGTATTCTGAGAAACTTCTTTGTGTTCTGTAATTCATCTCACAGAGTTACAGCTTTCCCCTCAAGAAGCCCTTCGCTAAGACTGTTTTTGTGGAATTTGCAAAGTGATATTTGGAAGCCCATAGTGGGCTATGGTGAAAAAGTGAATCTCTTCCATTAGAAAATGGAAAGAAGCTTTCTGAGAAACGGCTTTGTGTTCTGTTAGTTCATCTCACAGAGTTAAAGGTTTCTCCTCAAGTAGCCTTTCACTAATTATGTTCTCTTGAAATTTTCAAAGTGACCAGACCGGCCCAGACTGCCTAAATCTAGGCCACAAACTGGTTTTGACCAGCTCAAAGCAGATCAGAAGGGCTAAAACCAGATCAGACCATCTCAAACAGGTTTTGACCGGCTCATAGCGGTTTTTAACGGCTCAAACCAGACCAGACCGGTTCAATCCGGTTTTGAACGGCTCAATCCGGTTTTGAACGGCTCGTATCAGTTTTGACCAGCTAAAACCGGTTTTGACCGGATGAGACCGGATAAACCGAATCAGACCTGCCCAGAAAGGCTAAAATCAGATCAAACCAGACTAGACTGGCCCAGACCGCCTTAAACTGGGCCACAAACCGGTTTTGACAGGTTCAATGCAGACCAGACAGGCTCATACCGGTTTTGACCGACCTGAGCCGGTTTTGACCGGTTCAAAACAGACCAGACGGGCTCAAACCGGTTTTGACTGGCTCAAAGCGGTTTTGACCAGATCAAACCAGACTCGACTGGCCCAGACCAGCTGAAACCGGAAAAAACCGGAGCAGACCAGCCGAGACCGTCTGAAACTGGGCCACAAACCGGTTTTCACCAGCCTGAACCAAATTTGACCGGCTCAAACCAGTCCAGACTGGCTCAAACCGGACCAGACCAGCTCAAACCAGTTTTGACCGGATGACACCGGCTCAAACCGGAGCACACCGGCTCACACCGGAGCAAACTGGACCAGACAGGCCCAGACCGGCTGAAACTGGATCAAACAGGAAGAGACCGGCCCGGACCGGCTAAAACCGGGCCAGACCGGCTCAAACCGGGCCAGAGTGGCTCAAAGCAGACCAGACCAGTTCAAACCGGTTTTGCCTGTCTCATTCCGGTTTTGACCGGCTCAAACCGGTTTTGACCGGCTAAAACCGGTTTGCACCAGCTCAAACCGGTTTTGACCTCATTAGACCAGATCAAACCGGACCAGACTGGCTCAGAGAGGCTAGAATCGGTTTTCACCATCTTAAACCAGACCAGACCGGCTCATACCAGACCAGACCAGCTCAAACCGGTTTTGACCTGCTCAAACCACACCCGACCGGCTGAAACTGGTTTTCACCAGATGAGACTGGTTTTGACCGGATGAGACCGGATCAAACCGAATCAGACCGGCCCAGACCAGCTAAAATGGGATCAAAACGGACCAGCCCGGCCCAGACCGCCTAAAAGTGGGCGACAAACCGGTTTTGACCAGTTCAAACCAGACCAGACTGGCCCAAACCGGTTTTGACTGACCTAGCCGGTTTTGATCGGCTCAAACCAGACCAGACCGGCTCAAAGCGGTTTTGACCGGCTCAAAGTGGTTTGGACCAGATCAAACCAGACTCGACCGGCCCAGACCATCTGAAACCAGATGAAACCAGACCAGACCGGCCCAGAGCAGCTAAAACTGGGCCACAAACCGGTTTTGACCGGCTCAAACCAGAGAAGACCGGCTCAAACCGGTTTTGAGCGGAAGACACCGGATCAAAGAGGACCAGACCGGCTCACACCAAATCAAACCGGACCAGACAGGCCCAGACCGGCTGAAACCGGAAAAAACCGGACCAGATCGGTCCACACCGGCTAAAACCGGGCCAGACCAGCTCAAACTGGTTTTGATCGGCTCAAATCAGACCAGACCAGTTCAAACCGGTTTTGATGGGCTCAATTCGGTTTTGACCGGGTCCAACCGGTTTTTCCGGCTCAAACCACTCCAGACCGGCTAAAACCGGTTTTCCCTGGCTCAAAACAGTTTTGACCTGATTAGACCGGATCAAACCGGGCCAGACCGGCTCAGACAGGCTCGAATCGGTTTTGACTGGCTTCAACGAGACCAAACCGGCTCAAACCGGTTTTGACCAGCTCGAAGCGGTTTTGACCTGCTCAAACCAGACCAAACCGGTTCAAACCAGACCAGACCGACTCAAACCGGTTTTCACTGGCTCAAACCAGACCAGACCGGCTCAAACCAGATCAAACCAGACCAGACTGGCCCAGACCGTCTAAAACTGTGCCAAACTGTCTCAATCCTATTTTGACCAGCTCAAAACAGACCTGACCGTCTCAAACACGACCTGACGGGCTCAAACCAGTTTTGACCTGACCAAACCACACCAGACCGGCAGAAATCGGTTTTGACATGCTAAAACCGGTTTTGACCAGATGAGACCGGATCAAACCAAATCAGACCGGCCCAGACCGGTGAAAATCGGATTACACCAGACCAGACCGACCCAGACTGCCTAAAACTGGGCCACAAACCGGTTTTGACCAGTTCTAACCAGACCAGACCAGCTCAAACCGGTTTTGACCGACCTAAGCCGGTTTTGAGCGACTCAAACCCGACCAGACCATTTGAAACCAGACCAGACTGGCTCATACCGGTTTTGACTGGCTCAAACCCGACCGGACCGGTTCAATCCGGTTTTGACCGGGTCAAACCGGTTTTGAACAGCTCAAAGCGATTTTGACCAGATCAAACCGGTTTTGAACGGATCAAACCACACCAGACCGGCTCAAACCAGTGTTGACCAGCTGAAACCGATTTTGACCATATGAGACTGGATCAAAACGGACAAGACTGGCCTAGACCGGCTAAAACCGGATCAAACCGGACCAGAACGGCCCAGACCACCTAAAACCAGGCCAAAGCGGCTCAAACCTATTTTGACCTTCTCAAACCAGACCAGACTGGCTCAAACTAGTTTTGACCGGCTCAAACCAGACCAGACCGGCTCAAACCGGATCAAACCGGACCAGACCGGCCCAGACGGCCTAACACCGGGCCAAACCGGCTCAAACCTATTTTGACCAGCTCAAACCAGACCAGACCGACTTGAACCTGTTTTGACCGGCTCAAACCAGACCTGACTGGCTCACAGCGGTTTTGATCACATTAGACTGGATCAAACCATACCAGACCTTCTCAAACCGGATCATACCGGACCAGACCAGCACAAACCAGCTCAAACTGGCTCAAACCAAACCAGACCGGCCCAGACAGGCTAAAACCGGGCCAATCCGGCTCAATCAGATTTTGACTGGCTCAAACCAGACCAGACCGGCTCAAACCAGACCACACTGCCTCAAACCGGTTTTGACCGGCTGAAACTAGAAGAGGCTGGCTCAAACCGGTTTTGACTGGATGAGACAGGATAAAACCAGACCAGACCGGCTCAAACCGGATGAAACCGCAGCAGACCGGCCCAGAACAGCTGAAGCCCGAGCAAACCGGACCACACGGGGCCAGATCGGCTAAAAGTGGGCCACAAACCGGTTTTGAGCGGCTTAAACCAGACCAGACCGGCTCAAACCGGTTTTGACCAACCTGAGCTGGTTTTGACCGGCTCATACCAGACCAGACCGGCTCAAACCGGACCAGACCGGCTCAAACCGATTTTGAACGGATGACACCGGATCAAACAGGACCAGACCGGCTCACAATGGATCAAACCAGACTAGACAGGCCCAGAAAGGCTGAAACCGGATCAAACCGGGCCAGACCGGCCCAGACCGGCTAAAACCGGGCCAGACCGGCTCAAAACGGTTTTGACCGGCTCAAACCAGACCAGACCGGTTCAAACCGGTTTGGACTGGCTCAATCCGGTTTTGACGGGCTCAAACCAGTTTTGACTGGCTCAAACCACTCCAGACTGGCTAAAACCGGTTTTCACCGGCTAAAACCGGTTTTGACCTGATTAAACCGAATCAACCCGGACCAGACAGGCTCAGACAGGCTCGAATCGGTTTAGACTGCCTTCAACCAGACAAAACCGACTCAAACCGGTTTTGACCGGCTCGAACCGCTTTTGACCAGACCGGTTCAATCCGATTTTGACCATCTCAAACCGATTTTGAATGGCTCGAACCGGTTTTGACCGCCACAAACCGGTTTTGACCGGCTCAAATCACACGAGACTGGCTCAAACCGGTTTTGACCAGCTGAAACCGATTTTGACCGGATGAGACCGGATCAAACCGGAACAAACGGGCCCAGACCGGCTAAAACAGGATCATTCCGGACCAGACCGGCCCTGACCGCCTAAAACCAGGCCAAACCCGCTCAAACCTATTTTGACTGGCTCAAACCAGACCAGACCGTCTCAAACCGGTTTTGACCGGCTAAAACGAGACCAGGCCGGCTCAAACCGGATCAAACAGGACCACAGCGGCCCAGACCGCCTAAAAACGGGCCAAACCAGCTCAAACCTCTTTTGACCGGCTCAAACCAGACCAGACCAGCTCGAACCTGTTTTGACCGGCTCAAAGCAGACCTGACCAGCTCAAACCGGTTTTGACAGGATTAGACCGGATGAAACCGGACCAGACCTTCTCAAACCGGATCATACCGGACCAGACCGGCACAAATCAGCTCATACCGGCTCAAACTGAACCAGACCGGCCCAGACAGGCTAAAACCGGCCCAAACCGGCTCATTCAGGTTTTTACCGGCTCAAACGAGACCAGACCGGCTCAAACCAGAGCAGACTGGATCAAACCGGTTTTGATCGGCTCAAACCAGACCAGTCTGGCACAAACCAGTTTTGACCGGATGAGACAGAATAAAACTGGACCAGACCGGCACAAACCGGATGAAACTGCACCAGACCGGACCAGAAGAGCTGAAGCCGGTGCAAACCGGACCAGACCGGCCCAGACTGGCTCAAACCAGTTTTGACCAGCCTGAGCCAGGTTTGGCCGGTTCAAACCAGACCAGACCGCCTCAAACCGGACCAGACTGGCTCAAACCGGTTTTGACCTGCTCAAACCACACCAGACTGGCTGAAACTGCTTTTGACCGTCTAAAACCGGGTTTGACTGGATGAGACCAGATCAAACCCAATCAGACCAGCCCAGAAAGGCTAAAATCGGATCAAACCACACCAGACCGGCCCACGCCGCCGAAAACTGGACCACAAACCCTTTTTGACCCGTTCAAACCAGACCACACCGGCTCAAACCGGTTTTGACCGACCCGAGCATGTTTTGACCGGCTCAAACCAGACCAGACTGGCTTAAACCAGACCAGACAGGCGCAAACCATTTTTGACCAGCTCAAAGCGGTTTTGACCGGATCAAACCGGACTCGACCAGCCCACACCAGCTGAAATCGCATCAAACTGGACCAGACCGGCCCAGACAGGAAAAACCCGGTTCACAAACCGGTTTTGACCGGGTCAAACCAGACCAGAACGTCTCAAACCGGTTTTTACCGGTTCAAACCAGACCAGACAGGCTCAAACCAGACCAGACGGGCTCAAACCGGTTTTGACCGGCTCAAACCGGTTTTGACTGGCTCAAACCAGACCAGACAGGTTCAATCCGGTTTTGACCGGCTCAAAGCGGTTTTGACCGGATCAAACGAGGCTCGACCGGCACAGACCAGCTGAAACTGCAACAAACAGGACAAGACCGGCCCAGACCTGCTGAAAGCGGGCCACAAAGCGGTTTTGACCGGCTGAAACCAGACCAGACAGGCTCAAACCGGTTTTTACTGGCCTAAGCCAGTTTAGAATGGCTCAAACCAGACCAAAGGGGCTTAAATTGGACCAGAGCCTCTCAAATCGGTTTTTACCAGATGACAACGGATCAAACCGGACCAGACCGGCTCACACCGGATCAAACCGGACCAGACAGGGCCGGACCGGCTGAAACCGGATCAAATCGGACCAGACCGGCCCAGACTGGCTAAAACCGGGCCAGACCGGCTCAAACCGGTTTTGACCGGCTCAAACCAGACCAGACCGGTTCAAACCGGTTTTCACTGGCTCCATCAGGTTTTGATCCGCTGAAACCTCTCCAGACCAGCTAAAATCGGTTTTCACTGGCTCAAACCGGTTTTGATCTGATTAGACCGGATGAAACCGGACCAGACCAGCTCAGACAGGCTCGAATCGGTTTTGACTGGCTTCAACCAGACCAAACCGGATCAAACCGGTTTTGACCGGCTCAAACCAGACCAGACCGGCTCAAACCAGACCAGACCGTCTCAAACCTGTTTTGACTAGGTCAAACCGGTTTTGAACTGCTCAAACCACACCAGACAGGCTGAAACCGGTTTTGACTGGCTAAAACCGGTTTTGACCCGATGAGACCGGATCAAACCGAATCAGAACGGCCCAGACCGGCTAAAATTGTATCAAACCAGACCAGACCGGCCCAGACCGCCTAAAACTGGGCCACAAACCGGTTTTGACCGGTGCAAAACAGACCAGAATGGCTCAAACCGGTTTTGACCGACCTTAGCCGGTTTTGACCGGCTCAAACTAGACCAGACGAGGTCAAACCGGTTTTGATGGCATCAATCCGGTTTTGACCGGCTGAAACCGGTTTTGACTGGCTCAAACCACTCCATACCGGGTGAAACCAGTTTTCGGCGGCTTAAACCGGTTTTGACCTGATTAGACCAGCTCAAACCAGACCAGACCGGTTCAATGCGGTTTTGACAGGCACAAAGCGGTTTTGAACGGCTCGAACCGGTTTTCACAGGCTCAAACCGGTTTTGACCGTCTCAAACCACACCAGACCGGCGAAACCGGTTTTGACCGGCTAAAACCGGGTTTGACCGGAGTAGATAGGATCAAACCGAATCAGACCAGGCCCCAGACCAGCTAAAATCCGATCAAACCGTACCCGACCGGCCCAGACTGCCTAAAACTCGGCCACAAACCGGTTTTCACTGGTTCAAACCAGGCCAGACCGGATCAAACCGGTTTTGACTGACCTGAGCCGGTTTTCACCAGCTCAAACCAGACCACACCGGCTCAAACCGGTTTTGACCGGCTCAAAGCGGTTTTGACCAGATCAAACCAGACTCGACCGGCCCAGATCAGCTGAAAGCGGATGAAACAGGACCAGACCGGCCCAGACAGGGTGAAAGCGGACCACAAAGCGGTTTAGACCGGCTGAAACGAGACCAGACCGGCTCAAACCAGTTTTGACCGGCCTGAGCTGGTTTAGAACGGCTCAAACCAGACCAGAGTGGCTCAAACCAGACCACAGCGGCTCAAACCGGTTTTTACCAGATGACACCGGTTCAACGCGGACCAGACCGGCTCACAACGGATCAAACCGGACTAGACAGGCCCGGACTGGCTGAAACCGGTTCAAACTGGACCAGACCGGCCCAGACTGGCTAAAACCGAGCCAGACCGGCTCAAACTGGTTTTCACCGGCTGAAACCAGACCACAGCAGCTAAAACCGGTTTTGACCGGCTCAAAGCGGTTTTGACCAGATCAAACCAGACTCGACCGGCCCAGATCAGCTGAAAGTGGATGAAACAGGACCAGACCGGCCCAGACAGGCTGAAAGCGGGCCACAAAGCGGTTTTGACCGGCTGAAACCAGACCAGACCGGCTCAAAGCGGTTTTGACCGGACTGAGCCGGTTTAGAACGGCTCAAACCAGACCACAGCAGCTCAAACCAGACCACAGCGGCTCAAACCGGTTTTTTACCAGATGACACCAGATCAAACCAGACTAGACCGGCTCACACCGGATCACACCGGACAAGACAGCCCCAGACCGGCTGAAACTGGATTAAATTGGACCAGACCAGCCCAGACTGGCTAAAACCGGGCCAGACCAGCTCAAACTGGTTTTGACCGGCTCAAACCAGACCAGACCGGTTCAAACCGGTTCTGACTGGCTCAATCCGGTTTTGACCGGCTCAAACCACTCCAGACTGGCTAAAACCGGTTTTCACTGGCTCAAACCGGTTTTGACCTGATTAGACCGGATCAAACCCGACCAGACTGGGTCAGACAGGCTCAAATCAGTTTTGACTGGCTTCAACCACACCAAACCGGCTCAAACCGGTTTTGACCGGATCGAACCAGTTTTGACCGGCTCAAACCAGACCAGACCGGCTCAAACCTGTTTTGACCAGGTCAAACCGGTTTTGAACTGCTCAAACCACACCAGACCGGCTGAAACCGGTTTTGACTGGCTATAACCGGTTTTGACGGCATGAGACCGGACCAAACCGAATCAGACCGGCCCAGACCAGGTAAAATCGGATCACACCAGTCCAGACAGGCCCAGACCACCTAAAACTGGGCCACAAACCGGTTTTGACCGGTTCAAACCAGACCAGACCGTCTCAAAGCGGTTTTGACCGGCTCGAACTGGTTTTGACTGGCTCAAACCAGAGCAGACCGGCTCAAACCAGACCAGACAGGCTCAAACCGGTTTTGACCGGCTGAAACCGGTTTTGACCGGCTCAAACCACTCCAGACCGGGTAAAACCGGTTTTTACCAGCTTAAACCGGTTTTGAGCTGATTAGACCAGTTCAAAGCAGACCAGACCGGTTCAATCCGGTTTTGATCGTCACAAACCGGTTTTGAACGGCTCGAAGCGGTTTTAACCGTCTCAAACCGGTTTTGACTGGATCAAACCACACCAGACGGGCTTAAACCGGTTTTGACCGGCTAAAACCGGGTTTGTCCAGATGAGACCAGATCAAACCGAATCAGACCAGCCCACACCGGCTAAAATCGGATCAAACCAGACCAGACTGGCCCAGACTGCCTAAAACTGGGCCACATACCGGTTTTGACCGGTTCAAACCATACCAGACGGGCTCAAAGCGGTTTTGACCGGCTCGAACCGGTTTTGACCGGCTCAAACAAGAGCAGACCGGCTCAAACCAGACCAGACCGGCTCAAACCGGTTTTGACCGGCTCAAAGCAGTTTTGACTGTATCAAACCGGACTGGACCGGCCCAGACGAGCTGAAACCGGATCAAACCGGAGCACACCGGCCCAGACCAGCTGAAAACGGGCCACAGACCGGTTTTGACCGCCTCTAACCAGACCAGACGGGCTCAAACCGGTTTTGACCGGCTCAAAGCGGTTTTGACTGGATCAAACGAGACTCCTCCGGCACAGACAAGCTGAAACCGGATCAAACAGGATCAGACCGGCCCAGACCGGCTGAAAGCGGGCCACAAAGCGGTTTTGACCAGCTGAAACCAGACCAGACCGGCTCAAACCGGTGTTGACCGGCCTGAGCCGGTTTAGAACGGCTCAAACCAGACCAGAGTGGCTCAAACAGTACCAGAGCGACTGAAACCGGTTTTTACCAGACGACAGCGGATCAAACCGGACCAGACCGGTTCACACCGGATCAAACCGGACCAGACAGGCCCGGACCGGCAGAAACCGGATCAAACCGGACCAGACTGGCCCAGACTGGCTAAAACCGGGCCAGACTGGATCAAACCGGTTTTGACCGGCTCAAACCAGACCAGACCGGTTCAAACCAGTTTTGACTGGCTCAATCTGGTTTTCACCGGCTCAAACCACTCCAGACCGGCTAAAATCAGTTTTCACTGGCTCAAACCGGTTTTGACCTGATTAGACCGGATCAAACCGGACCAGACCGGCTCAGACAGGCTCGAATCGGTTTTGACAGGCTTCAACCAGACCAAACCGGCTCGAACCGGTTTTGACCGTATCAAAGCAGACCAGACTGGCTCAAACCAGACCAGACCGGCTCAAATCTGTTTTGACCGGGTCAAACCAGTTTTGAACTGCTCAAACCACAGCAGACAGGCTGAAACCGGTTTTGACTGGCTAAAACCGGTTTTGACCGGATGAGACCGGACCAAACCGAATCAGACCGGCCCAGGCCAGCTAAAATCGGATCAAACCGGACCAGACGGGCCCACACCGCCTAAAACTGGGCCACAAACCGGTTTTGACCGGTTCAAACCAGACCAGACCGGCTCAAAGCGGTTTTGACCGGCTTGAACCGGTTTTGAGCGGCTCAAACCGGTTTTGACTGGCTGAAACCACACCAGACCGGCTGAAACCGGTTTTGACCGGCTAAAACCGGGTTTGACCGGATGAGACCGGATCAAACCGAATCAGACCGGCCCAGACCAGCTAAAATCTGATCAAACCGTACCCGACCGGCCCAGACTGCCTAAAACTGGGACACAAACCGGTTTTGACCGTTTCAAACCAGGCCAGACTGGCGGCAAACCGATTTTGACCGACCTGAGCCGGTTTTCACCGGCTCAAACCAGACCAGACCGGCTCAAACCGGTTTTGACCGGCTCAAAGCGGTTTTGACCGGATCAAACGAGACTCGACCGACACAGACCAGCTGAAACTGGATCAAACAGGACCAGACCGGCCCAGACCGGCTGAAAGCGGGCCACAAAACGGTTTTGACCATCTGAAAAAAGACCAGACCAGCTCAAACCCGTTTCGAACAGCCTGAGCCGGTTTAGAATGGTCAAACCAGACCAGAGCGGCTCAGACCGGACCAGAGCGGCTCAAACAGGTTTTTACCAGATGACACCGGATCAAACCGGACCACACCGGCCCAGACTGGCTAAAACCGGGCCAGACTGGCTCAAACCGGTTTTGACCGGCTCAAACCAGACCAGACCGGCTCAAACCGGTTTTGACCGACTCAAACCAGACCAGACAGGTTCAAAGCGGTTTTCACTGTCTCAATCAGGTTTTGACCGGCTCAAGCCGGTTTTGACCAGCTCAAACCACTCCAGACCGGCTAAAACCGGTTTTCAACGGCCCAAACCGGTTTTGACCTGATTAGACCGGATCACACCGGTTTTGACCGACCTGAGCTGGTTTTGACCGGCTCAAACCAGACCAGACGGGTTCAAACCGGTTTTGAGTGCCACAATCCGGTTTTGACCGGCTGAAACCGGTTTTGACCGGCTCAAACCACTCCAGACCGTGTAAAAGCGCTTTTTACTGGCTTAAATCGGTTTAGACCTGATTAGACCAGCTCAAACCAGACCAGACCGGTTCAATGCCGTTTTCACTGGCACAAAGCGGTTTTGAACGGCTTGAACCAGTTTTGACCGGCTCAAACCGGTTTTGACCGGAAAAAACCACACCAGACCGTCTGAAACCGGTTTTGACTGGCTAATACCGGGTTTGACCAGATGAGACCGGATCAAACCGAATCAGACCGGCCCAGACAGGCTAAAATCGGATCAAACCAGACCAGACCGGCCCAGACCGCCTAAAACTGGGCCACAAACCGGTTTTGACCGGTGCAAACCAGACCAGACCGCTTCAAACCGGTTTTGACTGCCTCAATCCGGTTTTGACCGGCTGAAACCGGTTTTGACCAGCTCAAACCACTCCAGACCGGGTAAAACCGGTTTTCGGCGGCTTTAAACCGGTTTTGACCTGATTAGACCATCTCAAACCAGACCAGACCGGTTCAATACGGTTTTGTCTGGCACAAAGCGGTTTTGAACGGCTCGAACCGGTTTTGACCGGCTCAAACCACACCAGACCGGCTGAAACCGGTTTGACCAGCTAAAACCCGGTTTGACCAGATGAGACCGGATCAAACCGAATCAGACCGGCCCAGACCGGCTAAAATCGGATCAAACTGGACCAGACCGTCCCAGACCGCCTAAAACTGGGACACAAACCGGTTTTGACTTCTTCAAACCTGACCAGACCGATACAATCCGATTTTGACAAGCTCAAACCTGTTTTGAACGTCTTGATCTGGTTTTGACCGTCTCAAACCGATTTTGACCGGCTCAAACCACACCAGACCGGCTCAAACCGGTTTTGACCAGCTGAAACCGATTTTGACCGGATGAGACCGTATCAAACCGGACCAGACGGGTCCAGTCCGGCTAAAACCGCCTGAAACCGGACCAGACCGGTGCAGACCGCCTAAAACTGGCCAAACCCACTCAAACCTATTTTGACCGGCTCAAACCAGACCAGGCCAGCTCAAACGGGATTTGACCGGCTCAAAACACACCAGATCGGCTCATACCAGCTTTGACCGGCTGAAACCACACCAGACTGGCTCAAACCGGTTTTTGACCAGCTGAAACCGATTTTGACCATATTAGACCGGATCAAACTGGACCAGACGGGCCCAGATCAGCTAAAACCAGATCAAACCGGACCAGAACGTCCAAGACCGCCTAAAACCGGGCCAAACCGTCTCAAACCTATATTGACCGGATCAAACCAGACCAGACCGGCTCAAACCGGTTTTGACTGGCATGAGACGATTTAGACCAGCTCAAACCAGACCAGACCGGCTCAATCCAGACCAGAGCGGCTCAAACCGGTTTTGACAGGATGACTACGGATCAAACCGGACTAGACTGGCTCACACTGGATCAAACTGGCCCAGACAAGCCCATACCGGCTGAAACCGGATCAAACCAAACGAGAGCGGCACAGACCGGCTAAACCCGGGCCAGACCGGCTCAAACCACTTTTGGCCGGCTCAAACCAGACCAGACAGTTTCAAACCGGTTTTGACTGGCTCAATCCGGTTTTCACCGGCTCAAACCACTCCAGACCGGCTAAAACCGGTTTTCAACGGCCCAAACCGTTTTTGACCTGATTAGACCGGATCAAACAGGACCAGACCGGCTCAGATAGGCTCGAATTCGTTTCGACTGACTTCAACCAGACCAAACCGGCTCAATCCGGTTTTGACCAGCTCGAACCAGTTTTGACCTGCTCAAACCACACCAGACCATCTCAAACCAGACCATACCGGCCAAAACCGGTTTTGACCAGCTCAAACCGGTTTTGACCTGCTCAAACCACACCAGACCGGCTGAAACCGGTTTTGACTGGCTAAAACTGGTTTTGACCGGATGAGACCAGATCACACCAAATCAGACCGGCCGACACCGGCTAAAATCGGATCAAACCGGACCAGACCAGCTCAGACAGGCTCGAATCGGTTTTGACTGGCTTCAACCAGACCAAACCGGCTCAAACCGGTTTTGACCGGCTCGAACCGGTTTTGACCAGCTCAAAGCAGACCAGACTGGCTCAAACCAGACCAGACCAGCTCAAACCGGTTTTGACCTGCTCAAACCACACCAGACCGGTTGAAATCGGTTTTGACCAGATGAGACCATATTATAACGAACCAGAGCGGCCAAGACCGACTAAAATCGGATCCAACTGGACCAGACCATCCGAGAACGCCTAAAACTGAGCCACAAACCGGTTTGACTGGTGGAAACGAGACCATACTGGCTCAAACCGGTTTTGACCGACCTGAGACGGTTTTGACCGGCTCAAACCAGACCAGACCGGTTCTAACCGGTTTTGACTGCCTTAATCCGGTTTTGACCGGCTGAAACCGGTTTTGACCGGCTCAAACCACTCCAGACCGGGTAAAACCGGTTTTTACCGGCTTAAACCGGTTTTGACCTGATTAGACCTGCTCAAACCAGACCAGACTGGTTCAATCCGGTTTTGACCGGCTCAAACCGGTTTTGACCAGCTCAAACCATACCAGAACGGCTCAAAACGGTTTTGACCGGCTCGAACCGGTTTTTGACCGGCTCAAACCAGAGCAGACCGGCTCAAACCAGACCAGACCGGCTCAAACCGGTTTTGACCGTCTCAAAGCGGTTTTGACTGTATCAAACCGGACTGGACCGGCCCAGAACAGCTGAAACCGGATCAAACCGGAGCACACCGGCCCAGACCAGCTGAAAACGGGCCACAGACCGGTTTTGACCGCCTCTAACCAGATCAGACGAGCTCAAACCGGTTTTGACCAGCTCAAAGCGGTTTTGACTGGATCAAACGAGACTCCTCCGGCACAGACAAGCTGAAACCGGATCAAACAGGATCAGACCAGCCCAGACCGGCTGAAAGCGGGCCACAAAGCGGTTTTGACCGGCTGAAACCAGACCAGACCGGCTCAAACCGGTGTTGAGCGGCCTGAGCCGGTTTAGAACGGCTCAAACCAGACCAGAGCGGCTCAAACAGTACCAGAGCGGCTGAAACCGGTTTTTACCAGACGACAGCAGATCAAACCGGACCAGACCGGTTCACACCGGATCAAACCGGACCAGACAGGCCCGGACCGGCAGAAACCGGATCAAACCGGACCAGACTGGCCCAGACTGGCTAAAACCGGGCCAGACTGGATCAAACCGGTTTTGACCGGCTCAAACCAGACCAGACCGGTTCAAACCAGTTTTGACTGGCTCAATCTGGTTTTCACCGGCTCAAACCACTCCAGACCGGCTAAAATCAGTTTTCACTGGCTCAAATCGGTTTTGACCTGATTAGACCGGATCAAACCAGACCAGACCGGCTCAGACAGGCTCGAATCGGTTTTGACAGGCTTCAACCAGACCAAACCGGCTCAAACCGGTTTTGACCGGCTCGAACCGGTTTTGACCGTATCAAAGCAGACCAGACTGGCTCAAACCAGACCAGACCGGCTCAAATCTGTTTTGACCGGGTCAAACCGGTTTTGAACTGCTCAAACCACACCAGACAGGCTGAAACCGGTTTTGACCAGCTAAAACCGGGTTTGACCGGATGAGACCGGATCAAACCGAATCAGACCGGCCCAGGCCAGGTAAAATCAGATCAAACCGGACCAGACGGGCCCACACCGCCTAAAACTGGGACACAAACCGGTTTTGACCGGTTCAAACCAGGCCAGACTGGCGCAAACCGATTTTGACTGACCTGAGCCGGTTTTCACCGGCTCAAACCAGACCAGACCGGCTCAAACTGGTTTTGACCGGCTCAAAGCGGTTTTGACCGGATCAAACGAGACTCGACCGACACAGACCAGCTGAAACTGGATCAAACAGGACCAGACCGGCACAGACCGGCTGAAAGCGGGCCACAAAACGGTTTTGACCGGCTGAAAAAAGACCAGACCGGCTCAAACCGGTTTCGAACAGCCTGAGCCGGTTTAGAATGGTCAAACCAGACCAGAGCAGCTCAAACCAGACCAGAGCGGCTCAAACCGGTTTTTACCAGATGACACCGGATCAAACCGGACCAGACCGGCCCAGACTGGCTAAAACCGGGCCAGACTGGCTCAAACCGGTTTTGACCGGGTCAAACCGGTTTTGACCTGCTCAAACCACACCAGACCAGCTGAAACCGGTTTTGACCGGCTAAAACCTGTTTTGACCGGATGAGACTGGATCACACCGAAACAGACCGGCCCAGACCAGCTAAAATCAGATCAAACCGGACCAGACCGGCACAGACCACCTAAAACTGGGCCACAAAACGGTTTTGACCGGTTCAAACAAGACCAGACTGGCTCAAACCTGTTTTGAGCGGCTCGAACCAGTTTTGACCGGCTCAAACCAGAGCACCCGGCTCAAACCAGACCAGAGCGGCTCAAACCAGTTTTGACCAGATGACCACGGATCAAACCGGACCAGATTGGCTCACACCGGATCATACTGGCCCAGACAGGCACAGACCGGCTGAAAACGGATCAAACCAGACGAGAGCGGCACAGACCGGTTAAAACCGGGCCAGACCGGCTCAAACCGGTTTTGACCGGCTCAAACCAGACCAGACAGGTTCAAAGCGGTTTTGACTGGTCTCAATCCGGTTTTGACCAGCTCAAGCCCGTTTTGACCAGCTCAAACCACTCCAGACCGGCTAAAACCGGTTTTCAACGGCCCAAACCGGTTTTGACCTTATTAGACCGGATCACACCGGTTTTGACCGACATGAGCCGGTTTTGACCGGCTCAAACCAGACCAGATGGGTTCAAACCGGTTTTGAGTGCCTCAATCCGGTTTTGACCGGCTGAAACCGGTTTTTGACCGGCTCAAACCACTCCAGACCGGGGTAAAACCGCTTTTTACTGGCTTAAATCGGTTTAGACCTGATTAGACCAGCTCAAACGAGACCAGATCGGTTCAATGCGGTTTTGATCGGCGCAAACCGGTTTTGAACGGCTCGAAACGGTTTTGATCGGCTCAAACAGGTCTTGACCGGTTCAAACCAGACCAGAGCGGCTCAAACCGGTTTTGACCGGCTAAAACCAGGTTTGACCAGATGAGACCGGATCAAACCGAATCAGACCGGCCCATACAGGCTAAAATTGGATCAAACTGTACCCGAACGGCCAAGACTACCTAATACTGGGCCACAAACCGGTTTTGACCGGTTCAAACCAGACCAGACCGGCTCAAACCGGTTTTCAACGGCGCAAAGCGGTTTTGACCGGATGAAACCAGACTCTACCGGCCCAGATCAGCTGAAAGCGGATCAAGCAGGACCAGGCCGGCCCAGACCAGATGAAAGCGGGCCACAAAGCGGTTTTGACCGGCTGAAACGAGACCAGACCGGCTCAAACCGATTTTGACCGACCTGAGCCGGTTTTCACCAGCTCAAACCGGACCAGACTGGCTCAAACCGGTTTTGACCGGCTCAAAGCATTTTTGACTGGATCAAACCAGACTCCACCGGCACAGACAAGCTGAAACTGGATCAAACAGGACCAGACCAGCCCAGACCGGCTGAAAGGGGGCCACAAAGCGGTTTTGACCGGATGAAACCAGACCAGACTGGCTCAAACCAGTTTTGACCGGCCTGAGACGGTGTAGAACGGCTCAAACCACACCAGAGCGGCTCAAATCGGACCAGAGCGGCTCAAACCGGTTTTTACCAGATGGCAATGGATCAAACTGGACCAGAACGGCTCACACCGGATCAAACCGGACCAGACAGGCCCGGACCGGTTGAAACTGGATCAAACCGGACCAGACAGGCCCAGACTGGCTAAAATCGGGCCAGACCGGCTCAAACCGGTTTTGACCGGTTCAAACCAGACCAGACCGGATCAAACCGGTTTTGACCGGCTCAATCCTGTTTTTACCAGCTCAAATCGGTTTTGACCAGCTCAAACCACTCCAGACCCGCTAAAACCGGTTTACACTGGCTCAAACCGGTTTTGACCTGATTAGACCGGATCAAACCGGACCAGACCGGCTCAGACAGGCTCGAGTCAGTTTTGACTGGCTTCAACCAGACCAAACCAGATCAAACCGGTTTTGACTGGCTCAAACCAGACCAGACCGGCTCAAACGAGAACAGACCGTCTCAAACTTGTTTTGACCGGGTCAAACCGGTTTTGAACTGCACAAACCACACCAGACCAGGTGAAACCTGTTTTGACGGGCTAAAACCGGTTTTGACCAGATGAGACTGGATCAAACCGAATCAGACCGGCTCAGGCCAGCTAAAATCTGATCAAACTGGACCAGACCAGCCCAGACCGCCTAATACTGGGCCACAAACCGGTTTTTGATCGGTGCAAACCAGACCAGACCGGCTCAAACCGGTTTTGACCGACCAGAGCCGTTTTTGACCAGCTCAAACCAAACCAGATTGGTTCAAACCGGTTTTGACTGCCTGAATTCGATTTTGACCAGCTGAAACCGATTTTGACTGGCTCAAACCACTCCAGACCGGGTAAAACCGGTTTTCGGCGGCTTAAACCGGTTTTGACCTGATTAGACAATCTCAAACCAGACCAGACCGGTTCAATGCGGTTTTGTCTGGCACAAAGCGGTTTTGAACGGCTCGAACCGGTTTTGACCGGCTCAAACCGGTTTTGACCGGCTCAAACCACACCAGACCGGCTGAAACCGGTTTGACCGGCTAAAACCCGGTTTGACCAGATGAGACCGGATCAAACCGAATCAGACCGGCCCAGACCGGCTAAAATCAGATCAAACTGGACCAGACCGTCCCAGACCGCCTAAAACTGGGACACAAACCGGTTTTGACTGGTTCAAACCTGACCAGACCGATACAATTCGATTTTGACAAGCTCAAACCTGTTTTGAACGTCTTGATCTGGTTTTGACCGTCTCAAACCGGTTTTGACCGGCTCAAACCACACCAGACCGGCTCAAACCGGTTTTGACCAGCTGAAACCGATTTTGACCGGATGAGACCGTATCAAACTGGACCAGACGGGTCCAGTCCGGCTAAAACCGCCTCAAACCGGACCAGACCGGCGCAGACCGCCTAAAAACGGCCAAACCCGCTCAAACCTATTTTGACCGGCTCAAACCAGACCAGGCCAGCTCAAACCGGTTTTGACCGGCTCAAAACACACCAGATCGGCTCATACCAGCTTTGACCGGCTGAAACCACACCAGACCGGCTCAAACCGGTTTTGACCAGCTGAAACCAATTTTGACCATATGAGACCGGATCAAACTGGACTAGACGGGCCCAGATCAGCTAAAACCAGATCAAACCGGACCAGAACGTCCCAGACCGCCTAAAACCGGGCCAAACCGTCTCAAACCTATATTGACCGGATCAAACCAGACCAGACCGGCTCAAACCAGTTTTGACCGGCTCAAAGCGTTTTTGACTGTATCAAACCGGACTGGACCGGCCCAGAACAGCTGAAACCGGATCAAACCGGAGCACACTGGCCCAGACCAGCTGAAAACGGGCCACAGACCGGTTTTGACCGGCGCTAACCAGACCAGACCGGCTCAAACCGGTTTTGACCGGCTCAAAGCAGTTTTGACTGGATCAAACGAGACTCCTCCGGCACAGACAAGCTGAAACCGGATCAAACAGGACCAGACCGGCCCAGACCGGCTGAAAGCGGGCCACAAAGCGGTTTTGACTGGCTGAAACCAGACCAGAACGGCTCAAACCGGTGTTGACCGGCCTGAGCCGGTTTAGAACGGCTCAAACCAGACCAGAGCGGCTCAAACAGTACCAGAGCGGCTGAAACAGGTTTTTACCAGACGACAGCGGATCAAACCAGACCAGACCGGTTCACACCGGATCAAACCGGACCAGACCGGCCCAGACTGGCTAAAACCGGGCCAGACCGGATCAAACCGGTTTTGACCGGCTCAAACCAGACCAGACCGGTTCAAACCAGTTTTGACTGGCTCAATCTGGTTTTCACCGGCTCAAACCACTCCAGACCGGCTAAAATCAGTTTTCACTGGCTCAAACCGGTTTTGACCTGATTAGACCAGATCAAACCGGACCAGACCGGCTCAGACAGGCTCGAATCGGTTTTGACAGGCTTCAACCACACCAAACCGGCTCAAACCGGTTTTGACCGGCTCGAACCGGTTTTGACCGGGTCAAAGCAGACCAGACTGGCTCAAACCAGACCAGACCGGCTCAAATCTGTTTTGACCGGGTCAAACCGGTTTTGAACTGCTCAAACCACACCAGACAGGCTGAAACCGGTTTTTACCGGCTAAAACCGGTTTTGACCGGATGACACCGGACCAAACCGAATCAAACCGGCCCAGGCCAGGTAAAATCGGATCAAACTGGACCAGACGGGCCCACACCGCCTAAAACTGGGCCACAAACCGGTTTTGACCAGTTCAAACCAGACCAGACCGGCTCAAAGCGGTTTTGACCGGCTTGAACCGGTTTTGAGCGGCTCAAACCGGTTTTGACTGGCTGAAACCACACCAGACCGGCTGAAACCGGTTTTGACCGGCTAAAACCGGGTTTGACCGGATGGGACCGGATCAAACCGAATCAGACCGGCCAAGACCAGCTAAAATCCGATCAAACCGTACCCGACTGGCCCAGACTGCCTAAAACTGGGACACAAACCGGTTTTGAGCGGTTCAAACCAGGCCAGACTGGCGCAAACCGATTTTGACTGACCTGAGCCGGTTTTCACCGGCTCAAACCAGACCAGACCGGCTCAAACCGGTTTTGACCGGCTCAAAGCGGTTTTGAACGGATCAAACGAGACTCGACCGACACAGACCAGCTGAAACTGGATCAAACAGGACCAGACCGGCACAGACCGGCGGGAAAGCGGGCCACAAAACGGTTTTGACCGGCTGAAAAAAGACCAGACCGGCTCAAACCGGTTTCGAACAGCCTGAGCCGGTTTAGAATGGTCAAACCAGACCAGAGCAACTCAAACCGGACCAGAGCGGCTCAAACCGGTTTTTACCAGATGACACCCGGATCAAACCGGACCAGACCGGCCCAGACTGGCTAAAACCGGGCCAGACTGGCTCAAACCGGTTTTGACCGGGTCAAACCGGTTTTGACCTGCTCAAACCACACCAGACCGGCTGAAACCGGTTTTGACCGGCTTAAAACCTGTTTTGACCGGATGAGACCGGATCACACCGAATCAGACCGGCCCAGACCAGCTAAAATCGGATCAAACCGGACCAGACCGTCACAGACCGCCTAAAACTGGCCACAAAACGGTTTTGACCGGTTCAAACCAGACCAGACCGGCTCAAACCTGTTTTGACCGGCTCAAACCGGTTTTGACCGGCTCAAACCAGAGCACCCGGCTCAAACCAGACCAGAGCGGCTCAAACCAGTTTTGACCGGATGACCACGGATCAAACCGGACCAGATTGGCTCACACCAGATCATACTGGCCCAGACAGGCACAGACCGGCTGAAACCGGATCAAACCAGACGAGAGCGTCACAGACCGGTTAAAACCGGGCCAGACCGGCTCAAACCGGTTTTGACCGGCTCAAAACAGACCAGACAGGTTCAAAGCGGTTTTGACTGTCTCAATCCGGTTTTGACCAGCTCAAACCCGTTTTGACCGGCTCAAACCAGACCAGACTGGCTCAAACCAGACCAGAGCGGCTCAATCCGGTTTTGACCGGCTAAAACCGGTTTTGACCGGGTCAAACCAGACCAGACCGGCTCACACGCGTTTTGACCCTCTGAAACCGATTTTCACCGGATGAGACCAGATCACACTGGACCAGACGGGCCCAGACCAGCTAAAACCGGATCCAACCGGACCAGACCGGCCCAGACAGCCTAAAACTGGGCCAAACCGGGTCAAACCTATTTTGAACGTTTCAAACCAGACCAGACCAGCTCAAAACGGTTTTGACCGGCTCAAACCAGACCAGACCGGCTCAAAACCGACCAAATCGGCTCAAATCGGTTTTGACCGGATGACACCGGATCAAACCGGACCACACGGCTCACACCAGATCACACCGGACCAGACAGGCACAGACTGGCTGAAACTGGATCAAACCGGACCAGACCGGCCCAGACAGGCTAAAACCGGACCAGACCAGCTCAAACCGGTTTTTGACCGGCTCATTCCCGACCAGACCGGTTCATACCGGTTTTGACTGGCTCAATCAGGTTTTTGACCGGCCGAAACCGGTTTTGACCGTCTCAAACCACTCCAGACCGTCTAAAACCGTTTTCACCGGCTCAAAACGGTTTTGACCTGATTAGACCGGATCAAACCGGACCATACCGCCTTAGACAGGCTCGAATCGGTTTTGACTGGCTTCAACCTGACCAAACCGGCTCAAACCGGTTTTGACCGGATCGAACCCGTTTTGACTGGCTCAAACCACACCACACTGGCTGAAACCGGTTTTGACCGGCTAAAACCGGTTTTGACCAGATGAGACCGGATCAAACTGAATCAGACCGGCCAGACTGGGTAAAATTGGATCAAACTGGAGCAGACTTGCCCTGACCGCCTAAAACTGAGTCACAAACTAGTTTTGACCAGCTCAAACCAGACCAAAATGGCTCAAACCGGTTTTGACCAGCTCAAAGAAGACCAGACCAGCTCAAACCGGACCAGACCCGCTCAAACCGGTTTTGACCGGGCGACACAAATCAAACCAGACCAGACCGGCTCACACTGGATAAAACTGAACCAGACAGACACAGACTGGTTGAAACCGGATCAAATCCGACCAGATCGGCCCAGACCGGTGAAAACCGGGCCACACCGGCTCA
Source organism: Chlorocebus sabaeus (assembly GCF_047675955.1). Taxonomy (NCBI): domain Eukaryota; kingdom Metazoa; phylum Chordata; class Mammalia; order Primates; family Cercopithecidae; genus Chlorocebus; species Chlorocebus sabaeus. The sequence continues at coordinate 25,807 of NW_027327257.1, read as the reverse complement.
AACCAGTTTTCACCGGCTCAAACCAGACCAGACCGTTTCAAACCGGTTTTGATTGGCTCAATCCGGTTTTGACCGGCTCAAACCAGTTTTGTCTGGCTCAAACCAATCCAGACCGGCTAAAACTGGTTTTCACCGGCTCAAACCGGTTTTGACCTGATTAGACTGGATCAAACTGGACCAGACCAGCACAGACAGGCTCGAATCGGTTTTGACTGGCTTCAACCAGAACAAACCGGTTCAAACCGGTTTTGACCAGCTCGAACCGGTTTTGACCGGCTCAAACCAAACCAGACCGTCTCAAACCAGAGCAGACCAGCGCAAACCGATTTTGACCGGCTCAAACAACTCCAGACAGGCTAAAACCGGTTTTCACCAGCTCAAACAGGTTTTGACCTGATTAGACCATATCAAACCGGACCAGACCTTCTCAGGCATGATCGAATCGATTTTGACTGGCTTCAACCAGACCAAACGGGCTCAAACCGGTTTTGACTGGCTCGAACGGGTTTTCACCGGCTCAAACCTGTCCAGGCCGGCTCAAACCAGACCAAACCAGCTTAAACCGGTTTTAACAGGCTCAAACCGGTTTTGACCTGCTCAAACCACTCCAGACCGGCTGAAACCGGTTTTGACCGGATGAGACTTGCTCAAACCGAATCACACCGGCCCCGACTGGCCAAAATCGGATTAAACCGGACCAGACAGCCCCAGACCGCGTGAAACTGGGCCACAAACCGGTTTTGACCACTTCAAACCAGACCAGACCGGCTCTAACCGGTTTTGACCGGCTCAAACCAGACCAGACCGGCTCAAACCAGACCTGACCGGTTCAATCCGGTTTTGACCGGCTTAAACTGGTTTTGAACCGCTCGAACCGGTTTTGACCAGCTCAAACCAGTTTTGACAGGCTCAAACCACACCAGACCGGCTCAAACCGGTTTTGACCGGCTGAAATAGATTTTCACCGGATGAGACAGGATCAAACCGGACCAGACGAGCCCAGACCGGCTAAAACCGGATCAAACCGGACCAGACCGGCCCAGAACGCATAAAACCGGGCCAAACCGGCTCAAACATATTTTGAACAGCTTAAACCAGACCAGACCGTCTCAAACCGGTTTTGACCAGCTCAACCCAGACCAGACCGTCTCAAAATGGATCACACCAGACCAGACCGGCCCAAACCGCCTAAAACCGTGCCAAACCGGCTCAAACATATTTTGACCGGCTCAAACCAGACCAGACCAGGTCGAACCTGTTTTGACCGGCTCAAACCAGACCATACTGGCTCAAACCGGTTTTGACAGGCTGAAATCAGAAGAGACTGGCTCAAACCGGTTTTGACCGTATGAGACAGGATAAAACCGGACCAGACTGGCTAAAACTGGATGAAACTGCACCAGACCGGCCCAGAACAGCTGAAGCCGGAGCAAACCAGACCAGACTGGCCCAGACCGGCTAAAACAGGGCCACAAACCGGTTTTGACAGGTTCAAACCAGACCAGACGGGTTCAAACCGGTTTTGACCGACCTGAGACGGTTTTGACCGGCTCAAACCAGACCAGACCAGTGCAATCTGGGTTTGACCGGCTCAAACCGTACCAGACCGGCTCAAACTGGTTTTGACCGGATGAAACCGGAACAAACCGGACCAGACTGGCTTACACCGTATCGAACCGGACCAGACCGGCCCAGACCGGCTTAAACAGGGCCAGACGGGCTCAAACCGGTTTTGACCAGTTCAAACCAGACCAGACCGGTTCAAACCGGTTTTGACTGGCTCAATCCGGTTTTGACCGGCTCAAACCAGTTTTGACCAGCTGAAACCACTCCAGACCGGCTAAAACCTGTTTTCACCGACTCAAACCGGTTTTCACCTGATTAGACCGGATCGAACCGGACCAGACCGGCTCAGACAGGCACGAATCGGTTTTCACTGGCTTCAACAAGACCAAACCAGCTCAAACTGGTTTTGACCGGGTGACACCGGATCAAACTAGACCAGACCAGCTCACACCGGATCAAACCGGACCATACAGGCCCCGACCGGCTGAAACCGGATCAAACTGGACGAGACCGGTCCAGACAGGCTAAAACCAGGCCAGACCGGCTCAAACCGGTTTTGAGCGGCTCAAACCACACCAGACCGTTTCGAACCGGTTTTGAATGGTTCAAGCCGGTTTTGACCGGCTCAAACCACTCCAGACCGGCTAAAACCGGTTTGAGCCGGCTCAAACTGGTTTTGACCTGATTAGACCGGATGAAACCGGACCAGACCGGCTCAGACAGGCTCGAATCGGTTGTGACTGGCTTCAAACAGACCAAACTGGCTCAAACCGGTTTTGAACACCTCGGACCAGTTTTGACCGGCTCAAACCAGACCAGACTGGCTCAAACCAGACCAGACCGGCTCAAAGCGTTTTTGACCGGCTCAAACCACAGCAGACTGGCTGAAACCGCTTTTGACAGGGTAAAACTGGTTTTGACCGGATGAGACCGGATCAAACCAAATCAGACCGGACCAGACCGTCCAAAATCGGATCAAACAGGACCCGCCCGGCACAGACCGCCTAAAACTGGGCCACAAGCCGGTTTGACGGGTTCAAACCAGACCAGACCGGCTGAAAACCGGTTTTGACCGACCTGAGCTGGTTTTGACCGGCTCAAACCACACCAGACCGGCTCAAACCAGACCAGACAGGCTCAAATCGGTTTTGACCGGCTCAAACCAGACCAGACCAGTTCAATCCGGTTTTGACCGGCTTAAACCCATTTTCAATGGCTCGAACCAGTTTTGACCGGCTCAAACCACACCAGACCGGCTCAAACCGGTTTTGACTGGCTGAAATCGATTTTGACCGGATGGGACAGGATCAACCCGGACCAGACAAGCCCAGAACGGCTAAAACCGGATCAAACCAGACCAGACCGGCCCAGACCGCCTAAAACCGGGCCAAACCGGCTCAAACCTATTTTGACTGCCTTAAACCACACCAGACCGGCTCAAACCGGTTTTGACCAGCTCAAACCACACCAGACCGGCTCAAACCAGACCAGACTGGCTCAAACCCGTTTTAAGCATCTCAAACCGATTTTCACCTGCTCAAACCCCACCAGACCGGCTAAAACTGGTTTTGACCGGCTAAAACCGGTTTTGACCGGATGAGACCAGATCAAACCAAATCAGACCAGCCAGACAGGCTAAAACCGGATCAAACCAGACCAGACCTTCTCAAACCGGATCATACCAGACCAGACCGGCAAAAAACGGACTCAAACCGGCTCAAACCGAACCAGACCAGCCCAGAGAGGCTAAAACCAGGCCAAACTGGCACAATCAGGTTTTACCGGCTCAAACCAGACCAGACCGGCTCAAACCAGACCAGACTGGCTCAAACAGGTTTTGAGCGGCTCAAACCAGAACAGACCGGCTCAAACCGGTTTTGATCGGATGAGACAGGATAAAACTGGACCAGACCGGCTCAAACCATATGAAACCACACCAGACCATCCCAAAACAGCTGAAGCCGGAGCAAACCGGACCAGACCGGGCCAGACTGGCTAAAACCGGGCCACAAACCAGGTTTGACCGGCTCAAACCCGACCATACCGGCTCAAACCGGTTTTGACCAGCTAAAAGCGGTTTTGACCGGATCAAACGGGAATCGACCGGCCCAGACTAGCTGAAACCGGTTCAAACCAGTCCAGAGCGGCTCAAACCTGTTTTGACTGGCTCCGAGCGGTTTTGACCGGCTCAAACCAGACCAGACCGACTCAAACCACACCAGACTGGCTCAAACTGGTTTTGACCTGCTCAAACCACACCAGACCGGCTGAAACCGGTTTTGACCGGCTAAAACCGGTTTTGACCAGATGAGACAGGATCAAACCAATTCAGACAGGCCCAGACCGTCTAAAATCGGATCAAACCAGACCTGCCCGGCACAGACCGCCTAAAACTGGGCCACAAGCCAGTTATGACGGGTTCAAACCAGACCTGACCTGCTCAAGCCGGTTTTGACAGACCTGAGCAGGTTTTGACCGGCTCAAACCAGACCAGACCGGTCAAATCCGACCAGACTGTCTCAAATCGGTTTTGACCGGCTCAAACCAGACCAGACCGGTTCAATCCGGTTTTGACAGGCTCAAACCGGTTTTTAATGGCTGAAACCGGTTTTGACCGTCTCAAACCACACCAGACCGCCTCAAACCGGGTTTGACCGGCTGAAACTGATTTTGACCATATGAGACCGGATCAAACCGGACCAGACAGGCTATAAGCGTATCTAACCGGACCAGAACGGCCCAGACTGCCTAAAACCGGGCCAAACCGGCTCAAACCGGTTATGACCGGCTCTAACCAAAGCAGACCATCTCAAACCGGTTTTGACCGACTGAAACTGGTTTTGACCGGCTCAAACCAGACCAGACCGGCTAAAACCGGATCAAACGGGACCAGACCAGTTCAGACCGCATGAAACCGGGCCAAACCGACTCAAACCGGATGAAACCGCACCAGACTGGCCCAGAACAGCTGAAGCCAGAGCATACCGGACCAGAGCGGACTAGACCGGCTAAAACCGGTCCACAAAACGGTTTTGACCAGCTCAAACCATACCAGACCATTTCAAAGAAGACCAGACCGGCTCAAACAAGACCAGACCATCTCAAACCGGTTTTGACCGGATGAGACCGGATCAAACAGGAGTAGACCGGCTCAGAGAGGCTCGAATCGGTTTTGATTGGCTTCAAACATACCAAACCGGCTCTAACCGGTTTTTACCTGCTCAAACCACACCAGACCGGCTGAAAACAGTTTTAACCGGCTAAAACCGGTTTTGACCGGATGAGACCCGTTCAAACCGAATCAGATTGGTGCAGAATGGCTAAAATCGTAACAAACCGGAAAAGACTGGCCCAGACCACCTAAAACTCTGCCACAAACCGGTTTTGACCGCTTCAAACCAGAACAGACTGGCTCAAACCTGTTTTGGCCGACCTGAGCCGGTTTTGACAGGCTCAAACCAGACCGGACCGGTTTATTCCGGTTTTGACCGGCTCAAACCGGTTTTGACCATCTCAAACCACACCCGACCGGCTCAAACCGGTTTCAAACGGCTGAAACCGACTTTGACCATATGAGACCGGATCAAACCAGACCAGACGGGCCCAGACAGGCTAAAACCGGATCTAAACGGAACAGAACGTCCCAGAGCGCCTAAAACCGGGCCACACTGGCTCAAACCTATTTGGAACGGCTCACAACAGACCAGACCAGCTCAAACAGGTTTTGACCGGCTGAAACCGGTTTTGACCGGCTCAAACCAGACCAGATCGGCTCAAACCGGATCAAACGGGAACAGACCGGCCCAGACCGCATAAAACCGGGCCATACCGGCTCAAACCGGATGAAACCGCACCACACCGGCGCAGAACAGTGGAAGCCAGAGCAAACTGGACCAGACCGGGCCAGACCGGCTAATACTGGGCCACAAACCGGTTTTGACCAGCTCAAACCTGACCAGACCGTTTAAAACAAGACCACTCCGGCTCAAACAAGACCAGACCGTCTCAAACCGGTTTTGACTGGATGAGACCGGATCAAACCGGAGCAGACTGGCTCAAACCGTCTCAAACCGGAAAAGACCAGCTCAGAACGGCTAAAACAGGGCCAAATCGGCCTAAACAGGTTTTTACCGGCTCAAACCAGACCTGACCGGCTCAAACCCGTTTTAACCAAACTGAGCCGGTTTTTACCGGCTCAAACCAAATCAGACCGGCTCAAACCATACCAAACCGGCTCAAACCACACCAGACCGGCTCAAACCGGTTCTGACTGGCTCAAACCAGACCAGACCGGCTCAAACTGGTTTTGACCGGATGAGACAGAATAAAACCGCACCAGACCGGCCCAGAACAGCTGAAGCCAGAGCAAACCAGACCAGACCGGGGCAGACCGGCTAAAACCGGGCCGCAAACCGGTTTTGATTGGCTCAAACCACACCAGACTGGCTCAAACCGGACCAGACCAACTCAAACCAGGTTTGACCGGATGACACTGGATCAAACCACACCAAACCAGCTCACACCGGATCAAACCGGACCAGACAAGCCCAGACCGGCTGAACCCAGATCAAACAGGACCAGACCGGCCGAGACCGGCTAAAACTGGGCCAGACAGGCTCAAACTGGTTTTGACTGGCTCAAACCAGACCAGACCGGTTCAAACCGGTTTTGACTGGCTCAATCCGGTTTTGACCATCTGAAACCGGTTTAGACCAGCTCCAACCACTCCAGACAGGTCAAAACCAGTTTTCACCGGCTTAAAACGGTTTTGACCTGATTAGACTGCATCAAACCGGACCAGACCGGCTCAGACAGGCTCGAATCTGTTTTGACTGGCTTCAACCAGACCAGACCGGCTCTAACCGGTTTTGACCGGCTCAAACCAGACCAGACTGCCTCAAAGCGGTTTTGACCGGATGAGACAGGATAAAACTGGACCGGACCGGCTCAAACCGGATGACCGCACAAGACCGGCCCAGAAGAGCTGATGCCGAAGCAAACCGGACCAGACCAGACCAGACCGGCTCGAACCTGTTTTGAGCGGCTCAAACCCGACCTGACCAGCTCAAACCGGTTTTCATCGAATTAGACCAAATCAAACCGGACCAGACCTTCTCAAACCAGATCATACCAGATCAGACCAGTACACAACGGCTCAAACCGGCTCAAACGGAGCCAGACCAGCCCAGACAGGCTAAAACCGGGCCAAACCGGCTCAATCAGGTTTTGACCGGCTCAAACCAGACCAGACCGGCTCAAACCGGTTTTGACCGGCTCAAACCAGCCCAGACTGGTTCAAACCGGTTTTGACCAGATTAGACAGGATAAACCCGGAACAGACCAGCTCAAACCGGATGAAACCACACCAAACCGGCTCAGAACAGCTGAAGCCAGAGAAAACTGGACCAGACTGGACCAGACTGGCTAAAACCGGGCCACAAACGGGTTTTGACCGGCTCAAACCGGTTTTGACTGGCTCAAACCAGACCAGACCGGCTCAAACCGGAACAGACCGGCTCAAACCGGTTTTCACCGGATGACACCGGATCAAACCAGACCAGACCGGCTCACACCGGATCAAACCGGACCAGACCGGCCCAGACCGGCTAAAAATGGGTCAGACTGGCTCAAACCGGTTTTGACCAGCTCAAACCAGACCAGACCGAGTCCAACCTGTTTTGACCAGCTCAAATCAGACCTGACCGGCTCAAACCCATTTTGACCGGATCAGACCGGATTAAATGGGATCAGACCTTCCCAAACCGGATCATACCGGACCAGACGAGCACAAACCGGCTCACACCGGCTCAAACCGAACAAGACCGGCCCAGACCGGCTAAAACCGGGTCAGAACGGCTCAAACCGGTTTTGACCAGCTCAAACCAGACCAGACCGAGTCGAACCTGTTTTGACCGGCTCAAACCAGACCTGACCGGTTCACACCCGTTTTGACCAGATTAGACCGGATGAATCGGGACCAGACCTTCCCAAACCGTATCATACCGGAGCAGACGAGCACAAACCGAACACTCAACTGCTGACTCAAACCGGCTCAAACCGAACCAGACCGGCCCAGACAGGCTAAAACTGGGCCAAACCGGCTCAATCAGGTTTTGCCTGTCTCAAACAAGACCAGACCGGCTCAAACAAGACCAGACCGGCTCAATCCGATTTTCACCAGATGAGACCGGATTAAACCGGACCAGACCGGCTCAAACCGCATCAAACCGGAAAAGTCCAGCGCAGACCGGCTAAAACCGAGCCAAATCGGCTCGAACCGGTTTTGACCGGCTCAAACCACACCAAACAGGCTCAAATTGGTTTTGACCGGCTCAAACCAGACCAGACCGGCTCAAACCGGACCAGACCGGCTCAAACCGGTTTTGACCAGATGACACCAGATCAAACCGGACCAGACCGGCTCACACCAGATCAAACCGGACAGACTGACCCAGACTGGCTAAAACCGGGCCAGACCCGCTCAAACCGGTTTTGACAGGCTCAAACCAGACCAGACCGAGTCGAACCTGTTTTGACCGGCTCAAACCCGACCTGACAGGCTCAAACCCGTTTTGACCGGATCAGACTGGATCAAACGGGACCAGACCTTCCCAAACCATATCATATCGGACCGGACGAGCACAAACCGGATCAAACCGGCTCAAACCGATCCAGACTGGCCCAGACCGGCTAAAACCGGACCAGATCGGCTCAAACCGGTTTTGACCGGCTCAAACCAGACCAGACCGAGTCGAACCTGTTTTGACAGGCTGAAACCAGACCTGACGGACTCAAACCCGATTTGACCGGATTAGACCGGATCAAACGGGAACAGACCTTCCCAAACCGGATCATACCAGAACAGACGAGCACAAAGTGACTCAAACCGGCTGAAACCGAACCAGACTGGCCCAGACAGGCTAAAACCGGGCCAAACTGGCTCAACCAGGTTTTGACCGTCTCAAACAAAACCAGACAGTCTCAAACAAGACCAGACCGGCTCAATCCGATTTTGACCGGATGAGACCAGATTAAACCTGACCAGGAAGACTCGAACCGCATCAAACCGGAAAAGACCGGCCCAGACCGGCTAAAACCGGGCCAAAAACGGCTCGAACCGGTTTTGACCGGCTCAAACCAGACCAAACAGGCTCAAACTGGTTTTGACCGGCTCAAACCAGACCAGACCGGCTCAAAACGGTTTTGACCGGTTCGAACCTGTTTTGACTGGCTCAAACCAGACCATTCCGGCTCAAACCAGACCAGACCAGCTCAAACCGGTTTTGACCTTCTCAAACCACACCAGACCAGATGAAACCACTTTTGACTGGCTGAAACCGTTTTGACCAGATGAGACCGGATCAAACTGAATCAGACCAGCCCAGACCGGCTAACATCGGATCAAACGGGATCAGACCGGCCCAGACTGCCTAAAACTGGGCCACAAACTGGTTTTGACCGGATCAAACCAAATCAGACAGGCTCAAACCAGACCAGACCAGCTCAAACCAGACCAGACCGGCTCAAACCGGTTTTGACGTGCTAAAAGCGGTTTTGACAGCATCAAACTGTACTCGACCGGCCCATACCAGCTGAAACCGGATCAAGCCGGAGCAGACCGGCCCAGACCAGCTTAAACCGGGACACAAACCGGTTTGGGACTGGCTCAAACCAGACTAGACAGGCTGAAACCGCTTTTGACCGGCCTGAGCCGGTTTGTAGACCGACTCAAACCAGACCAGACCGGCTCAAACCAGACCATCGCGGCTCAAACCGGTTTTGACCTGATTACAACGGATCAAACCGGACCAGCCCGGCTCACACCGGATCAAACCGGACCAGACAGGCCCAGACCAGCTGAAACCGGATCAAACAAGACCAGACAGGCACAGACCAGCTAAAACCGGGCCAGACCGGCACAAACCGGTTTTGACCGGCTCAAACCAGACCAGACAGGTTCAAACCGGTTTTGACTGGCTCAATCCGGGTTTGACCGGCTCAAACCGGTTTTGACCAGCTGAAACCACTCCAGATCGGCTAAAAACAGGTTTTCACCGGCTCAAACCGGTTTTGACCTGATTAGACAGGATCAAACCGGACCAGACGGGCTCAGACAGGCTCGAATCGGTTTTAACTGGCTTCAACCAGACGAAACCGGCTCAAACCAGTTTTGACGGGCTCTAACTGATTTTGACCAGCTCAAACCACACCAGACCGGCTGAAACCGGTTTTGATCGGCTAAAACCGGTTTTGACCAGATGAGACCGGATCAAACCGAATCAGGCTGGCCCAGACTGGCTAAAATGGGATGAAACCGGACCAGACTGGCCCAGAACACCTAAAACTGGGCCACAAACCGGTTTTGACAGCTTCAAAAAAGACAAGACCGGCTCAAACCGGTTTTGACCGACCCGAGCCGGTTTTGACCGGCTCAAACCAGACCAGACCGGCTAAAAACCAGACCAGAACGGCTCAAACCGGTTTTGACCGGCTCAAACCAGACCAGACTGGCTCAAAGCGGTTTTGACCGGATGAGACAGGATAAAACCGGACTGGACCGTCTCAAACCGCATGAAACCGCACAAGACTGGCCTAGAACAGCTGATGCCGGAGCAAACCGGACCAGATCGGCCCAGACCGGCTAATACCGGGCCACAAACCGGTTTTGACAGGCTCAAACCGGACCAGACGGGCTCAAACCGGTTTTGACCGGCCTGAGCCAGTTTTGACGGGCTCAAACCAGACCAGACCATCTCAAACCGGACCGGAACGGCTCAAACCGGTTTTGACCAGATGACACCGGATCAAAGATGACCAGACTGTTTCACACCGGGTCAAAGTGAACCAGACAGGCCCAGACAGGCTGAAATCGGCTCAAACATGACCAGACCGGTTCAAACCGGTTTTGCGTAGCTCAATCCGGTTTTGACTGGCTCAAACCGGTTTTGACTGGCTCAAACCACACCAGACTGGCTAAAACCGGTTTTCCACCGACTCAAACCGGTTTTGACCTGATTGGACCGGATCAAACCAGACCAGACCGGCTCAGACAGGCTCGAATCGGTTTTGACTGGCTTCAACCAGACCAAACCTGCTCAAACCGGTTTTGACCGGCTCGAACCGGTTTTGACCGGCTCAAACCACACCAGACCGGCTCAAACCAGACCAGACCGGCTCAAACCGGTTTTGACCTGCTCACACCACACCAGACCAGCTGAAAACAGTTTTGACTGGATGAGACCGGGTGAAGCCGAATCAGACCGGCCCAGACCGGCTAAAATCGGATCAAACCGGAACAGACCGGCCCAGACTGCCTAAAACTGCGCCACAAACCGGTTTTGACCGGTTCAAACCTCAAGAGACTGGCTCAAACCGGTTTTGACTGACCTGAGCCGGTTTTGACTGGTTAAAACCAGTCCAGACTGGCTAAAACCAGAGCAGACCAGCTCAAACCGGTTTTGACCGGCTCTAACCGGTTTTGACCTGCTCAAACCACACCAGACCGGTTCAAATCCAGTTTTCACCGGCTCAAACCGGATTTGAACGGCTCGAACCGGTTTTGACCGGCTCAAACCGGTTTTGACCAGCTCAAACCACACCAGACCGGCTCAAACCGGTTTTGACCGGCTGATACCGATTTTGACCATATGAGACCGGATGAAACCGGATCACACGAGCCCAGACCGGCTAAAACCGGATCAAACCGGATCAGAACGCCCAGACCGCCTAAAACCGGGCCAAACCGGCTCAAACCTATTTTGCCAGGCTCAAACCAGACCAGACTGGCTCAAACCGATTTTGACCGGCTCAAAGCGGTTTTGACCGGATCAAACCAGGACCAGAGCGTCTCAAACCAGACCAGACCGGTTCAAACTGGACCAGACTGGCTCCAACCGGTTTTGACCGATGACACCGGATCAAACCGGACCAGAACGGCTCACACTGGATCAAATCGGACCAGACAGGCCCAGACCGGCTGAAACCGGATCAAACCGGACCAGACCGGCCCAGAACGCCTAAAACTGGGGCAAAAACCAGTGTTGACCGGCTCAAACCAGACCATACCAGCTCAAACCAGACCACACCGGCTCAAACCAGAGAAAACCGGACCAGACCGGCCCAGACCGCCTAAAACCGTGCCAAACCGGCTCAATCAGATTTTGACCGGCTAAAACCAGACCAGACCTGCTCAAACCAGACCAGACTGTCTCAAACCGGTTTTGACCAGATGAGACAAGATAAAACCGGACCAGACTGGCTCAAACTGGATGAAACCGCACCAAACCAGCCCAGAACAGCTGAAGCCGGAGCAAACCGGACCAGACCAACACAGACCAGCTAAAACCAGGCACAAACCAGCATTGAATGGCTCAAACCAGATGAGACCGGCTCAAACCGGTTTTGACTGGCTCAAACCAGACCAGACCGTCTCAAAGTGGACCAGACCGTCTCAAACCGGTTTTGACAGGATGACACCGGATCAAACCGGAAAAGACCGGCTCACACTGGATTAAACCAGACCAGACAGGCCCTGACCGGCTGAAACCAGATCAACCAGACCGGATCAAACCAGAGCAGAGTGGCTCAAACCAGAGCAGACTGGCTCAAACCGGTTTTGACTGGCTGAAACCAGAAGAGACTGGCTCTAACCGGTTTTGAACGGATGAGACAGGATAAAACCGGACCAGACTGCTCACACCGGATCAAACCAGACCAGACAGCCCCAGACTGGCTGAAACCGGATCAAACCAGACCAGACCGACCCAGACTGGCTAAAACCGGGGAGATCGGCTCAATCCGGTTTTGACCGGCTCAAAACAGACCAGACTGGTTCAAACCGGTTTTGACTGGCTCAATCCGGTTTTGACCGGCTCAAACCAGTTTTGACTGGCTTAAACTACACCAGACCGGATAAAACCGGTTTTCTCTGGCTCAAAACAGTTTTGATCTGATTAGACCGGATCCAACCGGACCAGACCGGCTCAGACAGGCTCGAATCCGTTTTGACTGGCTTCAACCAGACCAAACCAGCTCTAACCGGTTTTGACCGGCTCGATCCAGTTTTGACCAGCTCAAACCAGACCAGACTGGCTTAAATCAGACCAGACCGCCTCAAACCGATTTTGACCTGCTCAAGCCACACCAGACCGGGTGAAACCGGTTTTGACCGGCTAAAACCGGTTTTGACCGGATGAGACCGGATCAAACCTAATCAGACCATCCTGGAACGGCTAAAATGGGTTAAAACCGGACCAGACTGTCCCAGACTCACCTAGAACTGGGCCACAAACCGGTTTTGACTGGTTCTAACCAGATCAGACCGGCTCAAACCGATTTTGACAGACCTGAGCCGATTTTGACATGCTCAACACCAGACCAGACTGGCTCAAACCATACGAGACCGGCTCAAATCGGTTTTGACCGCCTCAAACCAGATCAGACCAGCTCAATCCGGCTTTGACCAGCTCAAACCGGTTTTGAACAGCTGGAACGGTTTTTGACTGGCTCAAACCGGTTTTGAACGGCTCAAACCACACCAGACCGGCTCAAACCGGTTTTGACCAGCTGAAACCGATTTTGACCACTATGAGACCGGATCAAACCGACCAGACGGCCCCAGACCGGCTATAACCGGATCAAACTGACCAGAACGGCCCAGACCGCCTAAAACCAGGCCAAACAGGCTCAAACCTATTTTGACCGACTCAAACCTATATTGACCGGCTCAAACCAGACCAGAACAGCTCAAACCGGTTCTGACCGGCTCAAACCAGACCTGACCAGCTCAAACTGGATCAAACCGAACCAGACCGGCCCAGACCGCCTAAAACCGTGACAAACCAGCTCAAACCTATTTTGACCGGCTCAAACCACACCAGACCGTGTCGAACCTGTTTTGAACAGCTAAAACTAGAGTAGACCGGCCCAAACCGGTTTTGACAGGATTAGACCGGATCAAACCGGACCAGACCCTCTCAAACCGGATCATACCGCACCAGACCGGCTCAAACTGGCTCAAACCGGCTCAAACCGAACCAGACCAGCCCAGACAGGCTAAAACCGGTCCAAACAGGCTAAATGAGGTTTTGTCTGGCTCAAACCAGACCAGAACGGCTCAAACCAGACCACACTGGCTCAAACCGGTTTTGACCGAGTGAAACTAGAAGACACTGGATCAAATCAGTTTTGACCGGATGACACAGGATAAAACCAGACCAGACTGGCACAAACCGGATGAAACCACACCAGACCAGCCCAGAACAGCTGAAGCCGGGGGAAACCAGACCAGACGGGGCCAGATCAGCTAAAACCGGGCCACAAACCGGTTTTCACCGGCACAAACCAGACGAGACCGGCTCAAACCGATTTTGACCAGCCTGAGCTGGTTTTGACCGGCTCAAACCAGACCAGACAGGCTCAAACCGGACCAGACCGGTTCAAACAGGTTTTGACCGGATCACACCAGATCAAACTGGACCAGACCGGCTCACACCAGATCAAACCGGAGCAGACAGGCCCAGAGTGCCTGAAACCGGATCAAACCGGGCCACACCGGCACAGACCGGCTAAAACCAGGCCAGACCAGCTCAAACCGTTTTTGACCAGCTCAAGCCAGACCAGACCGGTTCAAACCGGTTTTGACTGACTCAATCCGGTTTTGACAGGCTCACACTGGTTTTGACCGGCTCAAACCACTCCAGACCGGCTAAAAGCGGTTTTCACTGGCTAAAACCGCTTTTCACCTGATTAGACCGGATCAAACCGGAGCAGACCGGCTCAGACAGGCTCGAATCGGTTTTGACTGGCTTCAACCAGACCAAACCGATCAATCCGGTTTTGACCGGCTCGAACCGGTTTTGAACATCTCATCCCAGACCAGACCGGCTCAAACCAGACAAGACCGGCTCAAACCAGTTTTGACTGGCTCAAACCGGTTTTGACCTGCTCAAACCACGCCAGACCGGCTGAAACTGGTTTTGACCGGCTAAAACTGGTTTTGACCGGATGACACCTGATCAAACCGAATGAGACCGGCCCAGACCGGCTAAAATCGGATCAAAACGGACCAGACTGGCCCAGACCGCCTAAAACTGGGCCACAAACCGGTTTTGACGGGTTCGAACCAGAACACACCGGCTCAAACCAGACCACACCGGCTCAAACCGGTTTTGAATGGCTCAAAGCGGTTATGACCAAAACAAACTGGACTCGACCGGCCCAGACCAGCTGAAACAGGTCAAACCGGACCAGACTGGCCCAGACCGGCTAAAACCGGGCCACCAACCGGTTTTGACCGGCTCAAAACAGACCAGACCAGCTCAAACCGGTTTTGACCTGATCAAACCACAACAGACCGGCTGAAATCGGTTTTGACCGGCTAAAACCGGTTTTGACCGGATGAGACCGGATCAAACCGAATCAGACCAGCCCAGACCGGCTAAATCGGATCAAACTGGACCAGACCGGCCCTGACCGCCTAAAACTGGACCACAAACCGGTTTTGAACTGCTCAAACCAGACCAGATCGGCTCAAACCAGTTTTGACCGACCTGAGCCGGTTTTGACCGGCTCAAACCAAATCAGACCGGCTCAAACCGGTTTTAACCGGCTCAAACCGGTTTTAACCTGCTAAAACCACACCAGACCGGCTGAAACCTGTTTTGACGGGCTAAAACCAATTTTCACAGGATGAGACTGGATCAAACCGAATCAGACCGGCCACGACCGGCTATAATTGCATCAAACCAGACCAGACCGGCCCAGACCGCCTATAACTAGGCCACAAGCCAGTTTTGACCGGTTCAAACCAGAACAGACCGGCTCAAATCGATTCTGACCGGCTCAAACCGGTTTTGACCGGCCCAAACCAGACCAGACCGGTTCAATCCAGTTTTGACCGGCTGAAACCGATTTTGAACGGCTCGAACCTGTTTTGACCGGCTCAAACTGGTTTTGACCAGCTCAAACCACACCAGACCGGCTCAAACAGGTTTTATCCGGCTGAAACCGATTTTGACCAGATGAGACCGGATCAAACCGGACCAGACGGGCCCAGACCGGCTAAAACCGGATCAAACTGGACCAGACCGGCCCAGAGCACCTAAAACCGGGGCAAACCGGCTCAAACCTATTTTTATTGTCTCAAACCAGACCAGACAGGCTCAAACCGGTTTTGACCCGTTAAAACCAGACCAGATCGGCTCAAACCAGATCAAACCGGACCAGACAGGCCCAGACCGCTTAAAACCATGCCAAACCGGCTCAAACTTATTTTGACCGGCTGAAACCAGACCGGACCGGGTCGAAACAATTTTGACCGGCTCAAACCAGACCTGACCGGCTCAAACCGGTTTTGACCGGATTACACCGGATCAAACGGGACAAGACCTTCACAAAGCAGATCATACCGGACCAGACGAGCACAAACCATTTCAAACCGGCTCAAACCGAACCAGACCAGCCCAGACAGGCTAAAACAGAATGGTTCAAACCGGTTTTGACTGGCTCAATCCGGTTTTGACCATCTGAAACCGGTTTAGACTGGCTCAAACCATTCCAGAAAGGCTAAAACCAGTTTTCACCGTCTCAAAACGGTTTTGACCTGATTAGACCGCATCAAACCGGACCTGACCGGCTCAGACAGGCTCGAATCTGTCTTGACTGGCTTCATCCAGACCAGACCGCCTAAAACCGGGCCAAACCAGCTCAAACCTATTTTGACCGGTCCAAACCAGACCAGACCGGCTCAAACCGGTTTTGACCAGCTCAAAGCGGTTTTGACCAATCAAACCGGACTCGACCGGCCCAGACCAGCTGTAACTGGATCAAACCAGACTGGACTGGCCCAGACCAGCTAAAACCGGGCCACAATCCGGCTTTGACCGGCTCAAACCACTCCAGACCGGCTAAAACTGGTTTTCACCGGCTCAAACCGGTTTTGACATGATTAGACCGGACCAAACCGGACCAGACTGGCTCAGAGAGGCTCGAATCGGTTTTGACTGGCTTCAACCAGACCAAACCAGATCAAACCGGTTTTGACCGGCTCAAACCAGTTTTGACCGCCTCAAACAAGACCAGACAGGCTCAAACCGGACCAGACCAGCTCAAACCGGTTTTGACCTGCTCAAACCACACCTGACCGGGTGAAACCGATTTTGACGGGCTAAAACCGGTTTTGACCGGATGAGATCGGATCCAACCGAATCAGACCGGCCCAGACTGGCTGAAATCGGATCAAACCGGACAAGACCGGCCCAGACCGCCTAAAACTGGCCCACAAAACGGTTTTGACCACTTCAAACCAAAGCAGACCGGCTCTAACCTGTTTTGACCGACCTGAGACGGTTTTGACCGGCTCAAACCAGACCAGACCAGCTCAAACCAGACCAGACCGGCTCAAACCGGTTTTGAACGACTCAAACCAGACCGGACCGGTTCAATCTGGTTTTGACCGGCTCAAACCGGTTTTCACTGCCTCAAACCACACCAGACTGCCTCAAACCGGTTTTGACCAGCTGAAACCGATTTTGACCATATGAGACCGGATCAAACCTGACCAGACGGCCCCAGACAGGCTAAAACCGGATCTAACCGGACCAGAACGGCCCAGACCGCCTAAAACCGGGCCAAACCGGCTCAAACCTATTTTGACCAGATCAAACCGGACCAGACCAGCTCAAACCGGATCAAACCGGAGTCGACCGGCCCTGACCAGCTGAAACCGGATCAAACCGGACCAGACCGGATCAAACCGGTTTTGATCGGCTCAAACCAGACCAGACTGGCTCAAACCAGACCAGACCGACTCAAACCAGGTTTGACCAGATGACACCAGGTCCAACCGGACCAGTCCGGCTCACACAGTATCAAACCGAAACAGACAGGCCCAAACCGGCTGAAACCGGATCAAACCGGTCCACAGCAGCCCAGACCGGCTTAAACCGTGCCAGATCGGCTGAAACCGGTTTTGACCGGCTCAAACCAGACCAGACCGGTTCAATCCGGTTTTGACTGTCTGAAACCTGTTCTGAAAGGCTCGAACCGGTTTTGATGAGCTCATACCGGTTCTGACCGGCTGAAAACAATTTTCACCAGATGAGACTGGATCAAACCGGACCAGACCGGCCCAGACCGCCTAAAACAGGGCCAAACCGTCTCAAACCTATTTTGACCAGCTCAAACCAGACCAGAACTGCTCAAACCGGTTCTGACCGGCTCAAACCAGACCTGACCGGCTCAAACTGGATCAAACCGAACCAGACCGGCCCAGACCGCCAAAAACCGTGACAAACCAGCTCAAACCTATTTTGACTGGCTCAAACCACACCAGACCGGATCGAACCTGTTTTGACCGGCTAAAACCAGAGCAGACCGGCCCAAACCGGTTTTGACCAGATTAGACCGGATGAAACCAGACCAGAACTTCCCAAAACGGATCATACCTGTCCAGACCAGCACAAACCGACTGAAACTGGCTCAAACGGAACCATACCGGCCCAGACCGGGTAATACCAGGCCACAGACCGGTTTTGACTGGCTCAAACCAGACCAGAACGGCTCCATCCGGTTTTGACTGGCCTGAGCTGGTTTTGACCTGCTCAAACCAGACCAGACCGGCTCAAACCGGACCAGACCGGCTCAAACCGGTTTTGACCGGATGACACCAGATCAAACCGGACCAGACCGGCTCACACCGGATCAAACCGGACCAGACAGGCCCAGACCGGCTGTAACCGGATCAAACCAGGCCACACCGGCTCAGACCGGCTAAAACCGGGCCAGACCGGCTCAAACCGGTTTTGACCTCCTCAAACCACACCAGACCGGCTGAAACCGGTTTTTCCCCGGCTAAAACCGGTTTGGACCGGATGAGACCGGTTCAAACCGAATCAGACAAGCCCAGACTCGCTAAAATCGGATCAAACAGCACCAGACCAGCCCAGAACGCCTAAAACTGGGCCACAAACCGGTTTTGACAGTTTCAAACCAGACCAGACAGGCTCAAACCGGTTTTGTCCGACCTGAGCCCGTTTTGACTGGCTAAAACCAGACCAGACCAGCTCAAACCAGACCAGACTGGCTCAAACCGGTTTTGACTGGCTCAAAGGGGTTTTGACTGGATCAAACCGGACCCGACCAGCCCAGACCAGCTGAAACTGGATCAAACCGGACCAGACTGGCCAAGACCAACTAAAACCGGGCCACAAACCGGTTTTGTCCGGCTCAGACCGACCAGACTGGCTCAAACCGGTTTTGACCTGCTCAAACCACATCAGATCGGCTGAAACTGTTTTTCACTGGCTAAAATCGTTTTTGACCGAATGAGACCAGATCACACCGAATCAGACCAGCCCAGACCAGCTAAAATGGGATCAAAAAGGAACAGACGGGCCCAGACCGGCTAAAACCGGGTCAAACCGGACCACACCGGCCCAGTTCGGCTAAAACCGGGCCACAAACCGGTTTTGACTGACTTAAACCAGACCAAACTGGCTCAAACCTGTATTGACCGTCTCAAACCAGACCAGACCAGCTCAAACAGGTTTTGACCTGCTCAAACCACTCCAGACCGTCTAAAACCGGTTTTCACCGGCTCAAACTGGTTATGACCTCATTAGACCGGATCAAACCGAACCATACCGTCTCAGAGAGGCTCGAATCGGATTTGACTGGCTTCAACTTGACCAAACCGGCTCAAACCGGTTTTGACAGGCTCGGACAGGTTTTGAACGGCTCAAATCAGACAAGACCGGCTCAGACCAGACCAGACCGGCTCAAACCGGTTTTGAAAGGCTCAAACCGGTTTTGACCTTCTCAAACAACCCCAGACCGGCTGAAACTGGTTTGTACCGGCTAAAACCAGTTTTGAGCGGATGAGATCGGATCAAACCAAATCAGACCAGCCCAGACCGGCAAAAATCTGATCAAACCGTCCCAGACAGGCCCAGACCGCCTAAAACTGGGCCACAACCCGGTTTTGACCGGTTCAAACCAGACCAGATCGGCACAAACCAGACAAGACCGGCTCGAACCTGTTTTGACCGGCTCAAACCAGACCAGACCGGCTCAAACTGGTTTTGACTGGATTAGACCAGAACAAACCGGACCAGACATTCTCAAACCGGATCATACCGAATCAGACCGGCACGAACCGGCTGAAACCGGCTCAAACCAAACCAGACCGGCCCAGACAGGCTAAAAACGGGCCAAACTGGCTCAATCAGGTTTTGACCGGCTCAAACCAGACCAGAACCGCTCAAACCAGACCAGACTGGCTCAATCCGGTTTTGACCGGATGAGACAGGATAAAACCGGACCAGACCGGCTGAAAGCAGATGAAACCGCACCAGACCGGCCCAGAACAGCTGAAGCCGGAGCAAACCGGACCACACGGGGCCAGATCGGCTAAAAGTGGGCCACAAACCGGTTTTGAATGGCTCATACCAGACCAGTCCAGCTCAAACAGGGTTTGCCTGGCCTCAGCCTGTTTTGACAGGCTCAAACCAGACCAGACCAGCTCAAAACGGACCACATGGGCTCAAACCGGTTTTGACTGGCTCAAACCGGTTTTGACCTGCTCAAACCACACCAGACCGGATGAAACCGGTTTTGGCCGGCTAAAACCAGTTTTGACCGGATGAGACCAGATCAAACCGAATCAGAACAGCCCAGACCGGCTGAAATCGTATCAAACCGTATCAGACCGGCCCAGACCACATAAAATTGGGCCACAAAACGGTTTTGACGGGTTTAAACCAGAACAGACCGGCTCAAACCGGTTTTGACAGACCTGAGCCGGTTTTGACCGGCTCAAACCAGACCAGACCGGCTCAAACCAGACCAGACCGTCTCAAACCGGTTTTGACCAGCTCAAAGGGGTTTTGACCGGATTGAACCGGACTCTATCAGCCCAGACCAGGTGAAACCGGATCAAACCGGACCAGACCGGCCCAGACCGGCCCAGACCGGCTAAAACCGGGCCACAAACCAGTTTTGGCCGGCTCAAACCAGACCAGACCGGCTCAAACCGGTTTAGACCGGCCTGAGCCGGTTTGGACCAGGTCAAACAAGACCAGACCGGCTCAAACCAGACCAGTCCGGCTCAAACCGGTTTTGACCGGATGACACCAGATCAAACCGGACCAGTCCGGCTAACACCGTATCAAACCGGACCACACAGGCCCAGATCGTCTGAAACCAGATCAAACCGGTCCAGTCCGGCCCAGACCAGCATAAACCGGGCCAGACCGGCTCAAACCAGACCAGAGTGGTTCAAACCGGTTTTGACTGGCTCAATCCGGTTTTGACCGTCTCCAACAGGTTTTGACCGGCTCAAACCACTCCAGACCGGCTAAAACCGGTTTTCACCAGCTCAAACCGGTTTTCACCTGATGAGACCGCATGAAACCGGACCAGACCAGCTCAGACATGCTCGAATCTGTTTTGACTGGGTTCAACCAGACCAAACCGACTCAAACCGGGTTTGACCAGCTTGAACCGGTTTTGACCGGCTGAAACCAGACCAGACCAGCTCAAAATGGACCAGACCGGCTCAAACCCGTTTTAAGAGGCTCAAACCGGTTTTCACCTGCTGAAACCACAGCAGAAAGGCTGAAACCGGTTTTGACAGGCTACAACGGGATTTGACCGGATGAGACCAGATCAAACTGAATCAGACCGGCCCAGACAGGCTAATACCGGATCAAACCAGACCAGACCTTCTCAAACCGGATCATACCAGACCAGACAAGCACAAACGGGCTAAAAGCGACTCAAACCATACCAGACCTTCCCAGAAAGGCTAAAACTGGACCAAAATGGCTCAATCAGTTTTTGTCCGGCTCAAACCAGACCAGACCGGCTCAAACCAGACCAGACAGGCTCAAACCGGTTTTGACCGGCTCAACCAGAACAGACCGGCTCTAACCGGTTTTGTCCGCATGAGACAGGATTAAACCGGACCAGACCGGCTCAAACTGGATGAAACTGCACCAGACCGGCCCAGAAAAGATGAAGCCAGAGGAAACCAGACCAGACCGGACCACACCGGCTAAAACCGGGCCACAAATCACTTTTGACCGGCTCAAACTAGACCAGACCGGCTCAAACCGGTTTTGACCGTCCTGAGCCGGTTTTGACTGGCTAAAACCAGACCAGACCAGCTCACACCAGACCAGACCTTCTGAACCCGGTTGTGACTAGCTCAAAGCGGTTTTGACCAGATGAAACCGGACTCGACCGGACCAGACCAGCTGAAACCGGATCAAACCGGACCAGACTGGTCCAGACCAGCTAAAACCGGGCCACAAACCGGTTTTGGCTGGCTAAAAGCAGACCAGACTGGCTAAAACGAGACCAGACTGGCTCAAACCGGTTTTGACTGGCTCAAAGCGGTTTTGACCGGATCAAACCGGACTCGACCGGCCCAGACAAGCTGAAACCATACCAAACCGGGCCAGACTGGCCCAGACCAGCTAAAACCGGGCCACAAACCGGTTTTGACCGGCTAAAACCAGAACAGACCGGCTCAAACCGGTTTTGACATGCTCAAACCACATCAGACCGGCTAAACCCGGTTTTCACCGGCTAAAATCGTTTTTGACTGAATGAGACCAGTTCAAACCGAATCAGACCGGCCCAGACCGACTAAAATCGGATTGAACCGGACCAGACCAGCCCAGACCGGCTAAAATCGGATCAAATCGGACCAGACCGGCCCAGACCGGGTAAAACCGGGCCACAAACCAGTTTTGAGCGGCTCAAACCAGACCAGATCGGCTCAAACCGGTTTTGACCAGCCTGAGATGGTTTTGACCGGCTTAAACCAGACGAGATCGGCTCAAACCGGTTTTGACCGGATTAGACCAGATCAAACCGGACCAGACCTTCTCAAACCGGATCATACCGGACCAGATCGACACAAACCAGCTCAAACCAGCTCAAACCAAACCAGTCCGGCCCACACAGGCTAAAACCGGGCCAAACCGCCTCAATCAGGTTTTGACCGGCTAAAACCAGACCAGACTGTCTCAAACCGGATTTGATTGGCTCAAACCAGACCAGACCGGCTCAAACCTGCTTTGACCGGATGAGACAGGATAAAACCGGACCAGACCGGCTCAAACCGGATGAAGCCGCACCAGACCGGCCCAGAACAGCTGAATCCGGAGCACACCGGACAACACCAACCCAGACAAGCTAAAACCGGTTTTGACCAGCCTGAGCCTATTTTGTCAAGCCCAAACCAGACCAGAACGGATCAAAACGGACCAGACCGGCTCAAACCGGGTTTGACCGGATGACACCGGATCAAATCGGACCAGACCGGCTCACATCGGATCAAACCAGACCAGACAGGCCCAGACAGGCTGAAAACAGATAAAACTGGACCAGACCAGCCCACACCGGCTAAAACTGGGCCAGACCGGCCCAAACCGGTTTTGACTGGCTCAAACCAGACCAGACAGGCTCAAACCGGTTTTGACCGGCTCAAAGCGGTTTTCACGAGATCAAACCGGACTCGACCGGCCCAGACCAGCTGAAACCGGATCAAACCAGACCAGAACGGCCCAGACAGGCTAAAACCAGGCCACAAACCTGTTTTGACCGGCTGAAACCAGACCAGACTGCCTCAAACCGATTTTGACCGGCCTGAGCCTGTTTTGACTGGCTCAAACCAGACCAGACCAGCTCAAACCAGACCACACTGACTCAAACCGGATCAAACCATATCAAAGCGGCTCAAACCAGTTTTGACCGGTTCAGGCTGGACTCAAACCGGACCAGACCATCTCAAACCGGTTTTGACCAAATCAAACTGGAGCAGAACGGCTCAAACCGGTTTTGACCGGCTCAAATCGGACTCACCCCGGACCAGAATGGCTCAAACCGGCTCAAACTGGACCACACGGACTAAAATCGGATCAAACTGGACGAGACCGGCTCCAAAGGGATCAATCCGGACCAGACCGTCTAGACCCGCTAAATCCGATTTTGTCTGGCTCAAACCAGACTCAAACCGATATTGACCGGTTCAAACCAGATCAAACCAGAGCAGACCGGCTCAAACCGGATCAAACCGGACCAGACCAGCTCAAACCAGTTTTGACCGGCTCAAACTGGACCAGACCGGCTCAACCGGATCACACCGGACCATACCCGCTTAAACTGGATCAAACTGGAACAGACCGCCTTAAACCGGCATTGACCAGCTCAGACCCGACCAGTCCGGCTTAAACCGGACCAGACTGGCTCAAAACGGGTTTCACTGGCTTACTCAGGGGAGTGTACAAGAAGGGGAGTGCTCATTTAGGGGAGTGCACACTCAGGGGTGTCCTCACTCAAGGGAGTGCACACACAGGGGAGTGCACACTCAGGGGAGCGCTCACACAGGGGAGTGGCCACTGAGGTGAGCGCTCACACATGGAAGAGCACACTCAGGGGAGCCCTCACTCAGGCGAGTCCACACTCAGGGGAGTGAACACTCAGCGTAGTCCTCACTCAGGCGAGTGCACTCTCAGGTGAGAGCACACTCAGGGGAGCGCTCACTCAGGGGAGTGCACACTCAAAGGAGCGCACACTCAGGGGAGTGCACACTCAGGGGAGTCCTCCCTCAGGAGAGTGCACACTCAGGGGAGTGCTCACTCAGGGGAGTGCACACACTGGGGAGTGCACACTCAGGTGAGCGCACAAACAGGGGAGTGTTCATTCAGGGGAGTGCACACTCAGGGTAGTCCTCACTCAGAGGAGTGCGAACTAAGAGGAGTGCACACTCAGGGGAGTGCTCACTCAGGGGAGTTCACACACAGGGGTGTCCACACCAAGGGGAGCGCTCACTCAAGGGAGTGGACAATCAGGTGAGCCCACACTCAGGAGAGTGCACAATCAGGGGAGTCCTCACTCAGGAGAGTGCGAACTCAGGGAAGTGCACTCCCTGGGAAGCGAACACTCAAGGGACTGCACATTCAGGGTAGTGCACACTCAAGGGAGTCCTCACTCAGGAGCGTGCGAACTCAGAGGATTGCACACTCAGGGGAGTGCTCATTCAGGGGTGTGCACACTCAGGGGAGACATCACTCAGACGAGTACCCCCTCAGGAGAGTGCTCACTCTGGGGAGTCCTCACACAGGCGAGTTCACACTCAGGGGAGTGCACACTCAGGGGTGTCCTCACCCAGGCGAGTGCACACTCAGGTTAGTGCGCACTCAGGCGAGCGCTCACTCAGGGGAGTTCACACTCAGGGTAGCGCAATCTCAAGGGAGCGCAAACTCAGGGGCGTATAAACTTAGGGGAGTGCTCAATCAGTGGAGTGCACACTCAGGGGAGTCCAAACTCAGGCGAGTTCACAATCAGGGGAGTGCACACTCAGGGGAGTCCTCACCCAGGCGAGTGCACACTCAGGGGAGTTCGCACTCAGGGGAGCGCTCACTCAGGGCAGCGAACACACTGGGGAGAGCACACACAGTGGAGCGCACACTCATGGGAGTGCACACAGATGGGAGTGCTCACTCAGGAGAGCACACACTCAGTGGAGTGCACGCTCAGGTGTGCATACACTCAGGGGAGTGCACACTCAGGGTAGTCCTCACTCAAAAGAGTGCAAACTCAGGGGAGTGAAATCTCAGGGTAGCACACACTCAGGGGAGTGCACACCCAGGGGAGTCCTCACTCAGGAGAGTGCAAACTCAGAGGAGTGCACACTCAGGGGAGTGCTCATTCAGGGGAGTACACACTCAGTGGAGTGCTCACTCAGACGAGTGCACACTCAGGGGAATGCACACTCAGGGAGGCACTCACAAAGTGGAGTGCTCACTCAGGTGAGCACTCACTCAGGGGAGTGCATACTCAAGGAATCAAAACGGACCAGACCGGCTCAAACCGGTTTTGACCGGCTCAAACCAGAACAGACCGGCCCAAACGGATCAAATCGGACCAGACCGGCTCACACTGTCACAAACCGGACCAGACCGGCTTAAACAGGGTTTGACTGGCTCAAACCAAACAGAGAGGCTCAAACAGGATCAAAATGGACCAGACCGGCTCTTAGACCAGCTCAAACATGTTTTGACCGGCTCAAACTGGACAAGATCGGCTCAAACCGGACTCAAACCACAGCAGAACGGATCAAACCAGTGTTGACCGGCTCAAACCTGACTCAAACTGGACCAGACCGGCTCAAAGCGGTGTTGACCGGCTCAAACCGGACTCAATCTGAACCAGACCGGCTCATACCGGTTTT